>NW_024543081.1:5815000-6292500 GCF_018167655.1 Microtus oregoni
AGACACCTTATTGAGAGAGCCATTGTGGGGTAGCAAGAAACCTGGCTCTAGACAAATTCCCAGGAATCCTCAAGGATGATTCCAGCTAAGACCCCAAGCAATAATGAAGAGGGTGCCTGAACTGGTCTTGTCTTGTAATCAGACTGATGACTATCTTAAATGTCACCATAAAACCTACATCCAGCAAATGATGGAAGCAGATGCAGAGAACCACAGCAGAGCACTGGGTTGAGCTCCCAGAGTCCAGTAGAAGAGAGGGAGGAGTGAGAATACAGTGAAGAGGTCAGGATCATGATGGGGATACCCACTGAAACACCTAACCTGAGCTAATGGAGGCCTTCCAACTCTGACCTAATAGTGAGGGAACCAGCACAGGACCAAACTAGGTCCTCTGAATGTGGGTGGCAGTTATATGGCTGGGACAGACTGAGGGGCCACTGGCAGTGAGACCAGGATTTATCACTATTGCTTGTTTTGGCTTTTTGGAACCTTTTCTCTCTGGAGGGATATCTTGCTCAGTCTAGATATGGGGTGGGGAGAGGGCCTTGATTCTGCCTCCAAGCAAGGTGCTAGACTTTGTTGACTCCCCATGGGAAGTCTTGACCTCTCTGAGGAATGGAAAGGGGGTAAGATAGAGGGGGAAAGATGAAGGTAGCAGGAGGAGGTGAGGGAGTGGGAAATGGATTTATCATGTAAAATGAGAAAAGATAGCTTTAAAAAAAATAAATTTAAAAAGAAAAAGAAAACAAGAGAGAACCTCAGTTAGATTTCCAGCACCTGTGGGAAGGGCTTATAGACATCTGTAACTCCAGTCCAGAGGATCTGACACCCTCTTCTGACCTCTGTGGGCACCAGACATGCAATTAATCCATAGATACACATGCAGACAAAATTTGCATACAAATAAATAAATCTAGAAATAATAAAGTGATGGAAAAGGCGCCTGAACTTTGTTCTAACCCTCTGTGTTGTGCATAGGGACACACATGCACACACATACACACACACACACACACACAGAGAGAGAGAGAGAGAGAGAGAGAGAGAGAGAGTTTTATTCTTCTGTGTGTAGACACCCAACCTTCCTAGCATTGTGCATTGAAAAGGCTTCTTCCTCCAATGCATACATACTTTGCCAACATCTGCTGACTTAGGTACGCATAGTTACTCCACAACTGTCTGCTCTGTGCCTGTTTTTACACCAATATCATGGCCTCTTGATCGCTATAGTACTGGGTACTATAGCCAGGGTAGTGCAATGCCCCCTGCTTTTTTCTCTTTGTGGTAGCTTTCTCTATTCAGAGTGTTGTATGGTTCCATGCAAATTTTAGGATATTTTTCATAATTCTGAAAAGGATGTTGATATTTTAATAAAATTGCGTTGAATCTAGACACACCTTTGAGAAGTACAAATACACCGATGATATTTATTGCCCTAACCCATCACCACAAAATATATTTCATTTTGCTGTACTTTCCTTAATTTCTTTCACCAATGTTTTATAGGATGTTATTCCATTTGTTTCCCCTTCCCCTTCTAGGTCAAAGTTTGCCTCATTGACAGACTACTTCTCCTTTGATCCCACTCTCCCACAAAGGCTGGCTTTCAGGACCATCTGATCAGATACAATACGCCATGACTCTTTCTCAGCCCAACTCCTCTGAAGGCCATTGTTTTGTCCTTTGAGCCCACATGGCCTCCTGTTGCTTTGTCCAGCACCAGTGACTCTTTGGTGAGTGGAGTGGACCCTCAGTGGTCATCATATTGTTAGGGAGGGATATGGATTCTATCCCTCTAGGTTATTTCTAACTGACCAGTCTGGTCCCCTCCATCTGAATAGTATTTATTTGCTCTTTAAATCCATGTTCTTTTAAATCGGTTGGGAGACTTGGAAAGCAAACCTCTGTGCTCTTCACACCTAGCAGGGTTATGGACCAGAGGACATGAGCTTCTAGATCCATATTTCTGTCCTCCTCTCCTTCAGGCTCTCTGCTCATATCTATATAAATTTGGAAACATCATGGAATTTTACTGAATCTCATTTTTCTCTTGGGTCCATTTCTCCTAGGGTGAAGAGGAGTCCATGTGTTTTTTCCCATCAAAGTTCATGCAATTACTTTGTGTACTCTATTTTTCTACTATAAATTTTACTGCTACTGCTTCTATTACTACTACTACTACTACTACACATATATTTCATTAGTAGGCATATAAGTGTATTGTACGTACGTATGTATGTATGTATGTATGTATGTGCACTCTATGTGTGCCTGGTATCTTCAAGTCAGAAGAGGGCATCAGATCCCCATGGGAAGCCTTATATATAGCTGGATGGATGGATGGATGGATGGACAGAAAGATAGACAGACACAGATAGATACACGTAGCCATACACCACATAATAAAGAGAGATATGAATGCCACATCAGACACATAACAAGATAGCTTCAAAGTCTCAAGGAAGTGGGGGCCACGAAAAGAAGAGGTGCATGCATTTCTAACTCAGAGCAGTGGCCCCAGTTTCCTAGTGGGAGGTTGGAAAAAGTAGGATGCTACCTGAAGATACTTTCAAATCTTTGAAAAGTCTGTAATGCCTGTAATTTGATAAATGATGTTGAATGGCTTTGGAGAGGCCCAGGGTCTGGGAGGTGTCAGGAAAAGCTCTTAGGTTTCTGGTTTCTTCTCAGGACAGTGGTGATGAGTTCCTGGGTAGAAGGGGCTCCTGAGTTAGGTTTAGAAATGCTGAACTAGACACAGTGAGGCACTGGTAGTGTGTGTCAGTGATGGATAGATGCAGTGAGCGCTGGGGCACTGGGCTAGGATGGACCGGTGAGAGTTAGGGCACTGGGGTAGGTAGAAGCAGGAAGTGTAATGTATATAATGGGGCGTCTATGTTCCACATTTGAAGCTGCGGGTGAGACTGAGATCACTTGGGTGTGGAGTGTGCAAGAACAAAGAGAACCCTACATTCCCCTTGAGGTATTTTGTCACCCTGTGCAGGGACCAAGTCTGAGCCACATAGGAAAGATAGTACAGCCAGAGAGGAGAGAATACCCACACTGTCACCTGGAGATAAAGCAAAAGGCTGGGGAAGGAGAGCAAGACTTGGGATGCCTCTGAAAGAGGCAGGACTGGAGGGGTTGGAGGCTGCAGACTGGGCACAGATGGCATTGGGAGTGGAAGTTGCTGGGGAGAATCAGGGGTCAGTGGGAGTGGAGGCTGCTGGGAGGAGGCAGGGGACATTAAGAGTGGAGGCTGCTGGGAAGAGGCAGAGGCTTTGGAGTGGAGGCTGCTGGGAAGAAACAAGGGTCATTGGGAGTGGAGGCTGATGGGAGGAGGCAGGGGGCATTGGGAGTAGAGGCTGCTGGGAGAAGGCAGGGGCCATTGGGAAAGGAGGTTGCTGGGAAGAGGCAGGGGTATTGGGAGTGGAGGCTGCTGGGAAGAGGCAGGGGTCACTGAGAGAGGAGGTTGCTGGGAAGAGGCGGGGGTGTTATTAGATGAGGGGCTGCGTTCTTACCCACTGCTGTCCTTAGACTCGTATTTCACACCAAGTGTGGTGGAGTCTTCTCTGTCTTCAGCTTGAGGATCTCATGGTCTAGAGGCAGCTGAGCTTTAGAGCAGAGGTTTGTCTTATTTTCACACTTTCTTGCTTGATGGCCTTTGTGCCCTGTGGTCCTTGGGGACATTTTTGGGACCCCATACCTGAGCCTCCAGATCACAGTAGTCATCTCCAGGGTCTAGAGGGCCAACAAGCAGCTGTCTCTGGGTCCGCCTATACCAAGTTGGTTCATGATCAGGGCTTAGAACAGATCACACACATGCACACACACACACACACACTGACACTGTTTTGTGATTCAGTGACATTTCTCACTCAAAAACTGTATTTTAATTCCCTCCAAATTGATCTACTGCCAAAAAATCCTCTAACTTAGTATTACAAAAATAATCATTACAATCTCCATAAATCATGAGCTTATAGCGGTTATGGTAATCGTGGCGCTAATGACTGTTACATTGAGATGGATGGTGTCCTAATCACTTGGCCTTCATTAGTGTCACAGATCCGATCCTCTGTAAACCCTCCCCCGCATGTTCTGGTGACAAGCCATCCCTCCAGTGCCTGAAGCATTGGTCTTACTCAAGTGCCCTGGTCACAAGAGGCCTGACCATGTCTATTGCATAACATCTCCTGGGGGAGTCTGTGTCACCCCAGAGAGGACAATAACAGACTAAATAAATGATTCCATCCTGGTCCAGCAGATGAACCAGAGAGTTTATTGGAGTTATGTAGAGAAGGATGAGTCAAGGGTTCCATATAAGAACATGGGGGACAAAAAATTGTGTCACCTAAAAGGCTCACCCCAGAGTCAGTGATGACTCAGGAAAATTATATCATTGGAGTCCATCTCCCAGTCAACTTTCCATCTCCCATATACCCTAGCCCTTCAAGATCTTGTGTAGCTGAAAGATGGCTGGAGGGAGCTAGTGGCTGGAATCTCAGATGAGGGGCTCAGGACCTTCCAACTCCTGTGAAGAAATATTAATAGTCCTGATCTCCTGAGGGTCCTATTCAGTTGATACAGTTGCTCTAATTTCTAGGAGACAGAAGACCAAGTGATGTACAGAGGATAGAATTTCACAGCATCGAAGCCAGATCTCCTCCCTCCCACACCGCCACACTGTGTCTCCCTGCACATCCAAATCTCTCACTGTCTCTGGAAGTGTGTCAAGGACCAGCCAGAGCAGTGACTGCTCCCACATGCTCTTCAAGGTGCCGCTGGCCATCTGGGCTGCTAGTAGGGTGACAGGGAAGGGACTTCCTGCCCTGCTTGGACAGAAGAGCCATTTCTTCAGGAGGGTCTGAGCTGAAGCAGACCATTGCCAACAGGACTGCACTGAAGAGAAGGTAGTGATTTCATAGACCGCAAGAATGTATGTGGGAAGATGGGGACATAGTGCGTGTCTTTTTGTGGTGTGTGGGTGAGTATATGTTCATGTATGTGAAGGTGTGCACATGTACATGTATGAGACCAAGGACATGTGTGAAACCAAAGACAATCTGAGGTGATTTTCTTAGGTGCTGTCCACCATGTTTCTTTGAAACAGTGTCTCTCCATGGCATGGACCTTGGAACAGAATAGGCTGGCCAATGAGTCCTGGGGATCTGCTTGTGTAGGCATTCTCAGTGCTGAGACTGTAATCTTCCACCGCTGTACCTAGCTTTCCTTAAACACTGGTTGCTGGTGTCACTTTAGCCCCCTGTCTTAGTTTGGGTTTCTATTGCTGAGAAGACACATCATCATGGCCATGGCAACTCTTATAAAAGAAAGTATTTAATTGGGAATGGCGTACAGCTAAGCAATTTAGTTCATTATAATCAAACAGGTAAACATGGCAGTGTACAAGTAGACATGATGCTGGAGAAAGAGCTGAGAGTTCTACATCCAGAGCCACAGGTAACAAGAAGCAACTGTGTGTCACACTGAGTGTAGCTTGAGCATAGAAGACCTTGAAGCCCCCACCCCCTGTGACACACTTCTACTAACAAGGTCACACCTACTTCATCAAAGTCACGCCTCCTAATAGTGCTACTTCCTTTGGGAGCCATTGTCTTTCAAACCACCACAGCCCCCATACTTGTAGGGTAAGCACTCCAAAGCCAAGCTATGTTCCCACCAACATCAGATATTTAAAGTTTTCTGGGTGAGGGAAAATCATTCTTAATTGAGGATGTGGTCACTGCTGGTTTCCCATGAATGACCTTTAACCCATGGACCTAGTGGGTTATCAAAAGAAGAAGAAGAAGAAGAAGAAGAAGAAGAAGAAGAAGAAGAAGAAGAAGAAGAAGAAGAAGGATGAAGAAAAAAGAAAGAAAAGAAAAAGACATGAAGTTTGAGGGGGGATGTTGGGCACTTGAATGGGGTGAATAGGGGACAAGTATAATCATATTCCATTTGTCCTCATTCAGTAAGCAACACAGCCTGTACAGCATTTACAATTTTTAGTTGCTCAGATACCTAGAGATGGTTTATACTTTGAGGAGGGCTATGTCTCTATTTCATCCAGACACTACATAATTTTGAATAAGGGCCTTAATCAACCATGGATTTATCTACAGAAAGTCCTAAAACCAGTCCCTCAGAGATTCTGAGAGAAGGCACCCACATTCACTGCTTCCAATACAGATGTCAACGACCCTCTATGAAGCCTGGACTTCATTTTCTCTATCACCACTTTGAAGTATCAGTGAGGGAGCAGGCCAGGACATGAGGTCTCACTCAGACTATGATAAGTGCAAAGGTTTCAACTGAGGTGATTAGAAGCTGGATCTGGAACAGCCCCTCCTCAAGCCCATTCTGGGTGATGGCTTTTTTGAAGACAGTTCAAGGCCCATCTGTGGTACCCATCTTATCTATTCAACCCATGGCCCTCAATCCAGGTCCCCATGGGAATTTCCAAGTCTTCTGTCCATTTAAATCACACAATCATGAAAGACACATTGACTGCTATTGTGGACACAGGGGAAAGGCTCCAGGGTCATGGAAACATTCCCCTAGGACTATGAGAGGAGTCAGTGGTGGACCATGCCTCCTTCATGATACTAGACCCTGATGAGTCTCCTCTCATCTCCCCCAAATATGCTCCCATATACAATAGGCTCAACCTTCACTAACCACCAGGCTTCACAAACCACCCTGCTTTCATCTTCATGAAGTACTTTGTAACTGGTTTACATATTTGTTACATTGACTCTGCAATTGAATGAATAGAGGGCTAGACCCCGTCTGCTTCTGTGTCTAGCCGTCTCTCAGTCTCTCAAACAATGATAGAACATAGAGCAAGGTCCCTGTCTTAGTGCTCTATTGCTGTGAAGAGGCACCATGACTATGGCAACTTTTATTTTAAAAAGCTTTAAAAAGTTTTTTTAAAATAAAAAAACTTTTATTTTAAAATTGGGGATTGCTTACAGTTTCAAAAATTTAGTCCATTATCTTCAAGACAGGGAGCATGGCAGTATGCAGGCAGACATGGTAGTTGAGAGACCTATATCTAAATCCAAAGACAGCAGTAAGAGAAATACACTGGGCCTGGCTTGAGTTTTTGAAACCCCAAATCCCACCCCCAGTGATACTCTTCCTCCAATAAGGTCACATCTACTCCAACAAGGCCACACCTCCTAATCTCTTTCAAATAGTGCTACTCCCTCATGACCAAACATTCAAGTATATGAGCCTATGGAGTCCATTCCTATTCAAACCATAACAGTCCCATGGTAAACATGAAAAGGGAATGAATAAGTTGATGGGAAGGTAGGTTAGTGGATGAATGTACAGACAGATTGATGTGTAGAAGATATATGAATGTATGAATGGGTGGGTGGCTAAATGGAGGATTGGATGATGGATAAGTAAGTGGTTTGGTGGGTGGATGGATGGATGGATGGAAAGATGGATGGATAAGTGAATGGGTAGATGGATAGATTGGTGAATTAATGGATGGGGTGGATGAATCTGTTGGTGATGGATCAAACAGAGGCCACTGGGCAGTTTCTGTGAGCAGAGATCTGTCCACATGATTCTGTTGAACTCTGAGTCACCACACTTGTCTGACTGGCATATGACCAGCCACTGGGGTACTTCTAGGCAGCCTTTGCCAATTCCACCCATAGAAGCTGAGGTAGATATGGGACCCATCTCCCATAGAACCATCACTGACAGAGTGTCTTGGTATACTCACACTGAGTGAAAAGACTCACATGGTTGGGATAGGAAAAGAGGGTGTGGTGCAGGACCATAACTTGTTCTATACCCCCTAGAAGATACCCCCTAGAAGAGGTGTGGCTGCATCAGGTGTTCCCATTATAAGGCTCCGGATCTAGTGATGCTTTAGATGTTTGTGGACCAGAGCGAACTTGTTTTTCAGTAAGCACATAGGAAGTTGATAACCTGCAGGGCTTGGACTATGTGGACAGTAGTAGGGAGAAGAGGTAGCGCTGGCAGTTGCCATGGGTACCTCTGAGGGCCACATTTCTATACCCCTATAAAGCCAGGGCTCTATTCTTGCAGGCTTACCTTTCTTTAATCATACTTTGTGATTCCCCAAATCAAAGCAAGGCCACCATGTGCCCTGTGGTTGTCTGCAGACTCTCTCACCCTGTGTCTGGTCCCGGATGTCTGACTTTGGTCTGAAACAGGTATGCTCGGGCTGGACCTGGCCAGAACACAAAGCTGAGGATAGAGCTCAGAGAAAGAATTTTTCTGCCTTCCATAGACAGGATCTGTCTAATTCTGCAAGGTTCAAGTTATGCCACTTAATAGGATACTCTCCAGTTCCATTCATTTTCCTGAAAATGATGTTGTCATTCTTCTCTGTGCCTGAATAAGATTCTATTGTGTATGTGTGCCTCATGTTCTTTATGCATTCATCTGTTGATGGGCACCTACGCTGCTGCCAGATCTTGGCTATTGGACAATGCCACAACAAGCACAATGTATAGGTACTTATAGTGATATTTTATTTGTATTTTAATAAATAAAACTTGCCGGAAGATCAGAATGCAGAGCTGACCCACTAGAGGCTAGGGAGTGGTGGCACACACCTTTAATTCCAGGACTTGGGAGACGTAGGCAGACAGAGCTCTGTGAATTCAAGGCTACCCTGGCCTACACAAGATCGATCCAGAAACAGATCCAGGTGGTGGTGGCTCACAATTTTAATTCCAGTGTTTGGAGTCACACACTTTTAACCCCAGCACTGGGGAGGTGGAGACAGGAGCGATATGTCTGGGTGGAGTGAGGACTGTAAAGGGGAAGAGACAGGAACTCATTCGAGACGGGAGCCTAAGGATTCGTGGAGACAGGATCTTGCTCTTTTGGCCTGAAGATTTCATATAGGTAAAAGGTCTCTCTAGTAGTTGGGTGCTTTGCTTTTCTGACCTTCAGCTTGAACCCTGATATGTCTCTAGGTTTTTATTATTCCTGATACAGGTACCTCTGTGACATGTGACATGAAAGCATAAAGGGGGACCATATAGGAAGATGAAGAAGATGGGACAATGGAACAACAGTGAACAAGGCATGATTGTATGTGTGTTCATGCATGCATAAAACTGTCATAATGCCTTACTATGTACACTAAAATATTTTGGAAGGATGAGACACCTGGCTAATTTACAAAGGAATCCATGGTAGGTGGGAGATGAGGTTGTGGCTCTCCTCTGCTTCTCCCTATTCTACCTCCTGGGACTGTGAGAGGTAGGAACTGCCTTCTGCCTCCAGAGTTCTTCATCTGTTACTTCTGGAGGAGAAATGAGGCTATAAAGGGAAAAAAATAACATTTCCCCAATAACATCAGCTAGTGAGGACAAGATAAATACCCCTGGAACCCTAAGACAGGTAACAATGGGAAAGGCCCCAAAGACTTCAAGTGATAGGAACATTAAGATTTAGTGACCTGAGGATTTTCTATCCATTTCCATGGAAGCAAAATCAGTATGGACTCCTGTGGATAACTGGTTCTTTCCTGGGGTGGGGAGTCAACGTTGGTTCTCTGGGGCCATCACTCAACAGCCTGGCCCACACTATCCACTCTCAAGGTTAATCTGGCTAGCATCTATTGGGAGGACAGAATGATTAAGAGATATTCAGAGCTTCAAATTTACTTGGAGCTGCCGTGAATCACATCTGGCCTGAGCACTCAGGACTGCCAAGGATATTCCAGGACACTCAAGACAGTTCAGAGACTCCTAGGATACTCCTTGACTCCCCAAGGCAGCCCAAGAAACATACTTATGACAGCCCAGGACCCTTCAGGATACCCCAGGAACATCCAGGCTGAGCCACAGCCAACAGCACAGCAACTGTAAACCTAGCATTCTGCAGTTCCAGGCCTAAGCCTGTCTCCTCTCTAACTGAAGGGCTGCTTTGTCATCTCCCATTCCCTCAGCTCTCTCAGTGACAAGCAAGGCCCCATGCCACACAGGGGTTTCTGGGTGGCTTCCTCATATGCCCATCTCCTTCTGCAGCTCACATTCCCTGCCAGCAGGACTGGGACTCAGAGGTGGGTTTTCCATTCTCAGGCAACACCTCCTCAGCCTTTCCGGCTTCTGGTGGTTAGAAAAAAAGGCTACTTGTTGGGACCTGAGTGGTGACTGCTGCTTGCTGCCTGCTGGCCTTGTCCTAGCTGGTGGGAGCGTGTACTGTCATCTCACAGGTGCTTCAATGTCTTCCCGGAGGGAAGCATCCAGGCCCTCGGTGACCCAGATCCTGACAACCAGTAGGCAGCTGTGCTTTCTGCTGCCTTGTGCTTGTCACGGCCAGCGTGGAGCTGTCCAGAGAAGGATGCCCTTGCTGTTCTGAGCACCTCAATCTGGGAGGCAGGGCTGCTAAGGCAATGCCGTACCATGCCTGGTGTTCTCAGAGGGGAGATACACGTGAACTAGAGATATAAGCAGGAAACAGTGCCAATCTGAGGTACGGAACAGAATACAACCAGCGAGCCCGGCTCACCAGATGGTCTCACGTGGTGTTAGGTGGCTTCTGCATGTTTCTGGCTGAGGAGGTGTCACAGCTCCTTTCTGTGTAGTGCTAGATCATATCCTGTGCTGTGGAGTGTCTACTCTCCTGGGTGTGTGCCTCTCTCTCTCTCTCTCTCTCTCATGCACGCGCGCACACACACACATACACACACACACACACACACACACACACGTTTTTCTACTCCTCTTAGTTAATACCAAGGTGTGTGATCATCAGATCCTAGAGATAGAATATTTGTTTTTTTAAGGAATCTGTCTTCCCTAGAGCTGCACTATTTTGCAACCCCACCAGTAATGCATGGGCTTCTTCTTGCTCCTCTTGTGCTCAGAATTCAGCACTGCTGATATACACAATTTTGACTGATCCATTTGATGTATGGCTTCTCATTGCCTCTCTGGCCTGTTTTTCATGATAAGCAAGATTAACCAGCAGGAGGTGCTGTGACCTTCACACACTGGAGCCTAGGTTTCACTAACAGATCGAGAATGGATCCAAGGGCCCACCAAACATTTCTTTCTTTCCTTTCTTCCCTTCACACTACCACAAACCAATCTATGGAAGCTTGCTTTACTCTGTGTATCATGGCCGGCTTTGGAGAAAGAAGTCACAGGAAAACCCCAATCTGAAATGGCAAAGCAAGTATCAGAAGGAGCCAGACGGAGAATGTTGGAATTGAGAACCTGGAACAGCGGTGACTAATGTGTTAAGTGAGTTCCGAAGTATGAGGAAGGGGCATGGAAGAACAGATAAGCAAGGTAAGCAGAGAGGAGTATGAGCCCGGTAGACAACGTGTCAGAAATCAAAAACACAGCAACAGCCATGGAGACTAGCTGTGTGAAACCACTGAGGCAAACTCTCTAAGCCTGAGGACCTCTCAGCAGAAGCCTTTAAAGCTGGGAAGAAAGGGGGCATAGGGCTTGGATAACAGAGCAGGCCATTCAAGGACGCTTGAGGCACAAGCGCACGTGATGAGAATGGCAGGGGAGAGAGGAATGGACAAGGGAAGCATCTGAAGTGACAAGTGTTAACCTCACCAGAGCTGGTGGCAGGCACCAAGCCACTGATCCAAGAATCGCAAAGTACCTCAAGCTGACTGCTATCCCTGCTCCCCATACTGAAAACCCCTCTCTCCCTGGGCATACCATACTCTAACTTCATACAATCAAATATTTTTTTTAATCTTGAAAGAATTCAGGATGTAAACCACATTATCTATAGGAAAGACTAAAAATCACATCTGGCTTCCCCTCAGAAGCCACATAAGTGGAAGCAGGCTGGGGTGAGTATTTAAAGGGTTATAGAAGAAAACAACAACTCGGAGTTCTATACTCTGCAAAACTATCTCTCGAAAGTGAGGAAGGAACATCTGTCAGGAATTTATGCTGCTTCTGTTCACATATTTCCTGGTGGATACTATGGAACCAGCATGATCTAGGAAATAAAACAAATAAAGGCCATGGAATAAAATACAACGACAGGTAAGCATTTTTATGAATACAAGTGCAAAAATCCACAACAAAATACTAGCCAACAATTTCAAGCAGCATGCTAAAATAATCAGGCACTCTGACCAAGAGGGATTTGTGTCTGGGCTTCTGTGGTGGTCCTGAACCTGAAATGCGATCTGGTATTGCCTTAACAGGGTGGAGGGAAAACAAAGTCATGTGATCAACTCAAACGCGGCAGAAAACAGGATTTGGTGAAATTCAACCCTCTTCCACAGTAAAGACACGCAGCAAACATAGATTAGAAGGAAATCACAACATAATAAAAATCACATTTGAGAAACCTCCAAGAACAGCGTGTTCATTGCTGAAAAAATGAGTGCTTGTCTCAAAGGTCAGCACCAAAACAAAAGGCTTGTTTTTACCCTCCTATTCGGCACAGTGCTAGAGGGTGCTAACTGAAGATACTAGGCAAGAAAACTAAGAAGAGACAGTAAAAGTGGTCTACACAGCAGAAGAATGAATTGGGACTTCTACCTGCACATATACAAAATGAATTCAGAACGGGATGTGGGATCTGCATGTAAGATCTAAAACTAAACAATTCTTAGAGGAAAATATAGGGCCAAAGTTTCTCAGGATTGTGAGGGTGGTGACTTCTTGAATAGGATACCAAAGGCATCAGCGACAAAGGGAGAGAGACAAGTTGGACTTCAGGAAAACATACTTCATAATATAAGTAGAATAAAACAGATGGGGGAAGGTTGCAAATCACATAGCTGATGAGAGATTGATAGACAGACGATTCCTGAAACCCAACCACACGCAACTTGACCTCTACTGTGGCTTTGCTAGGTGGACGTAGTATTACACTGTCTTCTAATGACTTCGAAGCCTCCATCTACAGTAGATGGAGATTAACACAAAGACTCACAACTGGCGAGAAAATAAGAGGCTGAAGAATGCTCAGCCCTAGATGGAGCACATATGCAGCACTCTCTCCTCCCAAGGCTCAGGAGTCGTTGTGGAAGAGGGTGTGTGTGTGTGTGTGTGTGTGTGTGTGTGTGTGTGTGTGTGATGGCTAGCTATTCTTGGTTGTCAACTTAGCTACATCTGGACTTAACTAAAACCCAAGTGGCTTGGTATTCCTCTGAAGGATTGCTTTCTTAATTAAATCATCTAATGTGGGAAGATCCACACCTGCTGGCAGCCTATCTACAGGACATGGAATAAGAAAGCTTGCTGTCTTTGCCTGTGTGTTCTCACTCTCTCTGGTAGGTCCATTCCTTCACTGGCATTAGAACCTACTTTTTTGGGTTCCTGGCATACACTGAAGACCAGATGAGACATCCTGCTGAGCGGACTGAACAACTATTGGAGTTTGGACTTTCCAGTCCTCTAGAGAACCCCAGCTAATACAGGGTGGAAAGTGTAAGAGCCAGAGGTGATGGAAACAGTGTCTTCTGGCCACAGCAGTGATGCCGCACATAAGAGCTCATGGTGGTTGTGACAGCATGCATAAAAGTTGAGGTTGCTTAAGCCAGATCAAATCCCAGCATGGGGATGGGATTTGGGCACGAGATCCCACCCATAGCAGTGGAACTATCGGCTATGTTTGATGGTGGGGAAGGAAGGATAAGTTTCCTCTAAGAATGTAGCCCTGGTACAGCAGTAACACTCCAGTGAAAGACTGACCACCATCCAAATACAAAAGGATAGAAAGGTAAATGGGTGGGGAAGGGAGCGTGGATCTGGGAAGAGTCCAGGGTAGAGAAGGGGAGCATCAGTCTGGGAAGAGACTGGGCATGAATCTGATCAAATCACCATATACAAAACTGTCAAAGAACTGATAAAATTAGACAAAAAATTAGGAACTGACAAAGACTTGAACAGATGTTCCTCCAGTAAAAGTTTACGTGTCCAATCAGCCATCACCAACTAGAATGGCACCTTACAGAGTACAGTCAGTGCTGTTGAGGACATGGGGACATTGAAGCATTTGTTCACTGCTAGTAGGAGGGCAAAATTCAGCAGCCACTGTGCAAAACAGCGCAGCAGCCTCTCAAAAAGAAATGGAATTAATTACCATGTGTCTAGAAATTCCACTTCTGAATTACACACAAATTGATTACAAGCCGAGTCTCCAAGCAATGCTGCACACTCGTGTTCACGGTAGTGCAGTTTTCACAACGGTGGAAACATGGCAACCAGCAGAGCACCCGTCAATAAACACATGCATGAAACTGCACAGGGGTTACAGATGCCAGGGAAAGTCAGTCAGCTGTAAGGAGGGTGGACATTCCTACACCACAGCACTGATGGGACCTGGAAGACACAGTAAGTGACACCAGCCGGTTATAAAATGATTAATGCTGAATGAGGATATTCACACGGAATGTGGAGTAGTCAGGGACCCAGAGCCTCAAAACAGAATGGTGCCTGCAGGGCTCTGTGAGGCACTGCTTGGCTGGTGTGGAGCTCTGCTTTGGGAAGAGGGAAGTTCAGGAGGTGCCTGATGACGACACAGCGTGAATGTTCAATGCCACGGAATGATACACTTGAAACGTTGGAATGGTCAATCTTAAAGCCATTGATATTTTAGTACAATCTTAAAATAGTGTAAATAAATGATGACAAGAACATTCTAGAATCAGTGAACACACAACTAAGCTTTTTTGTGAAAAAAAATATTGTGTTCATTATTCTGAGATGAACAAAAATGAAGGGAGAGTTTACTGGCACTTGCCCTGAGAGAGATGCATTGAGACAGAAGGGTTGGGTCATAGGGATACGGGTGAGTAATGAATACAATCAAAATCCTTTGTCTGGTATTGTCAAAGAGCTAATAAAATAACAAAGAAAAGGAATTCATCATAGACAAGGAAAATGGTGTAAGTTAGAACTCTGACTCACACTGGGGAAGAAGTGCCAGGGATGAAAGTGGTGAGGGTGGAAGGACAAGATTCCCTTCTTATTTCTCTTAGTCTAAAAGATAACTCCAAGCAGCCATAGCAAGAATGCATCATACAATGTATGTAGATAAGTAGAGGATAGGGGACTGACAAAAAAGATGCCTAGAAAGATTGTGGAGGCGAGCTGATGAACAAATAGACGACAAATAAACATAACAGACGATGAATGATTGGGAGATTAATAAAATATGTGGATGATAGAAGAAATGGATGAATAGAAAACGGACCAGTGATTGATTGATTGATTGATTGATAGTGATAGAAATGGATGGATGGATAGATAGATAGATAGATAATAGAAACAGACGACAGACACATGAATGATAGATAGATGACAGACCTGCATGGCCCTGGCACTAGCCTGAACCCTTACCTCTCTAATCTGCTAAGCCCTTCCTGCCTAGGGAACCCAGGTTGGGCTAAGTCTAGGCCTGGAATCAGTATGATGGCCCAAAGACAGCAAGATTATAGCTATGGCTCAGAGGCCAGCACCGTCAAAGTTGGGCAGCACTATTGGGTACTCTCATGCTCAGCCTAGATCCCACACCCAAATTCCAAATTTCTGCTGTCACAGTAAGCACTTTGTCAGATCTGCTATGCTATAGTCTGTAAGTCCTGCCACATCTGTCCTCTGCTCCTCCTTCCTTCCTCCTTCCACCTCCCCTCTTCTTTCTCCCTTCTTTCTCTCCCTTGCTCAGGAAAACTGTGTGATGCTTGTTGTGCCAAAACCCATCCTTCCAACTGCTCCCGTGTAAGACCATCTTTCCAGCACTCATTCCAACTCGGCTTCACAAAGGGCTGATTTTTAATAAGTAGTTGAAGACTAGAAACTCAACAAGACATCCACTTTTGATGAAGAGATTGTGTGTTAATAAAAAGGAATGAAAATCCATCCTTGCTGAGGCCTCAGGGGATCATCATCTCTGAGGATAGTAACTGGTCTTCCTCTCCTCTGGTGAGGAAGGCACTGCATCTAGACCCAGCAGAAGCAAGAGTCCCCACCAGACACCCTCACACTTGAAGTAGGACACTCACAATGCAAACAAAGGAACTGTTCCCACCTTTGCCAGAGCATTGCCTTCTTGTTGGCTCTGTGCCCTGGCTCTCTTTTACTCCTGTGAAGAGATCTCTCCATCTCTGAATACCTGAGGAATAAAGGGTCTCTTAAGTAGTGTTGTGCAGTGCTTCCGGGCCAACGGTGAGTCCAGAACAAAACTCCTTGAGCTCAGCTCACCCTCAGTCCATTTGCAAGTGTAGCAAAGCGAGGAGCTACAGCATCCTGCCACAGACACGGGCACTCAGGTTCTGCTCCTAGCCAGAAGCATCTTTAGTGATGGCTGGAGCCACTTCTGCAAGACCTTCTCGGACCTCCAACCACTGGGATCTATTTTTCTTGATATGTCTCCTGCCTGTGAGTGATGGACAAATCCAAGGCCCTGTTTCTAATACACTGAATGCAGCAAGGAGATGCTGACTTATTTCCAACAAAGAAAGAAGAAGTCACTCTGAGGCTGGGTCTCGAAAGGGTAACCCAAAAACTGGAGAGGTGCTCGGCCATTAAAGACAACACTGGCTGCTCTTCCAGAGAACCTGAATTCTGTTCCCAGCACCCATATGGAAGGTTGCAGCCAACTGCAACTCCAGTTTCAGGGGATAGGATGCCTCTTGTGGCCTCTGGGAGCACCAGACATGAGTGTGGTGCACAGACATGAAGTCAGACAAAACATTTACACAAACATTTTAAAAAGTAAGGAAAAAAGGTAGGCCAGCCCCTTTCCTTCATCCGTTCATTGTGGATGGTGTTTTTGTGACAGTGGAGCTCTATTATAAGGCACCAAGGGACACACCTGTCAATGGCCTATGAGGTTTTGAATCTAAACAAAAGCCAAGGCAGTGTGTGGAGCCAGAGGCTTCCAACCAGACCTCAAAATGAGTACACAGCAGCCAGTCACACTATGTGTTGCCGTAGGATGCTACAAAGCCACTCCCAGCCAAAATTTTCCGCACAGCAATAGACATTCAAGGTAAATAGTTAAGTGGTCACAGTTTCTCTGTGTGTGTGTGTGTGTGTGTGTGTGTGTGTGTGTGTGTGTGTGTGTGTCTGTGTGTCTGTGTGCTCATGTATCTATGTGCTATATGCAGGTACTACATCTACATGTGTGTGTTCATATGTGTGTGCGTGTGTAAGCCTCTATGTCTGTGTGTATGTATGTGTATGCTTCTCTCTCTCTCTCTCTCTCTCTCTCTCTCTCTCTCTCTCTCTCTTTCTCTCTGTGTGTGTATATGTGTGTGTGTTCCATAAAGGTAGTCTCAATCAAGCACAAGTGCAGTAGTTGGTCCTAGTGACTTCACAGCAGGCCCTCTGCACTTGACTTCGCCCACCAGCAGTAAGAGCTCCATGAAGGGTTTTCCCCAGGTTCTCAGATTGGTGCTGTCTGGATCATTCCGGCCCAACAGCACTCTGAGGGTGTTTTAAAGCACTCAGCGAGCACCTCCTCATGAGCTACGTCTCCTTCCGCACTATCTACACATCCATTTCTCAATGACAAATGGACTCGGAAATGCGTGAGGGGAAGACTCCCCTAATGCCGCCTGCTGCTCTCTCTCCTCTGGCACTAATGGCTCTGAGTGTATCTCAAGCTCTTAATAAAAATGAATGACAACACTGAGCGGCTGTCTCCCCTACTCCAGGCCAGCAGTGGAGGGAGGGAGGGAAGTTGGCCCGAGGAGTCTTAGGAGACACAGGCAGCAGTCCTCATGCTGGGTCCTCCTGATGATCTTCACTGGAACAGCAGGGAGGCTGTTAGTCTCCTCTTAGACCCCAGGCTCATCAGGTGACCAGTCAACATCTGACAAATGAACACTGCTTACACTCTGCCTGAGAGAGGGGGATGGGAGAGCGATGTACGGACATGGTGAGTTTTTATACAGGGAGCATTACCAGATCATCCTCCCGTCGGTCTTGCTCCAAATTTTCAAACCAACCAAAGCAACCACCTCTCTCACATCTAGTGTCTCATGGAGCCCACCTCCCCCAGTTTCATAGGCAAGGTTAGGTCCTAAAATCTGAGAGAGGGGTACTTTCAGCCATGTCCAATATTTCAAGTAGATTGTCACACATGCTAAGTAGAGTCCCCTAGTTTTGATGGACAGAAGGAAGGAGGGAAGGATAGAATGAGGGAAGAAAAATGGAGAGAAAAAAGAGGGTGTGTTATTCACAGAAGCTGTCTTCAAAACATCCTGGTGTTGAGGGGAGGAGGTAGCCTCCCTGGCATCATGGACCTGCAAGGGTCTCTTGGAGAATCTACTATGAACACATGACAAAGACATTAACATGGCAAGGACATATCAGGAACAAAGGCTGTGGTGCAGCTTGTCTAAGAACATCAAGGCCCTAAGACACTTAAAATATTTTAAAAATCAAGGAGCCTGGAGTGGCAGGCCCAGGGAGGCTGAGCCTTCTCCAAATTTGTGGAAGTTATAAAAGTCTCCACATTTATAGCAAGAATAAAGATCAGGAGGAAGAGCTCACCCTTTGTCCACAAAGGGGAAAAGGCTAGAAGAGCTGGACCTGGAATTAGAGTCTCCCAAGAGTCCAATTCTGCACATCCTAGAGTTAGCACCCACCTGCCTGAGCACCATCCCACTGGAGCTCCCCGTCCTCTGCCTGCTGAAGGGGACAGGTGTGCCTATGCTGGTCTTTCAGGACCCCAGTCACCAGATGGACTGGCCTCTCTCTCAGCTCAACCTTCGGAAAAGAAGGATCATTATGAAAAGCTGCCGAGTGACAAAATTGGAAAATTTGGAAATAGATCAAAGACTCCAACAGGCTGAATATTGCTCAGCAAGGCTCTACCAGACAGTGATAAGTGCTGCTTCAGAAAATGATGGGTCTGCCTGTGAAAAACTGACTCCATATGTGTCACCAGCATTCCGTGACTGTCAGGATGGTCACCCCATCCAGCCTTGCCCACAACAGTGCCCGCAAGGCAAACTTGTTAACTGTCTGCACCCTTTGAGGCAGTAGGTGTCAACTGTCTTCAAGTTACATGTTCCCAGGTCTGTGGGGACCCCACCAACACCCTCTCTGGGTCTCACTGTCTGGGGAGTAGTTATCAAGAAAATTCACACATGGATATACAAGAGGCTGCTGCAGGAGCCATGCCCCAGCTCGGGCATCAGCCAGTGTGGTAAGGTCCAGCAGAGAAAACCTCTGTTCGTGTGACAACAGGCAGGTCTTCTACAGGGCAGTTGGGGATGAAGTGAGCAGACAGCATAATGGGCCAGGTAGAATATGTGCCCCGATGCTCAACTGATCCTAAAGGGGCTCTGAATTTTGTACTTTTCTCTCATTTGGGGATGTACTTTCACTCAGAGGTCTGTGGGCACAGGCAAGTCTGTTGAAGCTTAGTCAAGCTGGTAAGAGGGTCAGAAACAGCCCTTTCATCTCTCTCTCCTTGGGATCAGGCTGACCTTGGGTATTTTACTTCCTCAACAAGGGCCGGCCGTGCTAATTTAGGGTATGAACAGGTGGACAGTCCTGGGATAGAAATATACAGAAAAGCCCCAAAGACACCCCCTCTGCTCTGCTTTGTGGCTCCATTCATTCACCCTTCCATGCATCCACCTACCCACCCATCTACCAATTGGTTAATCCTCCCAATCCATCCATTCATCCATCCACCCATCTGTCTGTCCATTCATCCAGTCATCTGTCTATCCATTCACCCACCCACCCACTTACCTACCCATCCATTCATCTTTCTACCCATGGATTCACCCACCCGATATCATCCATCCATCCATCCATCCATCCATCCATCTGTCCATCCATCCATCCTCCCACCCCTCATCCAGCAACTGGTCCATTCTTCCATCAGTCTATCCATGCATCCATGCATCTGTCCATCCTTCACCCATTCATCTCACATCTCCCTGTAAGAATATGTAATAGGAAGGATGCCATGATCAAGAAGCTCCACCCTGCCTTTGGAGATGGAGTGGAAGTTTATGAGACTCCCAGTCACCAGTCTCTTGAACAAATCTTCAGACATAGACACATGAGCACAGGGCTCTCAGTAGAAGACAGTCAAGGCAAGAGTGAGGGAATAAATTGCCTAAGTACCCAAGGCCACAGGGCAGGCACTAGAAGATGAAAGCAATGCTTGGGCCTCCTAAAAAATCCCAAATAAAATGGAAAAGCATGGCTGCCCAGCATCAGCGGTGGGATGATGATGAATGAAATTCCCAGGCACCAGCCATTTCTCAGGAGGCTGGGGCAATTTCTAGGAAATGGGTTAGAATGGACTCTTCTGGTTGGACTTGCTTTGCAACAAAGAAACAAAGTGGAAAATATATGATGGAGTGGATTGGATAGGAAGCCAAAGGATTGAGCACTTTGTAGGTTAAGTGGAACAAATCACCCACTCAGCCATGCTGCGCAGGCAATGGCACAGGACCAACAGATGTAGATGCCCGGTGGGGAGCATGCTTCCACCAGCCTAAAGGCAGAAGAGGATTTGTTACAGACTGCATGAAGAGCCATGGGGTCTGAAGGTGGCTCATTCCTCAGCTGTGTTCCCACCTTGAAGTGTCCAACCTAATCTTCCAGTAGGGCACCGCTGGGCTCTGGCAGTGGAATCTGTCTGTGTGTGCAGACTTAACAGATTGAATACCCAGGAGAACACAAGTCCTTCCTAGCACATCCTTGGATGTGTGGAGAGGCCTGGGATGACCAGAGCAGCCCTAGAAGGAAGCCAGAAGAAGACACATGACCATCCAAGAGCCAACAAAGCCAATAACACTCCCCTCTCCCCAACAGACAATCCTACATGAGAAACGATTGCCCAATTGCCTTTCTGAAGCCCAGGCTCTTGAAAGGTTTGTCAAACTGCACCATCTGACTGTATACAACAACTCTCTACAGAGACGGCAGATTCCACGGGGATTAAGAATACCTGTGTCTAGCCCACACCCACCTCACCCAGAGCACAGAGGGGCACCCCCTAGAAATCCAGAGGCTGAGGAGAGAAGCACAGCTCAGCCTGGGAAATGGAGAACTTCGCATACATGCATGTACATCTGGAGAATACGTACATATGCACACATATGAAAGCACACATGTGTCCATGACAACATGTTCACGTACTTGCGGTACACAAGCACATGTGTCTGCATATGAGAATTCATTGCTGTGTATATACACATGGACATACCCATACACACACATACATACATACAACACCCACACATTCACATTTTTATATATATATGTATATATATATCTGAGTGCCATGACAGGAGAGGGCTTATCATGGAGCCAGACTTAAGCATGAGCTGTTACATGGATCACTGTTTGGGAGACTGTGATTGGTCACATGACTAGGATGGCCCATGCAATTGCATTGAGCTCCAATTCTTCCTCTTTTGCAAACACAGTGAGACTTCTGTCCAAGAGCTGCCCAGAGCCTGAGGGAACATAAGGGTGATGGAGGAGGAGGGGATTCATGGAAAGGAACTCTGCAGTTAACACACTTGCTGCTATTGCTGTCTTTGTAGCTCCCAGGTGATAGGGGAGATGGAGGCCAATCTGCCCCTGCTAGAGACAAGAAGGTCTGGGTTCATGGTGGGGACCACAGATGTCTGAGGACAGAACTGTGCCAGAGAGCTCCATGAGGCTTTTCCTGCTCCGCGACTACTCTTGGTCCTCTGTGTGTTCTTCGCCTCAGAGATGTGGGCCCTTCACTAAAGTCCAAAGCAAAATACACAATCAACTAGAGCAGAACTTCCCGGCCTCCCTAATGCTGTGACTCTTTAATACAGTTCCTCACGTTGTGGTGACCCCAACCATAAATTTTTACTGATACTTCATAACTGCCATTTATTGCTGTTATGAATTTTAATGTTAATACCTGTCTTTTTTGATGGTCTTAGCAATTCCTGTGAAAGATCATTTTACTCCAGAGGGGGTCATGACCCCCAGGTTGAGAGCCACTGAACTGGAGGCACACAGGAATGTGACAAGTCCATCTCTCCATGGGATATTTCAGGGGAATCTAAGAATTGGCTATCACCCGAGGGCATTGAGGCAAGGCCAGCCTGGTAAGAAACCCTGATACCGACTATGGAGTAGGAACCTGCTTCCATCCCATGCCTCAACTCTTGGGGACCTCCTTGGCTTGTTTGACTTCCCGAGCTCCACAAGGGCAGCACCACACAAGCTGAACATGCGCCAAGCGCAACTTTACATCTCCACCCTCAGCTCGGGGATTATAACACCGAGAAGCAGCAGGTACCAGCCTGTTGTCCAAGATCCATACTCTCTACTCATAATCCACTTCCTAAGTCATTTTCCTCTATTAAGGGCACGACTTTCCAGCAACACATGGGGAGGATTTGAAGAGGGAAGAAAGAGCCAGGTCTTTGCCTTCTAAGGAATCTAATCTCGAAACCCGAATACGGCTCCTGCTGAACGCCACTCACACAGACAGTGTGATAATGTGTTCAAGCAGTCAGGAGATACAATAGGAGGCCAGATCCCATTTACACAGCAACAAAAGAGAAAAAACACCCATGAATAAATTGGACAAGCATTGTGCAAGACCTGCGTGGGAATCACGAGACACACGTGAGCTGAACCAGAAGCCCGTGTGAGCAGATGTAAACTTACACTTGGGGAAAAAGCAGAGCACGCCAGGGACTCCATGGGAAGAGGATGTGTCATTCTTATCCTATGACAATAAAGACGGTGGTGGGCTGTCTTCTCTGCCACTCATGCAGTTGAGGGCAGCTAAGGAAAAATGGGGTAGGAAGGGAAGAGTCTGCTCTGCCTTGAATCCCCTGTCATGATGAACTATGGTCCAGAATAAACTCTTTCTTCATTAGGTTGATTTTGTAGAGGTGTCTGATCACAGCATTGGGAGAGAAACTAAGATACCCTCCACCCAAAGACCTGGTCTCAGGTCATGCACACCTGCGCCTGGTCTAGGGGATGTATGATGGCTGAGCTTTGGCCAGGGATGTCACGAATCATGGGGGCTTCGCCTAGGGAGAGATGAGGAGGCAATGCGATCGAAACAGAAGTCAGGGGTAGAAAATTCAATTAGGCATAGGAAAGGGAAAGAGCTTCAGCAGTTAGTCTTATTGGCTTGATAGAACTTCCCCTGCACCAGGCCAACTGAGCTAAATCAGAGAATCCACATAGGAGGAATGGCTGGGAGGCTGACCATGAAGGGAGCATTCTCCACACCCTGGGGACAATGGCAGCTCCAGAATACAGGTCACCTCTGATCCAACTTTTCCAAATATAGCTGTGGGAGCTAAAGGCTCCCTGCACATTGAATCTGGGGAATGTCATGTCCAAGTATGAGAATCTGCCTCCGTGTCTCCTTCACACATACCACAGTGGTGGTGTGTGTCTCTCACGCTAGGGATGGTGGCCTCACAGGGACCAAGACTTTGGAACTGGACTATGTGTTGGGTAAGGGACTTCACTCAGCATCTTTAACAATCAGTTTATGGTTTCTAGCTACCGGGAAACCTGATACAGCCTCTGACCCTGCACTCACTCACTCTTAATACCAACTAGATTCTGGGTCAGGGAAAATTAACGAAAGCAAAAATGGGCCAAGTAGATAAGTCAGTGTAGAAGAGCAAGGCCAAGCCCTGCATCCCCCACAGCACATGGAGGGGCTGATCCCACACCGTACAAGGGTTTCTGGTCAGGCCAGAGCAGTGTCAGCATGAAAGATGTGGCCTCAGTCTGGAAGGATGCAGTTCCCCAGCAATGCTGACCTTGGGAGCTAGCTGTTGGCCCTCTACCTGAGTCCCGGTTTCCCAACTACCCACAATACTCTGCCATCCCTGCTCCCCTGAACTCTCAGTATGGACCCCAGCTGGAGAAATACCACCAATTCTCTTGCTACTGTTATGAACACTACCATGGAGTTGTTTAAATGGATGTGCATGGTCCCAGTATACACATCTGTCTTTCAATGCAGGTGTAAAGATTGGGAAGTGTTGCTAAAACCCTTCTCTTTCAGAGTGCTAGGGAGGCAGGACACCCTTGCTTGTGGAGTGAATTAACAAAACTCGCCGATGGCATTGGTATTGTGACTGTCTCTCTTAATCTAGCTGTAGGAGGTGACCTCCAAATAAAGATAATTTAATCTGCAGAAATCACCCAGCAATTGACTCTCTCGAAACTGATATTAGATGAAATATCTGTTCCACTGAGCCTGCCTGTCATTAGCTATTTCCCGCTAGTCCCCATGAAAGGACTAATGTACATGGCTTAGAATCCTCCTTTGATGTTGTCGGGTTTTATAAGCATAATCTTTTATTAAGGAATTAGCAGCAATGTAGGGTGTGGGTATTGTGAGTTTGGACAGACAACCACGGTGTTGCTTTGGGCAGACTGGACTCCCAAGGGTTGAGACTGAGTAGCAGCATCAAAAAGACCAATGCCACATGTGCACAGGACAAGAAGGATGTGAGTGCAAGGAGAAAGGGAAGACCTATCCCCCAGGTCCACAGAGCCTGTGCTGAAGAGCTATGCTCTGTTGGGACTTAAAGTCACTACAACCCAGGACACACACTACCCATCCTGGGCCATCCACCACACTCTCCTCCTGACCCAAGCTTTACACCCCACATAGACAGCATGCTGAAGGCTATATTTCCTGTTCATACACATACTAGCACATAGCCCATACTCCAGAATACCACATATATTTTTCTGATTTTCTTGAATATGGTTTTTCTGTGTTCTGGGGGCTGGCACTGATCACAGTTTAATGTCTTCCTTGCTCATTTACTTAGGTTGGGAAAAGGGATCTAGTTCAGAGATGACTATGACTTTCAGTTCTGTCCTCTTCTCCCCAACTTTTAAACAGTCACACCTCTGTTTTACCTACCTGATTCCCATGCCACTATGAAATGGACATGACTGTGATCCCGGGGGGCGTCACCATGAAGGGGTTAGATGCACTACGCAAAGGGCAAATCTCAGTATGTGGGACCAGGAATGAGGTTTCTTGCTTCTCCTTGAGCGGTCTGTAAGACCTGTATAGGGAACAAGTGTGGCCATGCCCTGTGGCTCATCAGTATCTGGTGGGGGACTGGGAGGGGACCACTGTCTCCCAGACCAGCTCATGTAAAAAAATGCTAATTCTATTTGTTGTTGGAATAACTGGACGTCTACATAGAACATATGCAAACTCTAGTCACAAGGTTTGCAAATGAGACCAAGACATAATATAGCCCCAAGTTAAACAACAGAACCCTCAGCATGACAAGGAGAAAACTTCAAGGACCTTGGGTACCGCATTACCATTTGTGTGCAGTGTTCGAAGCACAATCCATAACAGCAATACATGATAAGCTGTCACCAAAAATAATACTCCCATTGTGTGAAAACCATAATAAAGAGAATAAGAAGATTAGGAGAAAGGTTTAAAGAAGAAATGTTAGATAAAAGACTCTGATCCAAAATGAACAAAAAAGCCTCTCAAGCTTGGTAGTAAGAAAATATGTAATAAGATTATTACCAAAAAGATGATGCAGAAACTTCCCACTACAAAACCCAGGCACAGTGACACCCGTCACTCCAGCTACCGGCACCTGAGGCAAAAGCGGCACTTGGGCTCAGAGGGGTGGAGCAACAAAGTAAACCCAGTCTGTACAGGGTGGAGGGTGAGAGAGAGGTGGGGGGGTCTTCACAAAGGGGGGGGAGAGACAGAGAGACACAGAGAGAGACAGAGAGGTGAGAGTCGGAGGCAGAGCAAGAAGAAAAGGTGGTAAACAGTCATGTGCAAAATTGTTCACTTACAGATTCACACAAGATGCACAGCCGCGAGAACTGTCCAAACCCAAGGTGCTGACAGGATACAGGCCCCGATGTGGGGAAATATGATCTTTCACTCCCTGCTGGTGGGAACTGGAAACAGGACAGCCACATGGAAAGACAGCTCGTCGTTTTACTAAAGACTCTCACTGTGTAACCCAACACTGTGCCCCATTGCCAGGCACATGAAAAAACAGAAAACTCATGTCCCTACAGCTTCTGGACCCAGATGTTGACAGCAGCTTTATAAATAGTCACTGAAGTTTAGAATCAATCCTAAATCATTGGGTGTGAGACAAATACTCTTTCCTATTCATTTAAAGGGATATTACTAATAGTAGGACAAAGAGAGCTACCAAGACACGGAAACACATGGAGGAACGTTAGCAGTATTCCTAAATGAAGAAAGCCAATGTAAAAAAACTATATTATTGCAATTAAATAATACTGCAGAAAAGGCAAAACACTGGTTATCACAGAACTTAAAAGGAGAGGGGATGAGTAGGTGTCTCACAGAGGGTTATAGGTCAATAAATTCACCATAGGCCGTGTCATTCATCCTGACCTACAGGACACGCCATTCTAGGAGTGAGCCCTGGTGTGAACACAGACACAGGGTGATGAAGGCCTGTCACCTTACGGTGCTTAAGGTTCTGCTGGTACGGATGTAGAATGACCACAACCTAATAGTGTAATGTTCCTGGACTGTCAGATACCAGCAGAGAGGAGAAGGGACTGAGGGGCCAGATTCATGTGCAAAAGTCTACATTTGGAGTTCTTCTTCAATCCTAAAAGATCTCTAAAAGATAAAGTTTTGCATTTTTGTGAAAGGAAAATGACGAGAAAAATTTTAATTGCCAGATATTAATCTCAGATTGAAGGAATCTGTTGAACTACGAGGAAGTGTGGAAAGGACAACTCAACCTTAGGTATATAAGAATAAGGACTGCTGACAGCCAGAGAGCTGGGGGAATTTAAGAATGATAGAGGAAAAAGCAAACAAAAAAAACAAGGATTTACTCTAAAACTGTGAGTGAGAAACAGTGAGTTGAGGGAGCAGGGAGTGGCACCCGAAGGGCACAGAAGATTACAGAGTTTCCTCCTTATACTGTTTCCCGAGATCAGGTACGGCATGGAGTTAGAGCAAGAAGAACCGAAGTGCACAAGGACCTGCTTTGACAGGATCAGACTATAATGTCACTGCTGTTTGGATTTGGAAAACTGTGGTCGGCAGGATGGAGACAGGAGAGGAGCAGGGAGGGAGTAATTTAGAATGTAAGTAGAAGTGGGGTTTCCTCTTAGAGGACAGTGAAGACAATTTTATATCACAATTGTGGTAATATTTGAGGCATCTAAGGTAAGAATTTAAGTGCAGGACAGCACAGGTATATTATGGGGGGAGACCAAAGGCCTGAAGATCCTGCCTCTTTAGGGATTTGTGTTAGAACATCCATCATTGTTAGAGCCTCTTCATCCAAAGTGCAGGCCGCAGTGTTACTCAACATTGAACAGGAGATAGTGAACCAGATAACGGGAAAGAGGACAAATGACAAAAATAACCATCCAAAGTGCAACAAGGAGTGACTAAGAAAGCCACGCTGAGTGGGCAGGTCATTTGTGTGAAGTTATAATTAATCCTTAGCATACACTTAATTGTATCCAGTGCAATGAAGCCAGGAGTTCCTTGCATAAAGCCAGAAGCTCTCTAGCCAAAGAGAACATGACTCCAATACAGAGAGTGGCGTGGTCTGTCCGAGAATGCCCCCCTGCCCCGTTCGCTCAGGCATCTCAATACTTGGTACCCATTTGAAGATGCTGTTTCGGCAGGGTTGAGAGGTATGACCTTGCTGGAGGAAGTATGTGGTCCAGGCAGTGTTTGATCATAGCCTTGATCCATTTCTGGTTTGCTCTCTCTGCTTCATGCTTTTGGTAGATGGGAGTTCTCAGCTTTCCGTTATACTTTGCTTCTGTGCTCCCTTCCACAATGGGCTCCCATCCCTTGGGAATGGTACGCCCAAATAAATCCTTTCTTCCACAAGCTGCCTTTGGCTCTTGTGTTCTATTACAATGACAGAAAGTAACCAATATAGAGAAGGTTTATAAGACAGGTGGATAAAATCAAAGGGTAGGGAGCATGGGAAGCAATAAACCACAGAAGAACACTAAGGCAGATTAAACTACTATTGGTATAGCTGTATGAAAAGTTTAAAAGAAGACACCCCCCCCCCGAAAAATGTACCAAAAGGTGTGGCATATCAACACAGCAGGGTTTATTAGGCTATAAGGGAGAACAAAATAGTGTCATTTTGAGAAACATGGGAAGAATTGGAAATCATATTAAGTTAAATATGTCAGGCCGGATCAATGAATATTATGCTCTCTTATATGCAGACTATGAGTCAGATGAAGGGGTCTCTTAGGGAGGGGAAATTGGCCAGGGGTAGGAAAGTGTTTTAGATGGGATTAAAGCATGTTAAGCACATGCATGAAGATGTCACAGTGAAACCCACTGTCCTGTGTCAATTAATGCAAGACACGGATAGCAAAATTAAAGGAGTAGATAAGACAACAGATAAGGACTAGGCAATGGGACCTCTCAGTTAGGCAGAAAGATTTGTCAGTGAAAAAAGGAACAGGAACTGAAAGTAGTGGCACATAAACTGAGAGGGAATCAAGCCAAGAAGCAGAGCTAAACAAGGGAGCCATAACCTGGGGCACGGATGGCTCTCTGGAGCTGCAGAGAGGTTGAGCTGGAAGAAAGGGGTGTTTGTGGGAAAAATGTAACTCAGTGATCCCTCAGTCATTCCACTCCTGAATCTTAACTACAGGTGGGAGAGGCATACACAACTCTTAGGCATAGTTGATACTCTTACAGAAGAACTGGGTTCAGTTCCCAGCACCCACATTTGGCAGCTTATAACTTCATGTAACTCTGGTTCTAGGGAGTCTGATGCTCTCTTTTGGCCTCCAGAAGCATGAATACATACATGGCATATACCACCTATACATAAACATACATATGTATATGCATACACCACATACATACATACATAAAAATAAACACACAGACAAACATAGACATCATCTGAGTTTGGTTTTCTATTGTGGTGAAGATACACCATGAACACAGCAACTCTTATAGAGGAAAACATTCAATTGGGGCTGGTTCACAGTTCAGAGGTTTAGTCTGTTATTGTCATGGTGGGAAACATGGTGGTATGCAGGCAGACATTGTGCTGGAGAGGTAGCTGAGAATTCTATGTCTGGATCACAGGCAGCAGAAAGAGACTGTGAACCAGTAACTCTGGTTTAAGCATCTGATACCTCAAAGCCTGTCCCCAGGGACATATCTCCTCCAACAAAGCCACACCTACTCCAATAAGACCACACTTCCTAATAGTGCCACTCCCTATGGGCCTTTGGGGGCCATATTATTCAAGCCACCACATATATACATACATACATACATACATACATACATACATACATACATACAGATAGACAGACAGACACACACACATACACACACACACACACACACACACACACACACACCCTGGAGCTCCCAGCATTACACCCGGAGTCCTGGGATCCAGCACACTTGAGTTCCCTCGTCAAGTACCTTCACTCACTTCAGCATGAGAGCATCAAGCAGCACCTGGAGAAGTCCAGGGTTGTGGCCAGAGGAGTCCAAGGGCTCAGAATAAAGCAGAAGTTGACTGAGTAGAAGGTGGACAGCTGTTGGAACCCAGAAGCCTGACTGGGATGTGGATCTACTCCCCCACATCAGCCCTTCTTCCTCTCCATTCTAGAAAGTAGGCCTGGGTGCCTAAAAGCCCAGAAAGACTTACTCTTGGGCCAAGATTGCACACACAATGGGAACCACTTTCCTAAGGTGATGGCCGCATGAATCAACATCGTTTCCACTGGAGCCCTAGTTTCTATTTTAACTCCCATTTTTCCCCTTAGAACACCTGGAGATCTCAGGATTGCCAATACTGTCTGCCCATACTCTGAAGAGTTGGGATATGTTGATAATGGGGTTCCAGGTTCTGGCTCTCATTGCATCTCCTGGAGCAGAACAGCTCTGTGTGAAGTGTGGCGAGGAGGATGCTGGTGCCCCATCTGCAGAGCAATGGGGCAGCACCACGTCTGAAATGCTGCCAGACCAGGGACAGGGAGAGGATAAGCATAGAGAACAGATATCTACCCCTCCCAAGGTTCACTTCCAAGCCTTGAGGTCTATGGCGGAGAGGAGGCCTGATGGAGCAGGAGAGTAGGTGGGGGGAATGGGATGAACTGTAGGGGTCCCCAAAGTCAGCCTAAGGGCAGGCGCTGGATGAATTGTCACAGGCTCGACAATGCCAATGTGTGCTGAGTTAAACTGACTCCGGGGAGCTATGTGGCTTGTGGGAAGGGCAGGAGGACATGAAGACAGAGCCCAGACTGCCTCTTCTTAAGCTGCACCGAGCCAAGATCTGGCTTTCTCAGGGCACCTCCGGGAAAAACAAAGAGATATTAAGAAAAACAAATCTAAGATCCTAATTCCTTCGTGTTCCGAAAGGCACTCCGAGGGCAGGTTTTCACTCGCCATTAAATAATTCACTCTGACACCAAAAAGCAGCGGCGGATATTCTTCAAACAGCCTAACTGAGCAGGCTGAGAAGCAAGGAGCCTAAACCTCTCATCTTTCTAGAGCCCCTGCCTGAGATGCCCCACCCAAACCAGCCAATTCCAGCTGCCTGTGGCAGAGGGGCCTGGGCAGGGGTGCAGGGGATTGTAGAGGTCACTGAGGGTTAATAAAACTGCCTGCACGTACCTTCCTCCTGTGACCCCATCATCATCTCTTCCTGTGACTTCAGGACCCAATTCTCGGGAATATGATTGCATTGTCCATTAATCTCTAGGAATTTAGGCTTTGAGCCAAAAACCTGGCTTTCGCTAGGTAGCTGCCACAGGTACAGAGGCATACGGGCTCACCCCACTTCAAGAAATAATCCTAAGGAGCCCACTCCACCTTGTTTTGCCCACCAATCCCCAAGCCCAGACAAGCCTAGGTGCCCCATAAACCTTAGTGCTCCTGAAGCCTGCTTCCCATCCCTGGGCAGCCTCCTGGACCCAACCTATTGCAGTAATAATCACTGCCCTGGCAGCACCGGAGAGCAAATGGGCAGCTGCTGCCTGCTAGAGTGGCCCTTGGTTACAGACAAGATGTGGCCTCTGAGCAGGGCAGATGGTCCTGTCCTGGAGGAAATACCTAAAACAAGAAACGGGGCAGAGAGCGTGTACACCAATGGGAATGCAACAATGCTGAGAACCATACAGGTTGCTGGGGAGTTGGGAGGTTGTTGCTGTACCAGGTGTACACTTCTGCAGGAGTATGTCCACCACAGAGGAGAAGCCAGACATCAAACCACATGGTCTCTGGGGATCCTGGAGGCTGGCCAGGGATGACAGTGAAGAGACCACTTCCCAAACTCTCTCTCTCTCTCTCTCTCTCTCTCTCTCTCTCTCTCTCTCTCACACACACACACACACACACACACACACACCCTACACACAGAGCCTGATGTTGGCCTGTGGTACTAGAATCAGCAGACTTTTGCTGCCTGGCCTAGTCTGCTGGAAACATCTCTGATGATGAGTGAAAACTCTCAGGACATACTGGTGTGTAGGCAGAGACTTGCTTGCTTGTTTCCTGGCCACCCAGACCCAAAATAATTACACAGAAGTTATATTAATTGCAACACTGCTTGGCCTATTAGCTTAGGCTTCTTATTAACTAACTCTTACATCTTAAATTAACCCATTTCTATTATTCTATGTATTACCATGAGGCTTACAGTTTACTGGTAAGTTTCAGGGTGTCTGTCTCCTTTGGCAGCTCCATGGTATCTCCTCAACTCCATCTACTTTTCTGCTCTATCTCTGTTTGGAATTCACATCTTGCTCTATTCTGCCCTGTCATAGGCCCAAAGCAGCTTCTTTATTAACCAATGGTAACAGAACATATCTATAGCATACAGAGGGGAATCCCACATCACCTCTCCTTTTCTGCCTAAATAAAAAGGAAGGTTTTAACTTTAACATAGTAAAATTACATATAATAAAACAGGTATCAAGCAAAATTAGTTACAATATTTATAACTATTTTATCTTTTATCATAACTAAGGAAAACTATAATTATAATTATTTATTCTTCAACTTCATCAAAGACCACAGAAGGATATAATATTACCTAAGTTAATAGGAAGTTCATTGTAAGCAACTTCCAAAACTCTAGAATTGACAGAGAAATCTTGCTGCCTGGACAGTCACCCAAAGTTCTTATATAACACTGGGGCATCCATCTTCAGCCTACAGACCCATATTATCTGGTAGACTTTTCCATGAAGCAGGAAATTTCAAAGACAGTTCTGCCTATATTGGCAGTTTGTCAGTCACTTTCTTCTGTGTCCTTCAGATTGTCTGGCAGGCTCTTTCATGAAGCAGGAACCCTGAAGGACTGTCTCACCTTCTTTAGGTACCATCAGCAGTCATTTTTCTGTGGGTCTTGAATGTCCAGTTTATACAGCATACCATCAAGCAATCCAGGCAGGTGCAGTTTCTTGCCCAAATGGCTATCAAACTCCATAAGGAGCCTCTTCAATGCCCATCATCCTCTTGAAGTAGAGTGGTGCCGCCAGGAGCAGATGTGTCTCATTGTCATGAAAAGTCCCAAGTTCTTAAAATATTGTAAATGCCATATTCTGTTAGTCTTAGAAAGGTTTGAAGAATACCTATCTATCTGAAATATATCTCTGTACATCTAGAAAACCTAACTAACATGACTACAAGCTTGACTATTACAGATGACTAGATATTAACCCATGTTTCTAATTATACATCACACTTTTAAATGAGTTGCACAAACACAATATCTTAACCAAGGGCAGAAATATACATAAAAAGTTGACCTTAAATTTGTATCAATAGACCAAGAATGGTGCATATGAGCAAGAGGCAAAACAGTGGACAAGTCATTGCCTTCCCTTAGTTCCACTGGGAGATAGGACATTCTAGAGGTATCTGGGCTATCGTCATAACTGCCCCCACCCCACCCCCAACAGGATCTGCCCACCTCAACACCTTTCACTAGCTGTCCCTTGGCACCCTGGGCTTAGAGTTTCCCTGAATTCTTCCTCTCCCCACTAGTCTACGCAAGCCTTAAGGCTTAAGTGATCCTCAGTCCATGTGTAGATTCTAGTGCCTCCCTGAGCCCCCTCATCCAGACTGCCCCATTCTCCATCCCAGTTTCTGTTAAGGTCCATGTAGAAGCCAGAAAGCCCTTAGAAAACGGGGTCTAACCAGGCCTCTTTGACAGAGGATTCTGCAGTGTGGCTCCACTTGGGTCCCAGCATCCCTATAGTGTGGTGTATGCACCTTCCCCCAGTCTGCCATTGCTCTCTTTCCCTTCATCCTCTCTCCTCCAGCCCATCTGACCATCCTGACATCCCCAAAGCTCCATGGCCAGGAGTCTGTCTGGAATCACCCCCTTCATATCACTGCTCCAGGATCTCCTTAGGGACATTGGCATGGGCTGTCCTTTCAGAGAGAGCCTGGTGGTAGCAGCCAAGCCATCCTTTACCCATGGTGCCTGTTGCACCTTGGCTTTGCATTTCTTCATGATGCCTAGCCCATTCCTGCTCCTTATTGTCGGGCTCCATTGGTCTCCAGCATCTCTCTCCTCTCTATATATTACACGAGCACAAGGCCATGCCTGTTTTATCCCCATTCCGTGCAGCCTGCCAGCCATTTGTCTCATGATGCTACCTCCCAACCCAGTATGCCACCATCTACCTAAAGGGTTCAGAAGCCTCCAACTGACCCAGGAGGCTGTCCGTCAACAGAGCTTGGTACTCTAGTGGAGACAATGGAGAAGATGCAGCTGGAGGTATTGTATGCCTCCATAACACCTCTGTCTGCCTGTCACTTTGCCTCTGACAGGAGCCTCTGGTACCCCCAACGTAAACCCAGCACAGGAATGCAAACACAGCGCCGTGCGGTAATTGCTCTGTGAAATCTAGATCCTCTTCCTGACACGCATTTTAGCCACCCAGCTAATCATTAACTGATACTTTGCTGCGCGGAGATAATATTTCTAATATGTAATGCAATTTGCTGAGTAGAGAAAGTGCTTACAGTACAAAGCTGTTACCAGAGGTCGAGGCCCTGTATGAAAATTGATGGAGATACGGCCTCTCAAAGACGGTGTGACGTCTGCTGTACCAACAGTCCCGGTGTGTGCTGTTTATCTATGCAGGGGATGTGTTTGTAAATCAAGGAGAAAGGAAAATCAATGAATCTGCATCTTTCCTCTCTCAGAAGCCTATTAGACGGACTTTATTTAATGCGGGGCTCATTTGTCGTCCATCACTTAGGGTGATGCACGGGGGTCAGGACCCACCAATAATTTTAATCTCCTAAAAGCACATTTCTATGCTAATTTTTAATTACAATTAGTGCCAATGTCAGCTGTTAGCTCTGGTGGCTGACTTAATGATCTGCCCGTATTATACTTCTGACGTGAGACTTGAAAGGAGAGGTCGCTGGGGCAAACAGTGATTCGGATGTCCAGTGAAATGATCTGATATGCACTCAGCTCCCGCGTCTGATCCACATGTCTTTGTCCTGAACCTCACACAGCATGGCTCACACTCTGTCCACTGGACACAACAGGCCCTGACCTGACCTCACTCGCTCGCTGAATTCTGCACCTTCATTGTCCCATATGGCAGCCAGCTCCTTCCAGGAGCTCAAAGCCCACAGTCAGACACAGAAGAGGGACACTGGCCATGAGGACTCTACAGCGCTTTGGCAGGCCGTGAGAAGGAACTTTGTTCAGGTCCCCAAGGTTGACATGCGCTAGTCTTTTCATTTCACACTGGAAAAAAGGCCCTGATCAACTCATGGTGGGTTCTATGGAACTACAGTCCATTCCAACCATCTCAAACAAACAAACAAACAAACAAAGACCCTTAAGCTGCTCAGGTCATGAGAAGCCCCAGGCCCTGAGGACTTTCAGGGTTTGCAGATATTTTTTGTGACTGTCTTTTGTGAGACTTTTTGTTGGGCCCAGGTGAAGATCTAAACTCTAAACTAGGGGCATAAAAGGACCTTCCAAACACAGAAAATCTCTGTCCCAGCATCAGGAAGCAGATATGTGGGTGTATCATTAGGTTGCCTATATATAATACAAAGTCTCCCTATAGAGCCCATGCTGGCCTCAGACTTGCAATTCTTCCACTTCTGCCTTCCTGGGAGATCTGTGATTATAGGTGCTCATCACCATACCCAAGACTCACTTTTAGAAAATTTTATTGTATATTTATTAATAAATATGATATCATATATAATATATAATGTCAATAAATAGTATATATATAATGCTAATAAATATAATAACATATATTTCCATGTGTTTGTGTGATTTACAAGGGAAAGATCAGTCTGTGGCTGAGTCCCATACATCAGCCCCACAAGACCAGATCAGTGCAAGAGCAGTCCAGGAGATGGAGGTTGTGAGGGCTCTTGGGAAGGATTTGTCATCACTTCAGGGCTGAGCCAGAAGCCTCTGAGAGGAGAGAAATTTGGGTGACTGCATCTCTCTTAAACAGGCTCTAGATAGAGGCACTGGCCTCCGAGAACAGAGGAAAGGGCAGAGAAGAGAGAAGTCACCGGGAGAGTAGGCTTGATTGAGTGTCCATCCCCTCTGCAGACTTTGCAGTGCCCTGACCTGCCTGGCAGAGGGCTCCTTTCCTTCCTGGTGGCCACGTTCACTTAGTAATGGAAGCTGACAGAATGCAAATGCGCCTCTGAAGGAAGCCACGGAAGTGGCAGTTTCTCTCATTAAATTTCAGATGGGCTGTCTGTCTCCTGGGTGCGTAGTCTCATTAGAATTCAGAGACTAATTTTGTCCATCAACATGAGATTATTGGTTTGAGTAAGGTGCAAGGGGCGTCCTCAGAACGACTGGCTTGCATACCAGGAGCCCCCTTGAGGGGCAGAACTGCTCTAGGCTCTGTGAAGCCTCCATAGCACAAAGAGCCAGAGCTCAGAACAGAAGCCCTGTGACTGTAGTGCCCCAAACACTCGGGGGGTTGGATCAGATGCTGGATTCCTCCTGGCAGGGAGTGAGGAAGGAGCTATAGCTCTATCTTTTCTCCAGAGAGATGCTCAAGTTCAAGGCCCAAGAAGAATTCTGATAAGCTTCAGTGGAGAGTCCCATAACCCCACACCAAGGACCATAACTTTGCAAGTCCCAACAGAGCTCAGATGAAGACCTCATGCCACTGTCTCCCTTAATCCTTACGACCCTTCCAAGAGACATCACTAAGTCCACCTAATGAAGGGTGGACAAACCAGCTCACATATGGCCACCTAGCGACAACCAGTCAGCAGTGCTTCTGAAACAGCTGGGTCCCGGACCTGTTTGGTCCTAAGACACAGCTTTGGTCTTTATGGTCAACCCCTGGTGGTTACTTGGCAGGGACTGATGCTCAAGCAAACAATGCCCAGGAGAGCCAGATACCAGCAATTGCTATTTTGTATTGCGGTTTCCTCTAAATAGAAGCATTCTCTCCTGGAAGGAGGAGTGGGATTCATTAAGACTCCCCAAGTAAATGAAGTACGTTGGGTTGGGGAAGCTCAGGGAGGTAAAACGATCACAAGTCTCAAGGGCAAAACAGTTGCTTAGGGAGACTATTACACAGAGGAGCTGGCTGTAAGTTGTGTAGAAAGCTGCGGGATCATTACCTATACTAGGTGGAGTCTTAAGTGATGCAGCTACCTCTGACGCGTCCACGGTCCTGTGAAAACCCCAAGAAACTCACTGGTTTGCCATACTAGACTTGGGTGGGAAATTTCTTTAGCTTTCCCCTTTTGCCCTACCAGAGTGAAGAGACATTTAATCATAGCTCCCAAGCAAAGTCACACGACCAGGCAGAAATAGGAGCAAAGGGCAGAGAGCTCAGTGGGGAAATTCAACCATCCTGCCTTCTGCAGACACATCAAATGACCTCACATGCCATGCCTTATATCCTTATATTTTCTTCTCTCCTTGTACATGTCCTGGGGTCCCCACGTCATGGTTTCTCCAGTAGTAGAAATTGTTATTATGAAACTGGGGAGAAGATGCAGTACAGAGAGGGTTGGACTCCCCCTGAAGAATGCAGACTACCTGCCATAGCGATTCAGCAAGGCTCTATGTCTACGCTCTTCCTTATCTGCCCATGGAAAGCCCCCTCTTTATTTGCAAAGAGGTCCTGCCACATGCTTCAGCCACACCCTCAGGCAGAGCATGACCCTGGATAGGTGTCCCTCTGTGAGAAACGAAAGTAGTGACAGTTGACACGACAGTGTCAGAAAAATTACCAAGACCAGAGGAAAGCAGCCCTGGCTGTGAAGGGTCAGGAGAGTGCACACTGGGGTGAAAGGATTGAGGTTGGAGGGAGCAGACTCCTGAGGAGCAGCAGCCAGGGCTCACAGGATGCTTCCCTTGTGCTGATGGTCCACTGCGGAAGAGAGAATCACATTTCATCATAGTGGTCCCTCCAGGGCAAGTTCTCCATTATCAGGGCCAGGATAAGTTCTCCCATTATCAGGGGAAAAGACATGGAAAGTATCTGTGGGTAGCTAAGAGCTGAAAAAACATCAACAGAAAAGACAGTAACAGGCCAAGTAGTCTCTGGAGATGCCAGAACTTAGGCTAGGTGGTCGCCACAGAACTGAGCTCTCAGGCCAGGTGGTTCTGGAGATGCCAGCTCTCAGGTCAAGTAGTATCCACAGAACCCAGATCTCAAACCAGGTGTTCTCTGCAGAACCCAGGTCCCAGGCCAGGTGGTCTCTGGAGGTACCAGCTCTCAGGCCAGGTGGTCTCCACAGAACCCAGATCTTCTGTTTGTTGTTAGTGCCACTAGACAGCATCCCCAGTACCTGGATCTTGTAGAACAACACCTCAGAGCTAGTGATGGGCATGTGGTGATAGGAACCTTCAATGCCATGATCACCAGACAAATGGACAACCTAAGAACTCTCTCACCACAGGTCCTAGAAACCAGACCACATACGATGACATGGCATTACTAACCCTTCAAGGCACAGATGGAAGAAACTAATGATTACAAACCAGGTTGTTAACTGTCTCCCCGCTCCAACTCCACTCTGACATAACCTTTAATAAAACTACCTAACGAGGCATTACCATCATTGGAGGATGCAGATAGATGAGAATCAAGATCACATGGACCTTTAGGGGATGAAAGATGATAGGATAAGGGCTCATCTCTACCAGGATGCCCACACAAATCCTTCACAGAAGCAGGAAGGAGCAAGAAGCAGTGTCAAAATCAAAAAATCTCTGAGCCCCAGGCTTCATATGAACACAAGAGACTATGAGGATTATGGGAAGAAGATGGAGGACTCACTCAGACAGCCAAGGCTCCAGTGGTGCCAAACGTCCCAAAAAGGTGGCCTCCCAGAGGTTAGACACCCGCCTCTTGGGAGAGAGTCTAACTTGCTAAGGGCAAGAATATGGTAGGAAGAGAGAGAGGAATCTGGGGTAGTTGAATCTAGTAGTGGCAACGCCAAAACACACTACGAGGCTAGGAGATGTCTTGGGCTACTGCCTCCAACACAGGGACCTGTCTCTCAAGCACAGGAGCATGGATACCACTGAAAAGAAAGCAAAATGAAGTTGGTCTGAGATTGTCCAGAGCTGCCCTGGTGAAAATAAACAGACAGTGCTTGAGGATCCCTCAGTGTGAGCATGCAGTCGATACAATGGTCTAAAAAGATGCCCCAGTGTGACCGACCATAAGCTGAATAACAATAGACTGAGCAGATACAAAGAGCTCAATGCCACTGGTGAGCTGGAGGAAGAGAGAGAGGCATCAGACCTCTGATAAGCAGAGGATAGAAAAGCCAGGAAATGAGCCAGTGGAGCAGGGAGAGACGGAGAACGGCTGACAGCTCGGAAGACAGCTTTCCAGAGAAAGAGCACAGTTTAGAAGTGACAGTTCAACAAGGGAAAATGGACAGAGATCAGTCAGATATGTGGGAGAAAAGGGGAGAAAATGGGGACAATTTTACAGAGATTAGAGAGAAATGGGTAGCCAGAGAACTGAAGCAAGGAAGATGCGGGATGGTTTGAGTGGGTTCCTCAGAGGGCAAAGGGGTGGGACACGGCTTCCAAAGAAAGATGTGATGAGCAGGAGAGGTCGGCGTGCCCAGATCTGTGGGTGCAGAAAGGCCAGTATTCCATACACCTCTGGATTCTAATGATAAGGTCTTCTAGAGCAATGAGGTTAAAGGGTCAAGTGTATTTGTCTGCAGAAACATCAGAGAGATGATAGCCATGTTTGCATGTCTTCCACTGTGTGAACATAAGCCGAGGTGTTGACAGACAGTCAGCCCACTCATGAAGAGTAACAGCAAGACTATCATGGGACCGATCACCAGCAAAGCCTGGCACTGGGAAACAATGGAACCTCAGTAAAGCAAAACACAAGCCCAGGGATTTGTAATCTCACCACTTGGACCAGCAAGACCACAGAAGAACAGTTCTGAACAAGTGTGAACACAAGCCCAAAATCGCCCACAGGTCTTCCTGGGGCCAGCACCAGACAGGTCTGCTGAGGTCAGTCAGGGATCCAGGGGAGAAGCAAACACAAGCATGTGCAAATTTGTTCATAAGTATGCATGTGCTGGTTTGCATGGATGTGGAAGCTAGAGGTCCTTGTTAGGAGTCTCTCTGTCACTCTTCTTTGTGTTTGAGTCACTAATCTTTCACTGAATGTGTAGCTCACCAATTGTCTAGGCTGACCAGCAAGCTGTGGGAACCCACCTATCTCCCTACTATCCCCCCCACTGACCTAGCCCCACTCTGGGGCTGTATGTGAGGACTGTCACCAGGCCCAGTTTTTGAACAGATATTGGGGATCCAAACTCAGGTCTTCATGCTTGCAAAAGTGAGCAGTTTATCTACTGACCCATTTCCCAGGCCCAGACTCACTAGGTTTAACTGGAGGATCAGCATCACGTGACAGGTTTATAGTTGGCATGTGACAACATGATACATCAAAGCAATGGCACAAGTAACTGATTTCAGGGATAAACAGACTACAGGGGAAGTAAATGGCCTCACAGCTCCTGGGCCAGCGTGGGAAGAAAAAAGAGTAGCTAGCTGATTCCGTGAGTTTCTGTGATAAGGTTAAGGTGTGTTAGAGCAATCCTGGCAGAACAAGCAAAAGTCCCCTCAGACTCCAGATGGATATGATAAAAATCAAGGTGTTTTTTCAAAAGAATAGATGATAATAAGGGTGTACATGGCAGTAGAGACACCTATGTGGTCTGTGTGAACTTCTATATGCTCCTCCACCTCTTCCATGAACCCACATTAACAAAGAGAAATTAATCCATCCTGGGCACATGGGGGTGTGTGCCTGAGACAGAGAAAGAGGTATAAACCAAACCAGGGGCTGAGATCGTAAGACAGCATTCCCGGGAGTCAAGGATCACACCATTAACTTCCAACACAAGGTAAGTCAACCCGAAACATTGGGCAAAACAAGAGGTCATAAGAGCAGAGCATTATAGATATGAATGTGTGTGAAAGCACATGAAATTGATACAGAGAAACCGTAACTCGGTCGTAGTGGCTCATGCCCACAACTTTCAATATGTAGTTATCAGGAGTCAGAAAGTCAAAACAAAACCCCAGCACTTCACAAATAACAGAAAAGAAAATGAGGCTTCTAGATGTTTGAACACAGCTGTGCTCTGGAGAGAGCGGACAGTAGTGTTTCATGAAATGAACAACATAACTACACAGTTCAGTAAGTGGTCGCACAGCGTCACATACCTGTAGAAAAGCAATAGCGTGTAATCAATAACGAGGAAACGGTTGCATGCTGCCGGAAAGGTGCAAAATGACTGCATGTGTCTCTCAGGTGTCCTGGAAAGCTTGCTCAGACCTCCTTGATTAAAATGCCCGTCCTTCTTTCGTTCCTTCTCTACAGGCCCCTTTGCCCCGCCTTTCTCTGACAGTTCATCTGAGAAAGAGTATGGGCCCCTCCTCTGTTGTTTCACCCTGGAAATCAGTAAAGAGATCTTGATGTCAACCACCATCATTAAAGGAAAGCCCATACATCTATGAAGGAGGAGATGACAGAGGCAACATCTTCTAAAGTAGAGGACTGTTTAATCTTAAGAATGGGGAGGGGAAGATGGGAAAGGGGATGGGTCAGGAAGAGAGGAGTGGGAGGAAAGTGGTTATTATGTAAAATAAATAAAGCAAGTGTTATTTAAATAAAGAACTAAAAAAGAAAGAGACAGGGCTGTGAGTTGGCTCAGGGGGTAGAGTGCTTGCCTTACGATCATGAAGACTTGACTTTGGATCCCCAACACAGAGCTTGTGTAAACTGTATCTCTAATCTCTGCGTTGATAAGATGGAGGCAGAAAGAGCTCTAGATTGCAATGGCCAGTTATCTAGTCAACTGGTAAGGTACAGGTTCAGTGCAAAACACTGTCTCAAAAACAGGGTAGAGACAGGCCAAGAAAGACATGTGATGTCAACTGCTAGACTCCGCACACATGCACACTCAAGTTACTGTAGATGGAAGTTTCTGTCCCACCTGATCCCACAGCTGTTCAGTCCCAAAGAAACACACAGAGGCTTATATTAATTATAATCTGTTTGGCCTATTAGCTCAGGCTCATTCTTAACAAGCTCTTACAACTTAAATGAACCCATAATTCTGATCTATGTTTAGTCACATGACTTGGTACCTTTTCTTAGTGCAGCATTTTCATCTTGCTTCCTCTGCATCTGGGTGGCAACTACAGACTGAGCTTTTCCTCTTCCCAGAATTCTCCTAGTCTGGTTTCCCTGCCTACACTTCCTGCCTGGCTATTGGCCAATCAGTGTTTCATCAAGCAATCATGAGTGGCAAATCTTTACAGGGTGTAAGAACATTATCCCACAGCACTTCCTTTTTTGTTCTTTTCAAAACAAGAACTCTGAATCTAATCTCCTTTGTTTAGCTTTTTTTCCTGACCATTATCAATAACAACTTAAAACCAACACTCCAAACAAAGACAAATATCCATAATCTATTTCTGGAGAATGTGTGTTTTTATGCCATTTCCTGTTGACAAGGGATGCTGATAATCTTATAAGGACCCCAAAAAAATTAGGATTAAGGTCAAGTCCTGACTGAAGTATTCTGTGAACCTGAATCATCTCAGCCAGCAGTCTTGAGGCTGGTCAGGCTATAAAACTCAGAGGAAACTGCAACAGAGGTGCTCTAAAACATTGGATCATCTGGGCCATCTGCTCCTATTGGAGATTTTTCAAGGGATCTTCCTTGATTAAACCTTATTTTTCTTAACCCAGAATGAATCCACAGCCTCTCATTTCCTGTAAAAAGAAAAGCAAAACCTCTTCTCCAAAGTAACATATCTTTTGACTTAAATTTTGATGTCAAGGCATTTTCAAAATATATAAGTTGAATTAATTCAGCAGCATTTATAATCAAATGTCTTTTAGCAGCTGTTGCTCCTTTCTCAGTAGTCAAACAATTCAAAGACAACACAATAACATAGAGTATCCAGATTATCTGTTTATTTTCCATCTTTACTTGGCTTTAATTTTTTACAGTATTTCTTTTATTTTTATTTTTAATTTTTTTTGAGACAGGGTTCCCCTGTGTATCTTTGACTATCCTGGAACTCACTTCATAGACCAGAATGCCCTTGAGCTTACAGAGATCCATCTTCCCCTGTCTCCTAAGTGCTGGGATTAAAGCTATGTGTCACCACACCCAACTACTCTCTTTGTTTTTGTAAGAACCTTCTCTATCCTTTTTCTTTTCTCTACTAAGTTTACATATATTTTTAAACACACTGTAGACCAGTAGTGGTTTTTTGTTTTTGTTTTTGTCTGAGTTTGTCTTTACTGTATATCTCTCTTTTTCTGACCAAATGAGTCTTTCCTTTGCTAAGCATTATGGAAAGGATTAAAGCTGTGGCTTTGACAGCTGGATCCACTCCTCTCCTTGGCTTCCTGAGAGTCTAGCTTCATGGTGGAGGTACTAGCAGGAACCACTTTTTTTTTTTTAACCACAACTCAGTGGAGTTTCTAGGTCCATGCCACTACCAAGAAGCATTCCAGTGGCTACTCATAAACACCATTTAATTGTTTGGTGGCAGGGTCTTCTAAAAGAGCTGTGAGGTTTTTGCTGCTAACACTGAATCAGCAAGTCTTTTTTAAAGGAGCCGTGCCTCTACTTGCCTCTAGCAAATAGAATCCACCTGAGACAAAGCTGCTACTAAGAAGCTGTGCTTAACTTTGTTCTTTTGTCTGCCTACAATCCTTTGTTAAAAAGCTTTCTCAGGCTTTATGTGGAAATTCTCACCCCACATTGGTAACCATTTATAGATGGAAAATTTTGTCCTCCCTGGTCTCACAGCTGTTCAGTCCCAAAGAAACACAAAGAGGCTTATATTAATTATAATCTGTTCGGCCTATTAGCACAAGCTTATTATTAACTAGCTCTTCCAACTTAAATGAGCTCATAATTCTGATCTATGTTTAGTCACATGGCTTGGTACCTTTTCTCAGTGCAGCATTTTCATCTTGCTTCCTCTGCATCTGGGTGGCAACTACAGACTGAGCTTTTCCTCTTCCCAGAATTCTCCTAGTCTGGTTTCCCTGCCTAGACTTCCTGCCTGGCTACTGGCCAATCAATGTTTTATTAAACCAATATGAGTGACAAATCTTTGCAGGGTGCAAGAGCATGATCCCACAGTAATTTCACACATAAACATGTGTACACACTCACACATACACACGCATACACCAGAATAAGTTATTTTTATGAACATAAAAAAATAAAATTTTAAGACTGAATTAAAAACGAAACTGCAAAAAAAATTGCACTTACTAGTAAGTAATTCAAGTCTAGGTAGGCAGTCTAGCAAGGCCAAGTTTATATAAGAAATGAAGCAGTGTCCAGTACTCTCAGCCATCAGGCAAAGGAAAATTAAAACTACTTTGAGATTCCATCTCATCTCAGCCAGAATGGCTTAGAGAAGAAAGCTGGAGATGAAACACAAATGGGAAGAAAGGAGGCCCATTCACTGCTGGTGGAAATGTCATGGTGTAACCATTGTGGGACTCAGTGTGAAGCCACAAATAGTCCTGCAATATGACACAGCTCCACTACCCACCCTTAAGGACATACCTAGAGGAATCTAAGTCCTACCACAAAGACACTTCCATATGCACGTTCATTACTGCATTGTTTACAAGCAGACCAGAAGTCCAGCAACAGATGAATGGGTAAAGAAACTGTGCACACACACACATGCACACATGCACACACGCACACACTGGAATAATATTCAGCTGTAAAGAAAAACGAAATAATAAAATTTGCATGAAATTGCATGGAACTGGCAAGTATTATCTTGAACAGAGTATCCCAGACTTAGGAAGGCAAATACAATTCTTTCTGCCTGTGTGAATCCTAGATTGTAGTATTCATAAGGGGCCATCGATCATGAAAACAGAAAGGGGGCATCAGAAGGGGAAAGGAGATCTTATGAGCAGGAAGAAACTTAAAAACGGGAATTTTAAGAAAGAGGGTGGCTATTATAATTTCACTCCTGTTGCTGTGATAAAATGTTCTGTGACAAAAAGCAAAAAGCAAGGAGGGGACAAAGGGTTATTTTAATGCAAAATTTGAGGTTCTGGTAGATCATATGGGGAGGTCAAGGTGACGCTTGAAGCCATTGTCACATGTACAGTTGATCACAAGGAGATATGAAGGCATGAATGATCCATGTGCCCACCCTACACGCCCACAGGTCAAATTTATCCATCAGTTCCTCACTGACCTTCTCTTCACAGGAGATTCTAGGTTGTGTCCATTCTTGACAATTAAACTGACCAACACAGTAACAGGATACTTGTGAAAACATAACAGGGACAAGTGGGGCAGGGCAGCAGGAGGGGGAGGATGGGGAAGAAGTGGGGCAAGAGAATCAATAAAAACAATGTATTAAGAAAACTCTACACTAATGGCTTTGTATATTTAAATTTTATGGCGCTAATATAAAAAACACAAAGAAGGAAAGAAAAAAGACAAAAGAAAGCTATAAAGCTCTTTACCCATGAAACAACCCCAAACGCTCACATTTCACCCAGTCTTTCCCTCTAAAAATCTCATTATTCAGGATTAATTAGTTTCCAAATTCTCTTTCTGAAGCAAGGTATCTGATATTTTAATACCAATATTTGAACATTATTCACAATAAAAAGTCAAATTAATGACAACTTGTGCATATTAATTCAAAATGTCAAATATGATATTTAAAAATCTGCAAACAATATGACAGATGGTTTGTAAGCAGCACCTGAGTCATAGAAAATTAACTATGACATGACAACTGGGGTTCATCCCGGGAACACAGGTGCCACTCAGCATTAAGAGGAACCTTCGGTGATTTATCATCATAATAAGTGACAGAGCAGGAAAAGCTCATTTGGCCATCTCTACAAAATTCAGGAGAGCCTGTGAAAGAATTCAACACTAGTTCCTTATTCTAGGTAACATCCAATGTCAAAGAAGTTGATCACTGTATTATTTTTTAGGTTAATACAGAGTAGCCAACCCAAAACCAACCAAACGGAGGAACACCAGAAGCAGCTGTATGAACACACCACGACAAGAACACCCACCCCTTCCACTCCTGCCCATCACTACTGAGCAGGCGACAGTCAAAGAAATTAGGCAAAAGAATCTAACCACAGTATTAGTGACTACAAAGGAAAAGACGAATGTTTTTTAGTTCATGGATGCCATGACATTCAGAAGCCGCACAGAACCATGCTGCTTTTATGACTATAGTTCTGTAGGGTAATGTGAAATCAGGGATGGTGACATCTCTACCTTTTTTTTTTTTTACAGTTTAGGATTGTTTTTTAATATCCTGAGTTTTTGTATTTGTAAATAAATTCAAGATTTCTTGTTTGTTTGTTTTTTGAGACACGGTTTTTCTGTGCAACAGTCCTGGCTGACCTGGAACTCACTCGAACTCACAGAGATCGGTCAGCCTCTGCCTTCCAAGTGCTGATGTTAAAGGCGTATGCCACCATCTCCCTACTTGTGAAGAATCACCAGATTGGGATTTTGATGGGCATTACATTGAATCTGTGCATTGCTTTTGGTAGCATGGCCATTTTCACAATACTAATCCTACACATCATGAGCTTGGGAGGTCTTTCCACCTCCTGGTCTCCCCTTTAATTCCTTTGTTGGTGTCTTAAAGTCTTAAAGACATCTCTGTAAACATCTTTCACTACTTTGGTCAGATTTTTTGAGGCTGTGATGAATAGTGTTGCTTCCCTGATTCCTTTCTCAGGAGATTTGTCCTTTGTTTATAGGAGGACTACTGTTTCTCATATGTTGATTTTGTACCCTGCTACTTTGTCTTCATCTGTGGCCAGGAATTTCTGCTGGAGTATTTAGGGATCTTAATATATCTTAATATATAGGATCATACCACTGGCGAGGGAGTACACTTCCACTTACCCCTTTCTGATCGGCACTCCCTTCTCTCCTTCACTTGTCTTATTGCTCTAGCTAAGATTTGGTCAGGTGGGGGTGTCTGGAGGAGTGAGAGAGAGCTGAATGTGATCAAAATACATTGTACAAAATTCTCAGAGATATAATAAATGAGAGGGGTTAAGAAAACACAGAAAATAAGAAACTACTAAAAAATTAAAACCAGTGGACTAGGAGGAACTACTAAAAAATTAAAACCAGTGGCAGGTGGAAGTATCAAGCCCCATATAGGCCTCCCAAGATCCCTCCCTCAACACACACATATAATGGGCCACTGATCATGTCTCCTTTCCCTTTCCAGAATGTTTCCAAGGTGATCTGTCCCTTTGGTCTCCATTTGCATATAAGGATGGCTCCAGGAGATTCTTTCCCACCAGGGATGAAGCATCCAGCCAGTTGTGCCTGTAGGACAGGTGGGAAGGCACAGCCTACTGAATGCTGGGGAGTCACAGAGGGATCAACGGAAGGATGCGGAGTTGAACAGGCAGAAAAGCTATGCTCAGAGAGGGAATGGACAACTGATGTGTGTACTCATACTCCTGGTTTTCTAGTGTGCAGAACCTCCCATTCTGGGTGGCCCCAGTGGGCAGAGCCTCCCTCCCAGGTGTCCCAGTATGTAGAGCCTCTCCTCTCACATGATCCAGTGTATAGAGTCTCCCCTCTGACATGGTCCCAGTATGCAGAGCCTTCATCCCCAAGTGTCCCATTGTGGAGAGCCTTCCTCCCAGGAGTTCATTGTGCAGAGCCATGTGAATCCAGTGTTCAGAACTTCCCTCCCAAATGGTCTCAGTGTGTAGAGTCTTCCCTCCCAGGTGTCCCAGTGTGCAGAGCTTCCCCTCCCAGATGGTTCCAGTGTGCAGAGTCTCCCCTCCCAGGTGGTTCCCCACTGTGCAGAGTTTCCCCTCCCAAGTGGTCCCAGTGTGCAGAGTCTCCCCTCCCAGGTGGTCCCAGTGTGTAGAGCTTTCCCTCCCAGGTGGTTTCTGCTGTGCAGAGTCTCCCCTCCCAGGTAACCCAGTGTCAGCACCTGCACAGTCCAGTCATTGAGACCTCTCTATCTGGCCTGGTGTGCATGCATATTCCTTTCCCACTTCTGTCAGCAGCAAGACTGTTCCCTGCCTGAGGCCACAGTGGCAATCGCACAGGGTGCTAATGAGCATTTTGAGCAGAAGATAATCTTTTAATGTTTTCCAAGAGGCCTCCGTGGGCAAGATGCTTTGCGCGCCCACCTGAGGAGCCAAATTCCCGCTTAACCTCCACTTAGGAGGAGGTTGATTAGGCAGCTTTGTGGAGGGCACCAGGGGAGGCCCCGCAGGTCTAAATCCAACTCTTCACCAGAAAGGACAAGGTGGGCCGGGCTTGGAGCACGTGAGCAGTCCAGACAACCCTTGGGTCGTGAGGAGCCATGTGTGGCCCAGCTGCAGTGTGGGGAAGGAATCCTGGAGGCTGAGCAAGTCCTCTGCAGAAAGCCAAGCTAGGCCTGTCTGGAACTGTGCCCTGTGCCTCTGTGTCAAAGACACAGTGGGCGAGACAGCGGGGATCTCCGTGAAAGACCAAGCTGGGTGCCAGCAGGCTCTATCACTGCCATCGAGCTGGGGGTTGGGCCCTGTCATGCAATGGTATGGTATTTGCCAAGCCTCCAAGGGCAAAGCAGAGTGCAGAGCTCAGCCTCCTCGGAGCTGCAGGCAGGGGTAACCCTGAGACACGGATATCTCAGGAAGCCCCAACTGCCCAGAGGACTGGGGATTATTCTTCTATACTGTGCAAATATATGTCACTGTGATTAGTTTAAAAAACAAGCTAACTGGTCAAAGCTGAACAGGATAAAGTTAGGCAGGAAAGCCGAACTGCAAATGGTGGGGTGAGGAAGTATGGAATCTGAGGAGCCACCAGCCAGACGCAGAGGGAGCCGAAGATGAACATGCTATGCTAATAGAGGTACCGCCATGTGACAGAGCGTAAACAAGGAATATGTAAAAGCTAGTTAGTAATAAGCTTGGGATACTGACTGAGCGTTTATAATTAATAGAAGTCTCAGAGTGGTTATTTGGGACTAGGCAGTCAGGACAGGAAACTTCCGCCTATAGCTTGTCCTTTTCTTTTTCTACTTTCATGTGTTTGTATGGTGTACATGCAGATACATGCAAGTTTGCATACCTGCCTGTGCCCCCCTGTGCCCCCCCCGTGTGTGTGTGTGTGTATGTGTGTGTGTGTGTGTGTGTGTGTGTGTATGGTGTAGGCCCAGGGATGCTCTCTGGAATCTCTATCAATTGCTCTTACATCTTATTCATTGAAGTCTCTCAACTAAACCCAGAGCTCAGTGATGTGGCTGATCATGCTTTGCTTTGGAGATCCCCTGTATCTGTCTTCCCATGCTGGCACAATAACAAGCCCCATGGGTATGTACTTGGGATCTCAGGATCTGAACCCCACATTTGAGTGACAAGAGCTTTAACCACTGGGTTCCCTCAGAGTTGTCCTTATCTAGTCTCTCCCATAGCAATGAACCTGGATCCCCCGTTTAGCAGGTGCCAGGTGAGGCTGGGGAGTCACTTAGATTCACATGTTACACAGCTCAGGGTGTCATGTTCCACCTACATTTATGAGGGCAGCACCACCCACTTGTCCCTGAGGTAATCTGACTCTGTCCACGCTGGTATCAGGCTGTCTGGTACAGAATCCAGACCTTAGAAAGCCAGGCAGCAACCAGCGGTGAAGGAGGTACTGGCATGGAGCATGCCTGGATCACTGACTTCCTGTCCAGCCTGACTACCTTGTTGCTGGACTCTTCCCTTTTCTTCCAACCACATGGGAAACTTTGTCCTGCAATGTTCTGAGCCTACCACAGGGTCAGATACTGAAGGCTGGGCAGCAGGCTGGGCTGCTGGCTGGGCAGCAGGCTGCCCTCCTCTAGGTTTTGTGCACTATGCCCTGCCTTGACAAAGATGCCAGCCCCTCATGTCCTGCCCAGGAAGCACATGAATGTGGGTCCCTGGCCATCTAGCTCCTTAATGACTCCATTTATCACTGTGAGTGTCACCATTGACCTGCCTGATTGAATGGGCCTGTTCTGGCCCAGACAAAAGCAAGCTAGGCCCAGTTGGTTGGAGGTCACCCACAGGCCAGTCAAGGGCTTCAATGAGGCTGTGGTTGGGTGCAAACAGGCTGTTCAGGCTTCTTGCTCACAGTATGCTGTGATATTCCTGAAGGTGTCTCAGGTAGGGATGAGGTCCTACTTATCCCTAAACAATATAGTTGAAAATGGGTCTACAAAAAAAAAAAAAAAAAAAAGGCCGGGAGGTGGTAGCGCACGCCTGTAATCCCAGCACTCGGGAGGCAGAGGCAGGCGGATCTCTGTGAGTTCGAGACCAGCCTGGTCTACAGAGCTAGTTCCAGGACAGGATCCAAAACCACAGAGAAACCCTGTCCCCTGTCTCGAAAAAACCAAAAAAAAAAAAAAAAGAAAAAAAGAAAATGGGTCTGTTTTTTTTTTTTTTTTTTTTGGTCCCAGCAGAGGGTTACCTGCCACTTCCCCTGCTATATCTGTTCACATCTCTCCTAGCTCATGGTCATTCACTGCTTGCCTGGTCCAAAGAAGAGGGCAGCCTTTGTGACTAGTTAAGTTTATAGCACAGACCAAGGGAGGGCCCAGCCAAGAACAGGACAGGGCTCAAGGTAGTGTCACCAAATCCACTAAACCTCTTCATAACAGCCATTTTGGAAAAATAACTCCTTCGTTAGCTCTTCCAAAAGATTCTGAAGGATGCAGGACAGTATCAGCTGTTCAAGGTGTCATATCAAGGCACACTCTTAACTGCTATGTTGGGCACTGAGTTATCAGGGGCATGACAGGCTGTGTCCTCCCATGAACTGCGAGCAATCCCAGGTAAGTGGCAGGGGCTAGAAGTGCAGACTTTACAGATGGTTCCTGGGTATGAAGCCAACTGGAGACTCTCTCTTGGTGTCTGGTCATCTGCTTTGAGCACTGGAGACATTGGCAGCATCGCTGGCTTAGGATTCAGGCAGTCTATGCATCACATCATGAAATCTCACCAGGCAGTCTAGACTCCAGACTTTGACCTGCGAACTATGGTAGCTGTAAAGTAAGGTCTGCTGCCAGCAATCAAATTACAGATGACGCATGGGTCACCATCCGAAACCAGTCACGCTGCTTCTTTCGAAGGATAGTCTTTGATTGGATCCCTGACACCTGTCAGTCTCCTGAGACTCTAATTGGCTATTGCTTTCTTTCATTGCAATAAGCTCTGTGACATTTTGCTAAGAAGGATGATCGCTGGATGCTGGTAGCAAGGACAGACTGCACAGAGATGCTGGAGGGGAAGTTGGCCACCAAGCACAGCTGGCCTTTGGGGCGGGACACTCAACCAGAGAAATGATTGAAGAGAAGACATGGCCACATCTGTGAGGACCATGGGATGAGAGGACATGTCTAGAAGAGGGACAGCAGGAACCTGAATGCTGTAAACCCCACTAGTACATTCAGGACATCTCACACAATGGGAATCATCTCTCCTGGATCCCTACGTGATACATGATACCCAGAACACAGCAATGACCATGGAATTCCCCAGGAAGGTCAGAAGGCATGCCTCTAGACAGCTCCTAGAAGGAAATCTTGAGTGCTAAATGGACCCTCTGGCCTGGAGAAGCCCATTTTTATGAGAAGCCTGGGAACCACACAAATTAAATTAGCAAGAATAACCCAGTCAATATATGAGGAATTAAGGAACAGAGGGGTCCTGATATGTCCAGCTCAGTCCCAAGGTCCTGGCCTGCTGCAGTATTCAGGCTCAACATTCTCAGTGAAGGATCTGCTTAGCCCAGATTCCTCTCCTTTCTGTAGGACTGTGGTGGGCAGCATTTGGTGAGATGTACCGTGGGTGTGTGGATTCATGTCTACACAAGTATACAGTGGCTGATCTTCCAGGGATGCTGGGATTATCTGAGTACCATCGTCAATTGTCTTGGCCACATTTCCTCTCTAGACTCAAGTCAGAAGCTTGGATAGGTCTCAACCTCTAGAACTGTGTGAAGACAAATCCCTGTGGTGAGTTGGCCCATCTTAGGCACTCTCTGGGATACCTAAGGAGATAGCAAGTCTCACATTGTAGCTCAGGCTGTCCTGGGAGCATACTATCTCATTATGTAGCCCAGGCTGGCTTCAAACTCATGGCAATCCTTCTGCCTTCGCCTTCTAAGTTCTGGGATTATATTCATGAGCCATTGTACTGTGCCTTTTATGGCAACCACAACTTCTCTGAAGATGGCAGAAGGGCACCCAGTGAACAGATCACACTATTGTGTAGGATGCTCTCTTTGAAGGATCAAATTCTCAGAAATGCAAAGAAACCCATTGCCCCTTCTTAGATCATAAGCCCTGGGTGCAGTGAGTGTGCAGAACACACAGCCATGAAGCCCACAGAAAGTAACTGCAACCACCCGCATGACCGTTGCTATCCATTCATTCTTATACCATCAGCCTCTAGGTAACAGGACATTGGAACACATGCCAGGATGACAGTGAGGACCTTCTGAAGCAGATAAATAAAGAAGCAAGACAGATAAAGATAGATGAATATGGATGGATAGCTGGAGATAGAAGATAAATATGCAGTTAGAAGATAGATAGATAGATAGTAGATGGTAAATGGTATATGAAGAGATCTACAAAGAGATAGATGATAAAATTTATTCATTGATACATGAATAAATAGTTGATTAATGATAGATAAAAGGTGGTAGATAAATGATTGATAGATAACAGAGATAATAGATATACACACAGATGATAGATAATATGTAAATAGATTATAGGTAGATGATAGATATTTAGGTGATCATGACAAAATGGGCAATAAGTAGAATTAAAGAAACAAACCAATTAAAATAAATTAATAAAATACAAAATGCAGCATCTTATGCCAGACTCTGCAAACTCTCTCAGGGGTTCCAGCTGCCAAGAACACTTAGAAGCTCCATCAGAAGCACGTCCCCTCCCTGCCGCTTTCTCTGGAGTCTGAGCCTGAGTCTGGCATTCAGACCAGGGGCTTGCATTGCTCAGAAGAGCTGTGGTGATTCTGATGGCATTGGGGCACTACAAAAGCCCAGGGTGTCTTTGCCCGTGTTGCACAAAGAGGAGAAGATCCAGGGGGCCAGGGCACGCTCCATCCATTTGCCCTAGTCTTCCTCTGTGGGATACTCCTGGGCATGCTGCCTCCTCATCCTGAGAGCCATGTTTTCTAGTCCAGAATGTGCTCCCTGAGAGTGAGCACGCGATGAATCTTCAGGACCCGCAAATGGTGCACTAGAATCACACTCCACCAGCCTCAAGCCAGAGGCTTGTGTGGCCAGAGCATATAGAGGGCCTCAGCTAGGGCATCAAAGTTGTCAGCAAGGGCCCTGCCCAGCTTGTCCCCTGCCTCCCGCTGTGGTGAGTCAGTGAGAAAGACTCCAGATAGCTTTGCCCCGGAAGTCTGAGAAGGGAGATGAAATATCAATGACTTTGGCAGGTGAAACAGAGAAAGGCACTCAACTCAGGAACTTTCATCCTTTCCTGGGATTAAGGACAGCTCAGAGCTCTCTTTGAGCCCTGGGATATTTTCAGTTACATTAAATGGATGATAAAAATGGTGCTAGAACCCTGAAGGTGGTCCCAGGGTCCAGGCAAGCCTGAGCTACATAATCCTGAATTTCAGGCAGTCTGAGCAATAAAAACCTGTCTCAGACACAAAACCAAAAAGACACACTGAGACAGGAGAGATAGATCAGCAGTTAGGAGCATGTACTGCTCTTCCAGGGACCCAAGTTCTATTCCCAGCACCCATATATGGTGGCCCACAACAGCCTTAGCTCTAGCCCCAGAGAATCCAAGGCTCCCTTCTGGTCTCTACAGGCACCACCAGCAGCAATGTATACATAATCACATATGGACATACACTCATATATATTGTTTAAAATGAAAATGAACACCTATTGATGAGTATTATGCTAATTTAACAGTCCGGAGAACAATAAAAATTCCTTGGAAATGAAATTATTAAATTTAGCACAGTAAGAAAAATCTTAATTTGAATTATTATTTTTTTTCAATCATGTAAAGGGAATAGGTCTAATATGAACAAAAATTTTGTGCTGGTGCATGTCTTTAATCCCAGCACCTAGGAAGCAGAGGCAGAGAGTTCAAGGCCAGCCTAGTCTACAGAGTGAGTTTGAAGACAACCAGGGCTACACAGAGAAACCCTGCCTTGGGAAATTAATTAATTAATGAAATATCACAAAAGATGCAGGATTTACTCTTAAAATGTGTCCAAAAGAAGTCATATGATCCTCACAAGCAGGTTTTTCTGGGGAACAGAGTAGCAGTCCTGTCTCCCTTGTGAGACCAGCAGAACTGAGACACACAAATTCTTACTTGTCACATGGCCCAACTTGTGTTTATCATACCTCTCAAATCAAACCAAGATGCAAAACCATGAAACTACTAGAAGAAAGCCATGAGAGGAAAACCTTGATTGCTTTGTATCTGTGATGAATTTTAAGTCAAGAGACACTGGTGAGGTCCCTGAAAGAAAGGGTGGGTCAGAGGACACTCAGATGAAAACATCTGCAGAAATCCTGATGAACAACAGCAGGATGAGCCTCAGCACAGGCAGAGCTGCGTGCAGAATGTCTATTTGAGAAAGAATTTGCTCCTAAAATATAGAAAAAGCCCTTGAACTTCAACAAGAGAGTTAAAATATGAGTGAGAGAGTGGAAGAGGGCCTGTGCCTGAAAGACACATGGGTGGCGAATGAGCATGCGGAGCAGGGGGAGGCTGAGCGCCAGTAAATGTGAAGGGGGTGTCAGTCCAACTAAATTACAAGGTGATAGCCCTTAAGTGCAGCCGAGGGATGCTGAGCCATGGGACTCTCATTGACTGAGCGTGAAAATGAAAACTCAGTAGCGGTTCAGCCCCCAGGCTGAATGCCTAACGTGGTCTCTGTGATGCACTGAAGGACTGAGGGAACTCCTGGAGCAGTGGTGGTCTCCAGTCCATGTTGGAAGGCAAAGGATGTTGGCTCTGATGGCAGCAACAGTCGCAGCAGCAGAGTGGATGCCCTCCCCAGCAGGAAAGAAGCAGAGAGGCAGGCAGTACTGCTTCTTTCTAGCATCTCCTTATATCTGTGCCAACCGAGTGAGGGTTTCTTTTTCAGCTAATCCTTTCTGGAAACATCCCCACAGAGAGGCCCACGGGTGTAACTCCCAACTGAGTTAGGTTCCAGTCAGGTATAGTCACCAGGGGCTTGATGGGAAGGGAGGAGAGCTGAATGGATAAAACAGGATTTCCTAGCTACTCTGTGAGCTACTGTGGTCGGTTGCAACATACTGGGTATTCAGTAAAATGCACATAACTCTACAGCACAAAAATCCAAAGTTAATATAGCTGTTCATCTATGTTTTGAATATAGCAAGTTATTGTAGATATATCTATGCAGTATAACACACAGAGTGGAAGAGATATATCTATGCAGTTTAATGCACACAGTGGAAGAGATATATCTATGCAGTATAACACACACACACAGTGGAAGAGATATATCTATGCAGTTTAATACACACCGTGGAAGAGACATATCTATGCAGTATAACACACACAGTGGAAGAAATATATCTATGCAGTATAACACACACAGTGGAAGAGATATATCTATGCAGTATAACACACACACACAGTGGAAGAGATATATCTATGCAGTATAACACACACAGTGGAAGAAATATATCTGTGCAGTATAACACACACACAGTGGAAGAGATATATCTATGCAGTATAACATACACAGTGGAAGAAATATATCTATGCAGTATAACACACACAGTGGAAGAGATATATCTATGCAGTATAACACACACAGTGGAAGAAATATATCTGTGCAGTATAACACACACACAGTGGAAGAGATATATCTATGCAGTATAACACACACAGTGGAAGAAATATATCTATGCAGTATAACACACACAGTGGAAGAGATATATCTATGCAGTATAACACACACAGTGGAAGAGATATATCTATTCAGTATAGCACACACAGTGGAAGACTGAGGCAATCGGGTTTTCTCGTCTGTCAGCTCCAATACAGTTACTCCTCCTATTGGAAGCAGCAAACCCCCTCTGACTGTTATCTCCCCTCCATGAGCCCAGCCACCATAACCTCATCCCACTGTCATCTCTGTGAGCTTGACTGTCTCGGCTTCTGTATCTCAGCAGAATGTGCAGGGTTTGCCTTTCTCTGCATGCTTTATTTCACTTACACAAGGTCCTCCAGACTCTCTTGAGTGACAGTTTCCTCCTGTTAAAGGAACACATATGCACACTTTTACAGTGTGCACACATGTACGTACACATACATGAAAACACACATACACACAGGCACACACATACACACACACGCACACATGCACACATTCGTGGAAATACATACACATATACACACATACACACATGTACACTGTGTGGAAACACACACATGCACACACATAATAAGGAGAGTATGTGAAAGAGGAAGCAACTAAGAGAGAATCTAATGCCAGAACTAGAATTATTTGAACTGTGGGATAAATTTCATATAGAAATAGTTAAAAGCATTAAAAAAAATACATGAGTCAGAGTTGGTGTGACTAAATACCAGAAAAAATGCATATGGGAAATAGATCTATACAGAGCATTTGCCAGGTGATTTTTGTACTTACCACATTCACCTCAGGTGAAGGGGAGTGCTGTCTCAGCCTTAAAGCATGGGCCACACACTGTCACTCCAGTACAAAGACTACAGAGAAGGAATGCTGGGTGACCTCACCCCCAAGAGGTGAGCAGGATCCCCATCCCTGCACCACCTCAGGATGAATTTTTATTCTGGACACGGTATGGTAGAAACACAGTTTTGTTCCAAAATACAGCATAATCTACCAAGAAACGCCATGTGAATCCCGCTCATGGGAGGCCCACAATGTAGTGAGCAGGACCCCTCAGAACATCCAAGATGGTTTCAGATGAGAAGTCTAAGCAACTACCTCAGCCAGGAAGACCGAAAGGTGACATGACCATTGAATGTCCTCAGATCCTTGAACAGAGATACAGACCAAGGGAATCTGAGAAGAGTTGGGCAGTTGGGTGAGTGCCACACAGCAGCCTTGCCCAGTCAACCATAACCAGGCAGGGAAACGGTGTGGAGAATTCTCTGCACTGTCTTTCCAGAGTTTTGTGACTCTAAAACTGTCCAAAAAGTTAACTGTTTTTTAAGAACGAAGACAATGGCCCATGTGCCAATGGTCTGTCAAGCCTTACATTTATCCCTGTGGCTACCGTCTTGACCTGGGCTGTCCCTCTGGCCTCTCGGCTCCAGCCTTCCAAAACCTCCATCCTCTGCTGTGCAGTTTGCCCAGGGACTGAGCGATTCCCCAGCTGTGCCCAGCCTGGAATGTTGGGCAGGGAACAAACACAGCAGGTTCAGAGTGGGGCCACCAAACCCAAATAACCAGAGGACACCGGAGGGCCTTGCTCCCTGCCCATGCAAAGTCACATACCTCTCAGGGAGCTTGCCATCTCAGCTCCAAAGCCACCATCCGTCCTGAAGAAGCTTGCAGAAACCTTCCCAATCTCAGGTTTTTCTCTTCAAAAAATGCGTCTGCACATCCCCAGGCTGTGCCCATCCCCCTTCACTGGCTCCCCACCTCCTTCCAGGAAAGAGGGCTTTTTCCAGGCGGCTTCTCACAGCTCCCTTCCCAGTCAGTGTCTGAAGGGGATGAACAAGCACCTCACGTGGCTTCTTCATATTATAGGGTAAGGAGGGCCGTCACTGTGAGACTGAGAGTTCTCCAGTCCTCCTGTCTATGCCAGAGCTGGAAATATCTGTTGCCCCATCCAGCCCTTCCACAGGGTACTCCCTTGTACAGCCTGACCCTTCTTAGGTTTCCAGACCCCAGGACTGCGGGAAGCTAGCAGCTTCATATCGTGTGAGTTGGGATCTGCCTGGTGGAGATGGAGTCTGACTCTACTTCTCTCTTGACTGGACCTTCAGGGTCAGGCTACTGCTTCCAGACTTGTCGGTACCCACCCCACACCCATCATCTTCTCTGGCCTGCCTCAATGTGCTCGTTGGGCCTCCCATCAGGCCTTTGAAGTTATTCAGAACAGCTAATTTACATTATCTGTTAAGTGAACCACTGAGGCAGGATGGCAGAAGATGGACTCTCCTTGGGAGCAACACTTTGGGGCTAAGACCCCATGCTCTCCTGGCTGCCGGGTCAGTCTGCTATAAATGGCTCACCTTCAGCTACACGCAGGAGGCAAGACCTGCCAACTTGCAATTATGGAAAATCCATATCTAGCATTTTTGTTCTGGAAGACAGTATCTCCTATGCTTATAAGTGATTAGCTAGAACAGCTCCCACTGTGATTAACCAGACAATGCCCAGCCTGTGCTCGTCAGTTCTTAGCTCTGAATATTCTCATTTCCACCTTCTCCTGGGCAGAACTTCTCAACTAGTGGTTTGACAAGGGCTGTCGCCTGCTCCGGAAAGCAGAGACCCAGCCACTGAGAAGCCTGGCCTGGCTAAATCCCAGTTTTTACCTGTCTTTGGTTCAGAAGGAGGGGCTGAGAGCATCAGAAAGAAACTGGCCTTTCCTGAGTCCTTGCCCATAGACCCATATATCTCCGACCTTAGGGAAGAGAGGGAGTTGTTCCGCTCCCTTCTGATTCAGTCTTTGCTCCAGAGTCAGGAAAACCAAACTAGTGGACCAGAACCCACGTCCAGTGAAGCCATTCTTGTCCCTTCCATCACCAGAATAGCAGGGAAGACAGGCCTTGGACCAGACTGAAGACTCAAGTCCATTAGTTGAGGGGGTATCCAGTCCCATAATTCCAGGAAATGCACAGAGGACCTGAATTCATTCCACCGGTATAACTCTCCTTGTGCCCCATACGTACATGAGGTTCTGGGCTGGAAGGCAAAGGGGCTTCTCTCTGGGCACAGACCAGGCTCGGCGTTCAATTTGATTTCTACTCCCCACTGCTTTGACTGGGTGTCAAAATCCTCACTTGCCAGGAAGAAAACAGAAGTGATATGTCCAAGGTGTCACAAGACAAAGGAGCTGCCACGACCATGGGATTGCACGTTCCAGCCCAGTTCATACTCAAGCTTTGGAGGAGGCTGGGCTACTTGGCTGCAGTACCCTAGGGTACCTTGGCCAGGCTTCACCGAGGGTCAACACACTGTATTTACCACGTGGACAAGTGACAACCTCAGGGTACTCTCTAAAGGGGCTCAGACACAGCAGGTTTTCCAAACGCCAGGACTTGCAGAGAATGAGGCAGGAGAGAGGGGAGGCCCCTGCTTTTACAGAGAGGAGATGGGCACTTCCATGGTTACAGCCATCTCAGAGGAGACCCTGAATGAACTCCACTTCCCATCCGAGGGCAGTCTCTCTGATCTGGAGGCTTCCCAGAACAGCCTCTCTACCTCAGGCACACAGCTTGCCTCAAGCAAGTACTTGATATCTGGTGTGCTCCTGATCTGCAGAGGGATCAGCAAAGAACCAGGCATTTCCTGGGCTCCTCCCTTGGATCATAAACTCTCTCCTCAGATAGTTGAGGAGTTTTACAATCAGATGCTTTCATCACCAAAGTGATACTTTTTTTTTTAACTTTGAAATTAATAATCCAAGATTCTGCTACATATTTTATGAAAGCCTCTCTCTTCCCTTTAGTGAACTCTATGTGACTAATCAGAAATTAAAATAGGTAAAGTGGAACGCTGGCTTGTAGCTGGAGGAGGGGAGGAGAGGGGTTGCCTTTGGCTGGAGCTGGCCTTGGAGATGGCTGCAGACGGTGCGGAAAACTAAGCTTTGAAGAAGGCGTGAAGGGAGAGTGTGACAGATCAGTGGTGCTTAGAGGTGAAGGACTAGACAGGATGGTCCTGCTGGCCCTGCCCCTCAACCCGCACACCTTCATGGGGTGATAGAGTTAAGGCCTGGGGTAAGAGCACTTCAGAGATATTTCCTTGCCAAGTGTCATGGACTCAGCACTCAGTACAGAGACAGGCAAGAGCTTCTTCTACTTCCCCAACCCACACTCCAGTGGAGTTGCTGCTGGGGAGCACAGTTCAACACACTTGGCTAGGTTGTTGCCACCAGGGCTGCTGGTTATTGATTTAGCATTAAAGTTCAAAAGCTTCAGAGATAAACTCTCACTTCCTTTGTGCTGGCTCTCTTTGGCCTGAAGTAGAGTTCCCTGTTGAAATGCAAATTTCCGGGAGTGAAAGCCTTGCCAGGCTACTCTGCTGTGCCTGGAGACCTGTAACCCAGAGAGAGAGAGAGAGAGAGAGAGAGAGAGAGAGAGAGAGAGAGAGAGAGAGAGATTGACCCTGCAACACAAAGGGAGAGGGCCCAGTAACTAGGGGCATGGTGGTAAGTGGGCTACAGAGCCACCAATGGCCTGAACCCTCTCTCTCTAAGCTGGCCTTGACCCCTGGGCTATATACCTCTGATTCCAGCAAATCACTTGGCATTTAAAATAGCATTATAAATGTTCAAGTGTACTTGCATAAGTGGCCAACAGATGTATGCATGAAGAGGTGTCAGAACTCAATAGTATCAAAGACGTGCAAATTAGAGCCACAAAGAGATGGATATCTTTTCTGTTTTATAAGCTGGCAACGATTAAGAAGAACTATAATCCCCAATTTGGCATCAAATTGAAGAGTGGGCACCCTCCTGCCCACTGTATGGCTGGTGGGTGAATCAGAGTACCTCTTATTGGAGGGTGATATTGGCAGCATACAGCTGGTTTTAAAACACAAGGTCTTTCATGCCTTTCCGCCCAGTGATGCCACTGCCAAGAGTTTATCGTCTCAAAATTAGTAAGTGAGGTTGAAGGACTAAGATGTTACCATGCTTACCAGGGTCCTCACAGTAACAGAGCAGTAAGTACAATGACTCATGGGATGGGCCCTTCCCACCACTTTAAGTAGTGAGATGTGTTGTTCTTAATTTCTGTCTGGCTGCAGGTTAGAGGGTAAAGACGGTTATGCGAGAAAAAGACACAGACACGCGGCGGTCCCACGTGGGTGCACTTTAATGGAGGAGGGGCAACAAACAGGAAGGGGATGCAGACACGGTAGGGAAGGCGGAGAAGAGAAAAAGACGAACTCGTGATGGTCCTTGCTTTTAACGGGGAATGCAAAGGCTTCTGGGAAATGTGTTCTGCGCTTGCGTCCAGAGGGATGCTGGGAGTTGTGGTCTCGCCAGAGAACAACAAGATGACCTCCACTTATGGGCAGTGTTTCAATGCTAGAAAGGTATATGAAGACCATGGAGTATAAGCAGGGTTCATGGTACCTACTCAGTCAGCCCAGGCACCAATGGAGCATCTATCACATGCTAGAAAATTCCAGGCTCTGAGGTTCTAGCAGGAAGCCAGCAGGTGAGGGTCCTGCCCCATGAGATGCAAATAGATAATTTGTTCATCTCCCAGGGCTCCGATCACAGCCTCCACTCCCTATGAAAGCCAGGCTGGCTTCCCACCGGCTACACAGGGCGTTTTGATTCTGTATAAGTTTTCATACACAGGTTCTGATGCAGGCCTCTCTGGCCCACGGCTTTTCTCCCCGGGTTTCAATTGCAGCCAACCTTCATCTGATAAGAGCAATGAGGAAGATGCATAAATAAATAATTCACACTTTTAATTCTCCTTCGTTATAAGATATTATCTGAATTGGTCTACCTCATTATTGGTTGCTGTTGTTATTTCCTGTGTCCGATTTATAGCTTAAACTTTGACATGTGCATTCAAGGACAAACTGAACTTGGTTTCGGCACTGTTTGGAGAACATCATGGATAAGGGAATGACCAGGATTGAAGTGTTTTAAACTAAAGTAATAGAAGGGGGTGGAAGGGGTGTATCTCAGCCCCTCCTCCCCCTTACCCAGGGACTGTGAGCCTGGATCCTCACTGGGTTTGACTCATGAGTAATGAGGGGCTTGATTGGGTCCCTGCCTCTCATCCCAGGATGAAAATAGTGCCTGAATCCAGCACTGGCTATAGATTTGCCAAGACTGATGCTGCCTCAAATCAAAGCCACTTTAGGAAAAATAACAAAACAACAACAAATAGCAGGTGGCACATGGCCCTAGGCCCGGTGGCACAGTCACATGGAGCCTCCACCCTGGACTCCTGAATCGTATCAACACAGACTCTGTCCAGCCCTAGAGAGGATCACCATGATAGTTACGACGCCTTCCCTCAGTGACCCACGGCCTTTGGCACGTGAACCTAATCCCAGGTTAGAGGCAGGGAGGGCCAGTGAGAGCCATGTTCCTCACACTTCACACCTCCAAGGGTGCAAGTCAACAGGCATGTGTGTCCCGGACATGAGCCTGCTGCTATAGAATAATGGTATAGCCAGAGTCATGTGTCCAGTCTTGGCTCCTGGGGCCTGAAATAGATCATCCGCAGCTAGAATCACTATGAAAGGTGACCTAGCTAAGTGAGGTCACAGTCTTGGATATGATCACGTAGGACCCATGACTCTATGCAAAGAGGAGACCAGGACACAGTCACAGTGAGGAACAACCCCGTTTGAAGACCCAGGGAAAGGAGAGAGGACTCTGGAGGAGCCAGCCCTGTAGATGCCTTGTCTTGGCACCTCTGGGCTCACTGTAAGGAAACTTTTGTTTTTTCTTTCTTCTTCTTTTTTTATTGAGCTATATATTTTTTCTCTGCTCCTCTCCCTTCCTCCCTCCTCCCCTTCTACCCTCTCGCATGATCCCCATGCTCCCAATTTACTCAGGAGATCTTGTCTTTTTCTATTTCCTATGTGGATTAGATCCACGTAGGTCTCTTTTAGGGTACTTTTTTATTGTATAGATTCTCTGAGGTTGTGAATTATAACTTTTTTTGCTTTATGTCTAAAAGCCACTTATGAGTAAATACATATTATATTTGTCTTTCTGGGTCTGGGTTACCTCACTCATTATGATGTTTTCTAGATCCATCGATTTGCCTGCAAATTTGAAGATGTCATTATTTTTTTCCACTGTGTAGTACTCCATCATGTAATGTACCACGTTTTCCTTATCCATTCTTTGGTCAAGGGCATTTAGGTTGTTTGCAGGTTCTGGCTATGACAAACAATGCTGCTATGAACATAGTTGAGCACATGCCCTTGTGGTATGATTGAGCATCCTTTGGTTATATACCCAAAAGTGGTATTGCTGGGTCTTGAGATAGGTTGTTTTCTGATTTTCTGATAAATCACTATACTGATATCCAAAGTGGCTGTACCAGCTTGCACTCCCACCAGCAATGGAAGAGTGTTCCTCTTACCCCACACCCTCTTGTGTTTGGTGATTTTGTGGTCTGCCATGCTTTCTGAAGCAGCTCCCCAAACACAGCTGTGGTGCAGCCGCCTTCGCAGCTCAGCCACTCCATTAGCCACTTCTGCTTCATAAAAAAAAAAAGTGATTAAGGAATTCGAGAGATGGCTCAGCGGCTAAGAGCAGTTGTTCTTGCAAAGGGTCTGGGTTCGGTTTCCCAGCACCCACATGATGGCTCACTATAGTCTCTAATTCCAGCTCCAGGGCATCCAATGCCTTCTTCTGGTCTCCATAGACACCACATGCAAAACACAGACATACATGAAGGTAAAACATACATATAAAAATATTTTTAAAACTATTTGCTTTCCCCTCCTGTTTGTGAGACCAGTACTCTCTATGTAGAGAAGTTCATGTCAGCATGAAACTCCTGGGCTGAAGCAATGTTCCTGCTGTGGCCTCCCAAATATCAGACAATGTCTGGCATTTATATTCCCTTATTTCTGTTCTTCATATTTCTGTTATTATTATTATTATTATTATTATTATTATTATTATTATTATTACTCGATCCAACCTGGTCTCTGCAGCCAGCTGGTCACTGAGGCCCATGTGGTTAGTGAGACCTTATTCTCCAGGATGGAGATAAGAAGCACCCCGCAGGCCAGAAGACCTGTCTCAGGGACAGGCTGCTTGGTCCAGGTCCACACTGCTGCAGACTTTCCTCTCTGACTTGGGACCTCTGGCCTCGGAAATAGTTTGCTTTCGTTGGTTGAAATAAAATGCACTTTGATGGCTGTAAAGCTGGTTCAGTTGGTGAAGCGCTTGCTGCACCCTCACAAGGACCTAACTTCTGTCCCCATCACCAGTGTTTAAACTAAGCGCAGTATTGTACACGTGCAACCGCAGCGCTTGAAAGCTGAAAATGGGGGGATTCTTGGGGCTCACTGGTCAGCCATTCTAGCCAAATTGGCAAATTCCAGGTTCTCTGAGCATGGTAGCTAGTTTTATGTCAACTTGATACATGCTATTGTCACCTGAGAGGAGGGAACCTCAATAAAGTTTTCTTAATTAGTGATTGATATGGGAGGTCTCAGTCCATTGTGGGTGGTACCACCTCTGTACTAGTGGTCCTGGATTGCCATGCACCGCGCCTCCCTGTCTGCATTCTGTGCGCTAGATCCCAGTTCGTGAGTTTTGGGCAAGGGGCTGGTGGTTGAGGAAACAGACGCAGAGGCAGACCTTCAAATGCTGATACCAAAGCCCCAAGAATGCTCTCTATATTGTGTTCAGGGGCAGATTATATAGAGATAGCCACGCCCCAGCCAAACACACCAGAAACCACTCTCCTGCCATCAGGAACTCCTGAAGGTCTCGTGCTCAGAGCAGCTGTAGGCACTCAGATCAGGGGAAAACAAGTTGTTTACAAGAAATTCAGGCTCTGGGGTCTCACTGCTCCCAACACTGGGTTCTAAAAGAAAGTAGGTTAAGCAAGCCATGAGGAGCAAGCCAGTAAGCAGCAGCCTACCTTGGCTTCTGCATCGGCTCCTGCCTCCAGGTTCCTGTCCTGCTTGAGTTCCTGTACTGACTTCCTTCAATGATAAACAGTGATGTAAATGTGTAAACCAGATAATCTGTTTCCTCCCCAAGTTGCCTTTAATCAACGTGTTTCTCCACAGCAATAGTAACCTTAATTATGACAGTGAGAGACCCTATCTCAAGAATAGAAAGTAGAGAGTGAATGAGAAAGACACCTGATTCCTGTCTCTGGTCTTCACACACAGGTGCACAATGCACATGCACTTGAAAACATATGGACATACATACACACAAGCATACGAAGTTTTTTCACCCCATCACAGCCTTGCAAAGCAAGATCTCTGGCTTCTTAGGAGCAAAAGAGGAAACTTGCAGACAGGATTGCACCAGCCCCTCCGGGCTCCACCCTGTTAGGACTCTACTCAGGGGTGGGAAGAGCCAGAGCCAAGACCAAACCAAACTCTCGCTTGGGTCAGTGAAACCCGTCGAGCCGGGCACTTTGCTGATGTTCAGTTAAATTTCAAGCAAGTTGCTCAGAGTTTTGCAATGTCCAAGGTTACAGGAAAATAAAGGCAAATGGTCCATTTTATGGCTTGACATCAGCTACCATCCACGGGTAAGTGGGCACCTTAGCATGGAAATGGGTGGGTTAATCACCCCCACAACCCGTTTCTTCCAAATGTAGGGAGCAGTGCCCTGTCCATTACTTCTCCACGAGCTCCTTTTCCCAGGACATTGGGTACTGGTCACAAGAGCCAAGGCACTCTTCTAGAGGTCAGTATTCCTGGACATTGGAGAGGGCACCAGCACTGACAGCCCCTGACTGTCCTGATCCTATTAAGGATATCTCCAATTTGCCTTAGTTTCCCCCAGCAGCCAAGGACCCCACAGTAGCAAAAAGTGTCTGCGGTTCTTATTCAGAACACACCACTGCCCTGGCAAATCCCACAGTGGCTCCTCCTCCCTCCCAGGGACAGCCAGGGCTCTCAGCGATCTTAAGTCCTCTAGGGTTTCATATTCCATCACTATGCTCATCTCACGCCCACGTCCACTTTGACCCTATAGCATCCCTGCTGCCCATAGCACCCCAACTGTGCTAGGTCAGGAGCTCCTCCAAGCCCTCTGCCTCCAGCTCCTCTCCTCCCAGGCCTCTCCTCCCTCTGTTGATGCAATGTCAGCTTCATGCTGCAGCAATGACATGTGTTGTGTGGCAAGGCTTCCTGGGGAGATGCAACGCACACACCTACTCACCCAAGATGGGGACACCCAAACAGTTCAAGTATAGGTACCACCAAAGTCCGCTTTTGTGAACCATGAGTTGTATTGAGAGTGTGGGTAAGGGGTTACTGAAGGGAGCAGCAATGACTCAAAGAAAGCCCACTCCTGCATGGCTGCCAGTTCAGGAAAGCTGGGAACCTGGAGCTCACTGCGCAGCCCATAGGCAGCTCAAGCTATCAGAGAGTGTCCTTTCCAAGTAACTCTGTTGTTCTAAACTTCTTCCAGGTAGCTTGGCTGTTTTCTATTTCTTCTGGGCAGCTGGTCTGGTCTCAGAGTCTTCTTTGCCCTTTGGCTCTGTGCTTCTGAGAGGGCCTTGCAGCTTTTACTGCTTATTCTGGCATGGAGAAACCTAGTGAGTCTGGATGGTTTCTGGGACTTCCTGAAGCTAATCATGAAGGAAGCCGTGTCCCAACAACAATATATCTGAGGCGAGGAAAGCAGAGATTGCTTAGCTCACGGTTTAGGAAACTGAAAAGCAGGGTTGCCTGCATTGGCGCCACTGTGGAAAGTGAGAAACAACATATCCAGGTAGCCCTTATCAGGAGCAAATGCCATGACATAAGCCATAGAGTGGGGAACGAAAAGAGTCTATCATTTTTTTTGAGGGCACACCCTCGTGACTCTCGTGGTGATGAACGTACCTCCCACAAAGACATATCCCCAAGGCTTCGCTGTCTGCTGGGAGTGCATTTGTGGGGATTGAGCTGTACCCAGAGCAACAGGGAAACCAGAATAAGTTTAGTGACTATAGATCCCAGTGTCCACCCTAGCCTCCTACAGAAATCCCAGCATGCGTGCATCCACACACCACCATCCATGTGTGAACACAACACTACCATCATAACCCACTCCCCAGCTCAGTATCCATCCAAGTACTCACACTCATACCTCATAGCTCCTTCCCAGCTTAGCACCCAACATTTTAATACTCCTTCCTAAGCATCAACACTTCATCACCCGCATTCCAGTGCCCAGAACCTTGACCTAATCACTTTTTCTCTGTGGTGACTTCTGCTTCTAACACATTGAGCAATGGCAAATTCCAGAAAAAAAAAAAAGGGCTCTGGGTGTATGTATTCTATGATCTGTCTTCCTTATCCATAGCAGCTGTAGAAAGAAAAACCTGGGTTCACACCTATAACTCCTGGGCTCCTTGAGACCATGCCTCAGAAACAAGGGTCACACACCAAGTGAAGTTTGCTGTTGGATTTCACTCCCTCCATCCCTGAGAGATGACATAAAGGGAACGAAGAGCAAAGAAGGGGAAACCACAGCCTCTTGTAAGATTGGACAGAACTGACACTTGGTCTTCGGTATATTTACAAAATCAAAACACAAAGAGGGCACTATTAGCAAGACCCAGGCGCTCCCTGCAGTCCCAAGGAGGGTGGTGGAATATGACGTGTCCCCCAGCAGGCACTGCACTCTGCTGCCGTTCATGAGGATAGCATGGGATAGCACATTGTCATAGATTCCCTAAAACCACGCACACTGAAGGAAGGATGGGTGAGAAAAGCAAGTCTGATGCCTTAGCAAGGACAGCTAGTCCTCAGTTAGGGACCCAGAAGGGCTGTGGAAGGCTCTCCAATCTGGAAGTGTCGATGACAGGTATGAAGGTGGAGTGCAGGGAGAATTCACACCAGATACCATGTGTGGGGCTGCCCAGACACGTAGACAGAAAGATGTGTATATAGACACATGCACATGTAGAGAGAGATAGACACATGGGTGCATACACAGATGCATGCATGCAGAAAGAGACAAACAGACACATACAGACATACACAGAAACACCCAAACACACATTTTCACACACAGTCTGACTCACACAGGACTGGGAGCCAAAGAAAGTTGAGCAATAGCTAAGTACTAACTTTAGGCCCTTCTCCTACCTGTCTTTATGAACATCTGGCTTGAAACTATCTCTTCCCATCTAAACAAAAATAGAGAGAGATAAGAAGGAAAAAAGGAAAATAATGTAGAAAAGGAAATTAACCATATATTTGACCTGGGATCAGATTGAAAAACATTAGTGGGAGACATCTCATCACACGAAAGTAAAAAGACTAGCTTTATTTTTAAGATATAATGAGTCAGAAAATTGGGGTCTTAAAGAAACAAAACGCCAGAGGCCCTGAAAGCAATAACGAAAGAGATGGAAATTAGTTGTGACAGAAGGGAAAAGGTACAGCAGTCCTGACAAGAGGAAGCTATGCTAGGTACATCCTGTGGGTGACAAGACACAGTCAGGGAAAGATCGGCTCAGACCATATCAGGGAATGGAAGCAGGTAAGAATCATGTGATAGTTCCAAAAAAAATGTTTCCTAAATATGATTATATGTCTTTATATTTGTATACATGGATATATGCACACAGATTCTGATATATATATTTATATATAATATATATGTAATTACATTTTATAAGTGCAATTATATAACATATATGTAATTTAAATTGTTAGCCATAAAGGAGAGTGATGCTATTAAGAATGAGAGATAAAGAAACATTACTGCAGGATTCCACTGCCCCAAACATGTAGTTAATATAGAGGACAATACTGAATTATCACTGGAATTTTCTGTAGGCTCTTTCAGTGTCAAAAGAGTGCAGAGCAGCATTCATAAAGACTTTAGTGGAATGAAAATAGCGCTAATAATTTTATATCCAGCTAAGCTATTCCCCAAGTAAAAAGTGAAGTGATAGCTCTTTCATCAATGACAAAGGTGATGGCAGTGACAATGATCCAATGCCATTGTCAGCTCAGGTCTCATGAAATAAAAAACAGGGGCAGGGATATATTATGCAGAATTAGCATGACGAAGAAAATAAATAAAAACAACTATACCAGTAATACATTTTATACACCCTTGCATTTTCAGCCCCAGCCTAATGCAGTTGATTTGGGCCAACAGAGATACAAGTGATCTAAGAGAGAAGACAAGAGATGGTCACAGAGCCCCTCCATCGAGACCTTCCTTGAGCGGCTGGTCCCACGGCTGAAGTCACTGCTCCTCTCAAGCCCCCACCTTCACCTTCCAGTTTCCAGTGAGCACTTTCTATAATGCCTCTGGGCTTGGTTCTGATTCTTCCTAAGGGCAGGGAAGAGATCTGTTTTCCAGAGGAAGCAAGAAATGGGGGGGGGGGGGTGAATAAAGCATTCAGACATAGGAAACAGAATTGGCTACCATGAAGTTGTATGTTCACAGCAAACACTCAATTCAGCCAATTCTGACAAGTAGGCATAAGTTAAATACTGGAGCCATACCTATTACAAAAGAAAATGAACCTTGAAAGCAAATGGAAGGATAGAATCCTGGAAATGTGTGAGAGAAAGAAGCCATTCTTGTGGCATTAAATTAAAAACAAAATTAACGTTCTAGAAAAAAGGAAAGCCACTTTGCAGTGAAAAAGAGAAAACCATTGTGCTATGGGAACTCATCCAGTCAATAGCCTTTAAGATGCCGGCCCACGTTGGGTGTGGTCTCATGTACTATAAATGCAGACAAAAAGCATGCATGGGTCTCTCGGCTGCTGGATTCGGTTCCAGTTCCCAGCACATGCAGAGGGCTGTGGATCACTACACTTCCTGTGAGTTTATCTCCAAATAAATATACTCCATTCCGGGCTATTGTAGAACTCTTTTGTAAGTCAACACCACTGGGGAACTGTAACATGAATTCTAATTGAGCTTATTAATAAAAACCCAGAGTCAGATATTAGGGGGTGAAACACGAAAGATCAGAGAAGCAGAACAGCCAGTTACTAGTTCTTATCTCTATGAAATCCTCAAACCGAATGGGGTATCCTGTCTCTACAAGTCCTCAGACTGAATCCTGAACTCCTGTCTCCTCCCGCCTTATATTCCTCTCTCTTCCCAGCCCTATCACTTCCTGTCTCCACCCCACTAGTTCTGGGATTAAAGGTGCGAGCCACCACTGCTTGGTTTTGTTTCTCCTTTAGACTGATTCAACCTGACGTAGTCCAGGTGGCCTTGAACTCACAGAGATCCATCTACTTCTGTCTCCCGAGCACTGGGATTAAAGGTGTGTGCCATCATTGCCTGGTGTCTATGGTTAACTAGTGTGGCTTGTTCCACGCTCTTATCTTCATGCAAGCTTTATTTGTTAAAACACAAGCAAAATTTTACCAGAGAGGACAAGTTATATTTGTCTGGCACATATGAAAAAGTGCAATCAACATAAACATCTTTCTATAAAGATTGAAAAACATGACAGGCAGGATGAATGGGAATCTAGACCATACCATGCTTTATGACAGAATTGTAGGCTGTTGTCTCTAGGTGTACACAGGACATTCCTGAAAGTCATCTGTATGAGACCATCCATCAGATCTTAATATAGTGTAAAGCAAACAAAATGGTACCTTGAAACAGAATATATAGTCTGTGAGCATGAAATCCAGTTCAGAGTGACAAAGAGGAGGAGACACACTGGAGCAGAGTGAGCTGTGCTGTGTCTACATCATGGGCTGTCCTGATGGAGTTGTCCATCCAGGGCTGGGGCGGCCATGTATTTCATGTTTCATACTTCTTCAAGCTGTCTACACACAACTTTGAAGGCACAACACAGGTCACAGAAACACAAGACAATTCTACAGATTCTTGCCCTGATAAATGTGAAAACTTAAACTTATTCCTAGAAAATTATAACTTCAAAGAAAAAATGACCTCAAAAGTAATACCAAGCCCAAGTAGACCTATAGCTATGAAAGAAATGGAATAATTGTGTTTTTAAGACCATCTATGGTATGTTTTTATTATTTTTTAAAAAGAGACATGAGTGGTTTTATGGATGACATCTACCAAGTAGGCAAGGAATAGATCACTCCAATTCATAAAGAATTTTCCAGACAATAAAAAAATGAATGAACTTACTTTATGACATGAGTTTAATCTTGATCCCCAGCCAGGCAAGGACATCATAAGAATGGAAATCACAGGTCAATATAATTAATGGGCATAGACTTTTAAACAGCATTCAAAATATTAACAATTCAAGAGCAGGAACCCATCGAAAAATGACTCATGACCAAATTGGGTTTTCTTAGGAGTAAAAGGGTGCATTAACCCTTCATGCTACGGCTCACCACATAAAACCACACAATTATTGTGATGGATTCATGGCAGTGCGCTTAAAGATGTAACTCCACCTTTAGTAGGAAGCTCTGAGTGAGGCATGCACAGGAGAGCATCCCGCACCTGAAGGAGGTCAGCTGTGAACCTTGCAGCAAGCACAATCCTTCTAGAAACTCTGCTTAAAATTCACAGCCAGTTAGTGATACTCCAGCCTAGTGAAGTAAGACAAGAGAAACGGGTGAAGTGTAAGAGGATCATCACTGACATTAGTACCAGGTTACTTTACTGAATTGAAATTATTTAAATTAACAAAACGCCCCCCACAGACTCAGTGTGGTAAAAAAAGACAAAATGAAATAAAACCAACCAAACAATAACAACAACAAAAATCAAAACCCTGAGAGGTAAGTCTATTGATGAGAAAAATCATAAATGTCACCAAAGGATAACAGATGGCTTAAATAATAATAAAAGGCAAAAAATCTGATCAAAAGAATAGTATATATGAAACCATAAGGGAATGGAGGGATGGCCTAGTGGTTAAGAGCCCTTTTCTCTTGCAGAAGACCTGAGTTCTGCTCTCAGCACACACATTAGGCAGCTCACTATAGCTTGTGGTTCCAGCTTCAGGGGATCTACCACCCTCTTCTGGCCTCCCTAGGCATTACATGAACATGTATACACCAAACACACACACACACACACACACACACACACACACACACACACAAAGACATACACACAAAGAATACAGACACACACAAAGACACACACACTCCTCACATACACATAATTAAAAAAAAATCTTTCTAAAAGCATCCATCTAAATGGCTGGATGAAAGTAGATGACAGAAGAAATAGTCAAGATAAATAGAAATTTAAAAAAAAAAGATTAAATGTCATTTTTAAGTTAAAAGAATAAAGAGTTTTCAGGACAGAAAATGGCATTTTAATATTCAGGAACCAAAACTAATAAATTTGGTGAAATGCATGAATTTATAGATGCAAGAATTCCAGAAATAGCTGGAAGTGGTGGTGCATTCCTTTAATTCATCACTTCCCAGGCAGAGACAGGCAGATTTCTGTGAGTTCAAGGACAGCCTGATCTACAGGAAGAGTTCTAGGACAGCCAGGGCTATACTGAGAAACCCTATCTCCAAAAAAAAAAAAATCCAAAAAGATTTTTAAAATATATCAAATGAAATTTTGAGTGAGCAAAGATGAAGAGAAATCATTGAGGTTAACTAGAGACAAAGGGCATGTGAGAACAGGAGAGAGAAAGTCGGCAGGCAACAGCCTCCAGTCGAGGGAGGGCAGAGTCTGGGAAACAGGTCTCAACATCCTCAAAGTTAGAGGGAGGAGAGAGAGAAATGAAACAAACAACAAAACCATCGAAGCCTAAAAATCCTTCAGGAACAAAGGCAAGACACCCTCATTTTCTGATAAAAGAAAATAGAAGCATTTGTTGCCAGGAGACCTTCTCCAGGAGGGAAACTGGGAGGAGTTCAAGGTGTCCTGGGGCCACAGTGAGATCCTGCAGGAGAGGAACTCAGATTCCCAGGGAACAAGTGAAGACTGCCAGAATAGATGAATACATAGGTAAATAGAAAGACTGTTTCCCTTTGAAATGAATGTGTCTAATGAAATAAAGTGAAGATGATTGCATTGTCTCGGAGCTTTTCAGTGTTTGAAGAAGTCTATGCAGGGATAGAATAAAATACCATGATGAGAGAAAGAAAGGCCTTATAGCGAGGAGCGCTCTACATTCCACACAAAACAGAGCGTCAACTCAGAGTAGACGGATATATATATATATATATATATATATATATATATATATATATCCTAACTCACAGAAAAGCACCTAAAGAACAATGCAGACTTGCAAAGTTCCAAGTCAAAGGATAAAAATGTATGTTTTAAAATGCAAGAGCAGAAGAAATGCAGAGGGACAACAAAAATAAAACAAGCAATAAGATCCCAAAATTCCACTGATAGATCTAAAAAAAATAGCCACGGGCTGGGAGACAGGTCAGTGTTTAATAGAACTTGCTGCTCTTGCAGAGGACCCAGGTCCAACGACCCACTTCTGGTTGCTCATAACTACCTTTAACTCCAGTCCAGAGGGCCTGGTGCCCTTTTTTGATCTCATCGGGTACATGTGTACATGTGCACACATACACATGCATGGATAAGAACAAGAATAAATCTTGAAAAGGACTGTTTTCTATAAGAAGGGCAATAATAAAATAAAGCTGTCTGCTAGCTATAGGGACTTTGGGTGTGTGATGCCAACCGGGGCAAACCACGGTAAGATACAATCCTGCAACAAGAAAGCTATTGTGCCTACTCATGATTTATAACTCAACAAGAGGTGAGGAAAAGCATGAATTTTAAAGAGCTATCCAAACGTGTTGCTCAATGGCTATTTACAAGCATTAAGGAAAACTGTAAAAGGCACCTGGAAACGGTCAGCATACACTCAGCACATTTTAACATCCTCCAGCCATTTACAGAGAAACCGGATGGAGGTTCCATAAAGGGAGAACATTTAAGCAGCCCCCAAGTCTTTCCTCGAAGTGTGACGGACAAAGTGCTACCCCTGACATTGCAAAGTATCTTTTGCTTAAATTTATTTCTTATTTATCACATTTATTTATGGGTTTTGTTTTGTGTGGAGGTGCCTTGTGCACGGGAAAATGACCCCCTCACCACACCAGCATAGACTCCACCCGCAGTGTCACCTCGGACCTGAAGCCCTCGGAACAAGGAGGAACTGTCGTTTAGCCTGCCCCGTCTGTGGGATGCTCCTGAGATGGGAGAGAGGTGAGTGCCAGGCTGAAGCTATACATTAAATGCCACAATTTTGTGTGTTAAATGCGTGCTGTCAGCTATCTATTTGTCATACCCCAAAAGAGCCATGTTTAAAAGCGAAAGTTTGCTTTTGTTACCATCTGTGTTTATTCATGCTCCATCTTGTTGTGGCATTTCATTTCTATGTTAGTAAATAAAGCTTGCTTGAGGGTCAGAAAAGTAGAACAGCCACACTGGTCAGCCTTACAGACAAGGTAGCAATGACACACACCTTTAATCCCAGTAGCCACACTAGCTTGCCATAGAAACCAGGCGGTAGTGGTGCATGCCCTTAATCCCAGAACTAGAGAGGATTATAAAACAGAAGGAGACAGCTCTCAGACACAGTCTCATGCTGAGGTTTCCTGGAGGCAGGACCACCATTTCAGAGTGAGGTGGAGGTAAGAGCCAGTGACTTGGCTGCTTTGTTTCTCTGGTCTTCAGGTTGAACCCCAACATCTGCCTCTGTGCTTTTATTAACTGTGCATCGCCATCTGATCATTTGTACAGTGTTCTCTGTACCATGCTTTCTTCCGTGGGGTTCTCCTACCTGCTCCCCTCTTCCCCCCAGCACTGCACTAGGAACAGGTGCATTCAGGGTGTGCCGTGTGTTGTTTCTCACAGTCTGATTCCTGGAATTTTATTTTAGTAACACGTCACAGTCCTGCATGCTAATGAGGTACGTGGATCAACACGCAAAAACCTACCTCTATGGATCAGATACAGGGCAAATGAGATACGTGTATCAGAACACACGCATACCTACCCGTATGAATCAGATCAGGGCAAAAGAGGGATGTGTATCAGAACATATTCCTATTTACCTGTATGATCAGATCAGGACATCTAGTGTTCTCTGACCTTGTCTTTGTTTAGAGGCTTTGAGCTCCCAGGAAGACAGATCAGGTGCCAGGAACTATACTCACCTACTGTGTTATGGAAGCTGCAGCCTCCATTTCACTGTTTGCTTCCTTTCCTGGATTGCTTTCTATTGTTGTGATAAACACCATGACCAACAGTCCTGTGGGGAGGAAAAGGTGTAGGTTGTAATCCATCAGGGCAGGAACCCAAGTGGGCTCAGAACTGAAGCAGAGGCCAAGAAGGAACACTGTTGACTGGCTTGTCCCCCTTGGCTTGCTCAGATTGCTTTTTAGTACAGCCCAGGTCTGTCTGCCCAGGAATGGCATTGCCCTCAGTGGTCTGGGTTCTCCCACCCACCTCACTTAGGAATCAAGAAGAATGTCCCATGGGCATACTGACAGGCCATTCTGAGGGAGGCAATGCTTATCTGGGGTCTCCCTCTATCTCAGTATGTTAAGTTAACAACAAAGATTCGCCATCAGAGTTCCCATAATCCAAACTCACAGCATTCCCTCCTTGACCCTGCCCAGCCTCCTGTATTCTTTGGGTGCATTTGATTCTGCCAGTCACATGTTCAGGTTCCTCTCTCTCCACACACTTGACATCATCTCCTTTCCTCCTTTGGTCTTTCGGATACCGACCATTCACCCGTGTGTCCTAATTTGCATTTCTCCACAGCTGACAATACTGAGTTTCTTTCCCATTTGTTTGTTCATCATTTTCCTTTCTTTAAGAGATGATTTCTTTTCGGAAGCTCTAAAAATATCCTTACAAATTCTTCATATTAGTTAATTACTGGAAGAATCATTTGTAAACCTTTTCCCCTAACCTTTAACATCTAACTCCAGTTCCAGGAGATCCAACGCCCTCTTCTGGCCTCTCTGGGCACTGCACATATGTCTACATAGGGGCGCATGTAGACAAAACACCCACACATATAAAATAAAAACAAATCAAACTTTAAAAAGTTACAGAGGTAGTATTCTCTATACTGTACTTTGGTAATGAATCAGTTGGCTGTAGGTACAAGGGTTGATTTCTTGGTCCTCTGTTCAGCCCCACTGTTTTGTGTGCTGTGCCTATATGTTGTTCTGTAGTTACTGCACTCTGTAGTATGTCTTGATGTCTACAGCTTTACAGCTTTTAATATAATAATTTTATTAGTTCTTTGAGAATTCCATGCATGTATACTATATATTTTGATCATATCTACCCCTATTCCTCACCCAGTTCCTCCTAGATCCAAATCTGACCTCCCCACACCCTCACAATTCCATGCCCTTCTTTTCAAATAACTCACCGAGTCACATGTGTTCCATATACTCATGGGTGAGGGGCCATCTGCTGGTACTCTATCATTTTGTTCAAGATTGCCTTAGCTATTCGGGATCTTTTGTACTGCTATACGAATTTTAAGATTGCTTTTTACAGTTCCATGAAGAGTGTTATTGCTATTTCAATGGGAGTTTTAAAGACTCTCTAAGTCACTTTGAGTAGTCTGAGCATTTTAACATGAATTTTTTTTCCACCCATGAACAGGGCACATCTTCCTTTTGATGTGTCTTTTTATTTTATTTTTATTTTTTTGTCTCCTTTTTGTCAATGTTTAGTATCTAGAACTCTCACTTCTTTAACAACTTATCCCTAGGTATTTTTCTTCTATTAAACTATTAAAGGGATTTAGTTCATGTTTTTTTTTCCAGTAAATTCATTACACATGTTACTGATATTTGAATGTTGGATTTGAATCCCCCAACTTTCCTGAACTCATTGTCAATTCAAGTTGCCTTTTATACTTGATCTTATCCAAGGCCAAGATGCAATTTTAAACACATTTAAATAGGGTCTTTAGGTTTTATGTATACAGAATCCTAACATCTGCAAACAAGGGTAATTGGACTTCCTTCCTTCTATTTGCATGCCTTCAGTTTACCACCCTCATCCAGATGTTCTGGATTAGTCTTAGTGCCCTGCAGAGTAAGTGCACTGGTGGTAGACAGCCTCATCTGGTTCCAGCTTTGGATGCATGTTTTCAGTTTTCAGTATGATGTTGGTGATGGTTTGTTTGACACATGTATCCTTCATCATTAAGCCACAATCCTTCTATACCTAATTTGTCCAGTTATCTTTAAATCATGAAGGAACGTTAAATATTATCAAATGCTTTTTTTAAAAGAACATCTATTGATAGGATTGTGTGATTTTTATCACTCATTCTGCTAGTATGATGAATTACAACCATTGGTTTGGATATATTAAAGCATCCTTGCATATCCGGGGTAAATCTAGCAGGATCATGATGGGTGATATTTCTGGTGTGTTGTTGAACATGGTGGCTAGAATTTAGTTATGAGCATTTACATGTATGATCACCAGGGATGCTGCATATAGTGATCCTTTGGGTGTGTGATTTTTCTGCTTTTGGTATCAAAGAGGTGCTGACATTATAGAATGGGCTTCAACTAGTTCTGTCACTTTTACACACTACCCAGCTGATCCCAAGACTGTCTGAACTACACAGAGAAAACTATTATCAAACAACCAACATATGCATCAATCAAATGAGCAACACCAAACAAATAAGCAACAACCCATAAACAACAACAACAACCGAATTCTGTTAAGTCTTTTTTGTTGTTGTTGCTTAATTTCCCTTTGATTCAGTCAATGACCCAGGGTTCATTCAATGACTTTTGCCAGTCTACTCCTGTTTGTGTAATTCCTGAATTGTCTTATGTTGCTGATTTAGGCTTATTCCACTGTTGTCAGAAATAATATATGATATGATTTTTATTTCTTGGACATTTGAGGCTTGTTCTGTGGCTTAATATCTGGCTTATGATGGAGGGGCTGTTCCACATGCCCTGAGAAGAATCTGCTCTAACAGGCCTTGAACACATTGTCTCGCATGTATGCTAGGCCCATTGCTCTACAGTCAATTAGCTCTGATGTTTTTTGGTTAATTTTCTGTCTACCCAGTTTATCCACCAATGGGAATGGGGTGCTAGAGATCTTACTGTCACCACGCTAGAGCTGTTTGCTCCTTCTATCTCGGACAAGATTGATGTTCCTGACCTGGGTACATTCCTGCATCACTGTGGGGTGACCTTTGTCCTGTGTCACGGTTTGGGTTTTGAAGTCAGCTTTTCTGACACAGGAATAGCCATCCTCGTCACTTTCTATTTCCAGTTCTGTGACATCTCTTTTCCCTCCCTTCACTTTCATGCATAGATTTTAATAAATTATGTTTTTGTCATTTAAATGCAAATATTTTAATATATTCACTGTATAAAGCTGAAGCTCATCTTTCTCTTTTGAAAATTGTAGTTTGTGACAATTAATTTTAAATGTTTTATTTTTCATAATATTTTTTCTTTAAAAGTTTCATACATTTATACACTATATGCTGGCCGTGTCCATCTGTCATCCTCCTCCTCCAACCCCCAGAGTGTCCTCCATCTCCCTCCCAGCCTCACGCTCTCTATTTTATTTTACTTTTTATTACTAATAATATCCTTAGTTATATAATATGCTATTAATGGGAGCTACCTCTATGCATATGGGTGTGTGAGATCCATGAGTGGCTTACCAGGGGCCATCTCCACAAAGCAGACTGACCCCCCTTCCTTCTTCAGCTGCCATCATCTGACGTTATCACTCAGTTGGGAGCCTCTCCTCTACCCCTGTCATGCCTTGGTTGGCCTCGCGCTGGACTTGTGCAGGTGACCTCAGCTGCTGCCAATTCCTGAGCGCATAGCCAGGCAACACCAGAAGTCGGCATTTCACCGCTGCTCGTTCCATCCGCTAACTCTTACATTCTTTCTGCAGGCTCATGCACAGCTAGGTACTTAGAGCTGTTATCCTCAGCACTTTGACCACTTACTAATCTCCACTTCAGCTGTTACCCACTGCAAAAACAAACAAACAAACAAAAGCCAAAAGTAAACAAACAAGACCTCCTCTGACCAAAGCTGAGAGCAATGAAAATCTGCGGGTGCAAACATACATGTTTAGAATGCACTTTGATGACATGACAATTCAGTGAAATGATGACAGTACGTTCCCTCCACACCATCGCAGGAACCCGTGCTCTCCATAGTCCTAAGCCTTTGACTAGGAGCTTACAGTGTCAAGCATAAAATCCCTCCTGTAGAGCATACTTCATATGCAATCAAAGAGCACTTGGTTACCCCCCTAACCACCATGCTACTATTGCACAAATAGGAACATCTTGCTAGTGGGGCAATGTTCTAGCATGGAGGGTCCAGTCATGGTAATGGTAATAATGGCCCAGTCAAGTAAATGGGTAAGATATTGATGTCTTTTCTCCTCCAGCAGCCTACAAAGCACCTTCTGGCACCGTGAAAACTAACCAGTAGGGAGGAAGTTTCCTAGTCAATTTGAGATGGAGTTTTCTATGTTCTGCATCCAAAGTGAGTTGTGTCTGGAGTAATGTAGTCTTACCATGTAGTTGTGGTGGGCACCCCAGAGCAACGGCAATAGTCTATGTTGTTTTGGGTGCCTCCAGGGCTACCTTAATTGATGAATCAAAGGGATTTATCCTATGGCTGACATTGATATTTTTGTTTAATAACGTGTTGTCTGAGAGCAGTATTGTCCTCTCCTGTCCCCTCAAACTCCTTTTTTCTTCCCAATATACAAATGTGTATGTATATATTTTTAATTAATTTCAAGTTAGCAGACTTCCATAGAGCTTCTTAATGTATACTTAGTCATGACTAACCCACCTGCTACCCTTGCCTCGTCCCAATCCCCCATCCCTAATTAAACCTTTAATCTCATGTCTATCCCCCTGTCCTTTCATGGCATCTGTGCCTTAATTATTCCCTCTAATTAGATTTTTTTTCTTAGGTTGGAAAAACCTGGGTCTCCACATAGCCTTTGAAGCCTCTTTGTCATTTTTATTGGATTTACTGGTCTATCAGTCAACTGGACGTATGTGCACCTCTATTTCTTTTACACTGTGCCTTCCTATTCCTCTTGGCTTATTCCTTTCTGTCTTCTTCGTGGTCATAAAACATTTCAAGCTTGTTGATTCAATTCTGTTGTCAAATATCATTTTTGGAATTATTTTCTAACGCTACAGATCACAAGTATGTCATGCCAGTCTAAGGTTAAAATTAAATTATTTCTGAAAATAATAAATTTTAAAACCATCATTTTCCATTCCATCACCGATTCTTTGCTCAATATACATATATAATATAGACTTTCTAAACCCCTTAAACCTGAGAAAATACATAATAATATGATTTTTATTTTAAATGGTCTTGCATATTCTAAATAAATTAAGAGATGGTGCATACACATACATGCATATTTAATACTTCAGCATCTCTTTTAGTAGAGACCATCTGGCCATGATTTTACCATCTCTGTTTTCCTGGAAAGGCCTTTGTTTCATCTCTATTTTTGAAGATTAATTTTTCTGGCTATACCTTTTGGCTGACAGGTATTTTTCTTTGTCACCACCCTCCTAAGTCTTAGTATCTCTAGCCTCCCGCACTTTGGATGTAGACCCATTAATCTCACCATTGCCCATCTATGAAATGTGTCATTTTGTTCTTGCTGTTTTCAAGAATTTATCTTCATCTTCATCTTTGAAGCTCTGACTCTCTTTGCTAGCTAAGTTTTCTGATTTTTTTCCCCTTACTTGGGAGTGACTCTGAATAGATCTGTCTGTTACTCTTCTGCCTAAGGCTGGAAGATTTGAGCTGTGATTTCTTGAAATCTTTTCTCCCCATACTATACTTTCTGGAGCTCTGATTACAGGTTGGACTGCTCAGTGTGGACCCAAAGGTCTCTGAAACTTTCAAATTTTTTCTTCAATCATTTTTCTATCAGTTTCTCAGATGAAGCCATTTTTATTGATCTGTCGTAGGTTCACTAGTTCTCTTTCTGGTCCCTTCAATCTGCTCTTGAGCCATCTGGTAATTATTTCCATTTCTTTTCTGATATTGTATTTTTCACCTCTAGAACAACTATCTCATATATATATATATTTCTCTGTTGAAATTCACTCATCAATACCATCTTCCCTCTTAATCATGTAGACTTATTTATAATGTCTATACATGTTAATAATTTACACTGTCATAACTCTGAAACCTTTGCCAATGCCAACAAAAGGTTGTCTCTGGTTGGCTTCTATGCTTGGGTCTTTTCCTGAGTGCCGGACAGTTTCCTTTGCTTTTATAGTTGGTATCCACATGCTTGTGTGATTGCACGGGGGTGTGTGTACATAGAGGCCAGAAGCCGATGTTGGGTGTCTTCCTCAGCTACTTTCCATCTCATTTTCCGAGGTAGGGTCTCTCACCGAGCCTAGAGCTCAATGACATGGCTAGACTGGTTGACCGGAAAGTCCTAGGAATCCTCCTGCCTTTGCCTCCTCACTACTGGTATTACAGGCATGTGCTACTTCACCAGTATTTTTTTTAATTTATTTATTATGTACACAATGTTCCTTGTGCAGGTTCATCTCCATGCCAGAGGAGGGCACCAGATCTATTTACAAATGGTTGTGAGCCACTGCGTGGTTGCTGGGAATTGAACTCAGGATCTCTGGAAGAGCAGCCAGTGCTCGTTACATCTTAGCCATCTCTCCTGCCCCCAGTTTTCTTTTCATGGTTGCTGGTGATGTAGACTCAGGTCTTCACGCTTGTATAACAAGTACTTTACCATTCGAGCCCTCCACCCGGCTCTCCAATTTTCAGTGTTTTTGCATGTCTAACAAATGGTGTCAGGATCCTCACTCAGAAGTCATGGACACTCTGAAATATCTTTGCCTTTGCTTAGGGTATTTGGCCAGAGCTCATCCTTAAATTTGAGGCTCACCCACCCTCTGGATGCTTGCTTCTGCCTTTTCAGCTGCTGATGCCTTCTTCAAGGGAGAAACTTCCTTCTTCAACATGAGGAAGGCATAGGTGGTAGAGAAAGCTTGGCCAGGGACACAGGATTCTTGCAAATATAGCCTATCATTTCCTGTGCTCTTTCTGCCTTCTCTGTGGGCCTCCCACTCATGCATAGCATTAGTGGTCAGCAAGGGATTTGGATAGTCTCTCTCAGCTTGCAGGTCTCAACCCACTCGTGTGCCAGGCTTACAAATGTCCCCTTGGCTTTTCCAGTTGTTCTGTTGCTCAGGGAACTGTTGCCACCTCTGCTGGCAGGGTTGTGGCTTTCACAGCAGGTGAGGTTCTAAGGAGCAGCCACAGGCAAGCAGCTGCAAACCTGTGGTCCTCAGGAGACACAAAGGCATCCCTTCAAAGCCCGTTCTGCTCAATTCTGGCCTTTTTTGCTTCCCAGTGTCTTTCATGCATAGCTGTGTTTAGACTCTTCAATTGTTGCCTGCAGGAGGAATCACCCCCGGCCTCTTCATTTTCCCTCTGGGTCTCCACGGTCAGTTGATCCTACTTCATCCCCCAGGCTCCAGCATTCTCCCGGGGTCAGGAGATCTCTTTTCTGCCCCTTCCTTTTGGGGTTTTCTCAGGTGAGCATCTGGGGGGAGTACATTCTCCCCATCTCCAAGTATCTCCATTCATTTACAGGTATATCTTTACCAGACCTAGACTATTAAGTTGGGAAGTTGTATTGGCCTTTCATTTGTATTTTAATAAATAAAGCTTGCCTGAAGATCAAAGAGTTAAACAGCCCCACTGGTCAGTCTTACAGTAGAGGCAACACACACCCTTAATCCCAGTAGCCACACTAGTTTGCCATGGAAACCAGACAGTGCATGCCTTTAATCCCAGGGGTGCACGCATTTAGTCACAGCTCTAGAGAAGATTATAAAACGAGAAAAGACAGTTCTCGCACAAAGTCTCCTGAGATTTCTAGAGGCAGGATCGGCATTTCGGTCTGAGGTTGAGGTAAGAGCCAGTAGCTGGTTGCTTTGCTTTGTGGATCTTCAGGTTGAACCCCAATTTCTATCTCTGAATTTTATTAATCGTGCTTCAGGAAGTTTTGATTTTTCTCCCTATCAGAACTTTCAAGGTATGCTGTTGCTGTTGGGCCATGGAATGTCAAATAGACACAGTCATCCCCAGGGTCAGTAGATTGAGCATGGACCTGGCTGGCTGGTGGCTCGTGACTTTGGCTAGCTGGGTCCTGGGGTAAGGGGATTTCTCCTGTGTTCCTTGCTTCTCTTGTAGCACTGTGCACTTGGGTGCAGTGTGGTCTGTCCGGAGGTGCTGTGAGTGAGCAGACCTGCATGGCCAGCTATTCCCACATCACTGCAGCAGCATTCTTGCAGCCAGCGACTTAGCCAGAGGTCATGGGGCCAAACTCAGAGGCAGTGTGGATTGCACAGGGAGGTGTGGGATCATGCACTTGGCTCCAACTATCCATCAACCCAGAGTGATGAACTTGAATCGGTGGGCATACCTTTTCTCCTGGTGGGCCTAAGCAGCTGTATACTCTAGTGTCCAGGATAGTGCAGCTAATGCTACACTGCTCCACATCTGATTCTAAGCTGCATGTGACACATGCACTGCGGAACCTTCCAGAAAATGCAGGCTGAACCTAAGTTAACTAGTCCACATTGCTCATTAGAGGAACCCTTCTTCACCCGGAGCCTCATAGTGGACAATTGCACCCCCTCCCATGGAGCCCAGCATTGAGGTGTTCGGGTATAGAACAGGATTTCCCATAATGTTTCATACAGAACTTTCCTGGGGATCTCATACATCACCACCTCACCTACAACCTTTTCTGTGGAAATTCTGTGACCCAACACACACATAAGCATGCAATTAGCAATGCTAGGCAAGAGTCTGCCAGTGAAGACAAATATTTAGACCTTTCCCTGTGGGAAGGTTCCCTTGTGTTGAGGGAGGAAACTAAGGAGGGACATAGATCTCTGCAGATGTGGAGGAAAGAAAGAGAAGAGGAGAGTTGGGGCACACCAGCCTTCCAATGGCCAAGTATGAATTCAAACCTGCAGAGTGGGTGGGATCTAGACCATGGAGTGCTGGGGTTGTGTCAGGCAGCAAGGCATTCATGAGAGTGTGAAGACACATGATCAGGATGGAAACAGACTGGCTGGGTGCAATGATAGGGCTGTCCTGATCTCTGCTCTGGGGCCTCCCTTATCCTGCTCATGGGAGCTTCTTTGTGACTTGTTTTATGTTCTGTCCAAACACAAGATTTATAGCAAATGGTTCTTAAGGTGACTACTATAGTCTGACAAGTCAACACACCCACTGCCACTGACAGCACTGTGTGTGTGTGTATACATGTGGGTACATGCATGCATACATTTGCATGGCATAACTGTGTTTTTATGTGCATGTATATGTGTATGTCTATGTGTCTGTGTGCATGTTTATAAACTATGTGCATACATCCATGCATGTGCATCTATGCATATCAGTGCACATATGTACACATGTGTTTGTGTGTATGGAGAGAATGCGTATAAATATGTATACATGTGATTATAAATATGTGCATGCATTAGTATGCATGTATTATGCAATTGCAAGTGTATATGTAAATATGTGTGTGCTTATATGTGCGTGGTGCACATGTGTGTGTTTATATGTGTGTATGCTCTAAATGTGTGTATGCATATATATGTGCATGGTATGCAAGCATGTATATACACACATGTGTATTGCATGTGTGTGTGGTCATGACACCTGAAGTTTGTGCTTTTACTCAGGGGTCAGGACTCACAAAATATCACTAACCAGAGTTTCCTGCTGCACACTTACACAAGGCAAGATGACTCACACAGGTTTCTGGCTTCCACATGCCTACTGTCAAGAGGAGGACCCCAGCGCCTGGGCATCACGGGGGCCATGGAAACCAAGATTTGCACCATCTGATCTGCAACCTTCTCAATGACCTTGATTGGCCTGTGTCAGAGGGAGGGGCCTTCTCTTTGAGCCCCCCCACTTTAGGCAGGACAGCATTTGACATGGAGTCAGGAAATGGATGCTTTGAAAGTTTCTTCTGTTTGACACAACTCCCCCTGGGCTATCGCCACATGCCTCTGCTAAGGTGTTACACAGCAAGGAGGCATACATCACACATAGAACATGGGCTCATTTGTCACAGAAGGGGGGGTGGCAGTTGTTGGATGCTCCACTCTTTGGGAAATGATGCTCAATTCCCCAAGTTGCTGGATACCTCGGACTGAACTGGATGGGGGACTCTGCTTCAGGGCAGGTTCAGTTCTAGCCCAGGGCAGGTGGCAGAGGAGCCAGTGCAGATGTAACTCTTCTTAGAGAAATACCTACAATTCCAGACTTTACACCCCACACTTGAAAGTGGATGAGGTGTCATACATGGTCTCTGTTACTAATGGGTAAGGATGCATTATGGTGTGGTAGGATGTGACCCCTAAATCTTAGAGGTTCCAACAAAATACCTTATACTGGTCCCGGTGCCTATCTGTAGCATGGCACCTACTCTGGGTCTGTCTTCATTCTGAAGCCCTGACTGGAGCAAACCTGTCTGCTGGTAGTAGGATCATGCAGATGAAAGTGCATACCAGTGACCTGGTGACTCAGAAGTGCCCACAGCCACTGCCACAGATGAGCCACTTTAGGGAGTGCAGTGGCATTTGCTTTCTCCCACAAAACTCATGTGGGGCTCATGAGCCAATGGGAATGCTTGTTACTGGAAGCATGAAAGTCTCGTGTCCACCCTGTATCATTTTTGCCATCAAATGGGATTTGCAATTTCCCCGAGGTAAAGGAAAATTGGATATTATCCTGAAATAAGATTACTACAGCCCCCACCGGGTGGCACAGGTCCCCTGTCCACAGTGTCACGGTCAGAACTCCAAGGCAAGCTCTCTTCCTTGCAGCTCTTCCTTCCTGGAGAACGGACTCCATACTAGGCTGATGAGTTCTATACCCACACTGGCTGTGCCAGAATGCCCTGTCTCGTTTTACCAGAGAGTCTGCCTGTGATGGTGAGTTTGTTGTCAACTTGACACAAACTAGAGTCACATAGGATGGCAGTTTCACGGAGTGTCTGTCTCCACCCCTCTCTTCTATACACCCCTGTGGCCTGGGAATCACAGAGCGGTGTCATTCAAGAAGAGCTGCGACTGCTTCCTTCCATGTGAGTCCCCTCACTTCTCCGAACATTCTTCTCTCTACTGCTCAGGATGGTGAGTGAGGAGCTCTCAGAGGCTCCATGCTGTGTCCAAAGAAGACTCATGACAGAGGTACTTCTTGGTCGCGCTTTGCTCAGACTTGGGGTCTCCTCTTGTCCAGGAGGAAACTTGTGCTACTGTGTGTCCACGCCTCAGAGCCCTGTGCAGTTGGGGACCCCCACACTGCTGATCAAGCTCTGCTCCCCCTGGCATGGGTATCTGTGCCTGTGTCCTGCCTTCCACGGGAACTGTTAGTCATTGTCCCCGTGTGTCCTCTTCATTCTGCTCAGTTCCCTCCGCTCAGTGGCTAGAAGGCCTTGTCATCCGCTGTGAGTGGAGTTTAGCTGAGGTTCTCTGTGTGTCTCTCTGGTATGGGCTCCTGCCACCAGGGTCTTGAGGACACATTTCCTTTTTCATCTTGATTAATGGGAATCCAAACAGGTTTTTCTTAATACTCACTTCCAAAGCCAAGGGCCATGTCCTTCCTTAGAGTCACTAGTCTCTTCTGAAGCAGGACGGGGCTGGGCCTTAGACAGAGATGGGCTCTTCTGGTTGATTTTGTCCAGGAAGAGAATTTTCTCAGAGAAAAGCCTGAGGAAGAGCGACAGTTGCTTCTGTTGAGCCAGCAAAGGCCGCCCCAGCTTCATGGGGCCAATGGCTACCCACGACCAGTGACAGAGACAAATTCTCCCCCCTGAAGCGTTGGCAGAGGGGAAATAAACGAATGATATTCTTAAAAGCAGAAAACAAATGTGGTTATTATTTCAGAGTAATTCCATGACTTCAGGCACAAACAAAGAAATGAAATATATTTAGGATGCAGCATGTCCCAGAGGTGTTGGCTTCTGGACGAAGGTGCGTGAGGCCACAGAACAAGATGAGCCCTCACTGCAAGGAGCCAGCATGTAGGAGCTCTGAGGAGATGAAACCATGATAGTTACCCCAGGTTTGAGGGAGCACAAAGATTAGATTGGATCTTGGGCAATGTCCTGTCTCCATTTGGCAGGCACCTGGCCAGGAGTGAGAAGGAACCAAATCCTGCACCCCTTCCCACACACATGTTGTTGTGGAGTTGACTGGTAAGCAGGCTGAGCTGGGTAAACAAAGAGGGACAGAGGCAGAGGCAGAACCCTGAAGCAGGGATGGATGGATATGTGTTAGGGCAACAATGGGTCACTATCCTGAGAGCTGAGATACTGGTTTTTCTGTGGAGCAACACAGACGACCCTCAAATCTAGTCCTTCATCCCTGAAAGATGGCATGCACGATCACACCACTCAAAGCCCATTCTACCCTACCCTACCTGCCTTTCCCAGTAGCTGCTCAACCCTTGACTGACCTTGCTGGGGAATAGCCAGTCAGCTCAGACAGGTAGGAGGGTAGAACCTAGCGATGACCCGGCCAAGTGAAGGACAGAAGCCCATGTCTTCCTGTCAGGTGAAATCCTGGATTCCCCCAGGATCTGGGGTCTCTCCATGCTAGGGACAGTTTTGTGAGAAACAAGCCCTGTATGTCTACCCACTTTTCAAGCTGAGGGGCAGCTCATGACAAGACCTCCATGTGCTTTCCATCTAGATGTCAAGTGTCTAACAGGAGGCAGGGAAGACTCAGACATGGCAGGGAAAGGGGAGCAAAACTTTCTCTGGGTGACAGTAGCTATCACCTTAGGTCATTTTACCTCAGCTATCTCCTACTTTCAAGGGACACCTCTGATCACCATCTTGGTGTTCAGTGAGGTGGGAAACACCACAGGGACCCTTTCAGGACTCCAGATCAGAAAGTGTTTTGCATTTTCAGTGACGGTGAAGATGAGCACACTTGCATACACACTCTGACACATAGTCTATGCCAGCCCCAAGTACCTGCATTCTGATGCTGGTGTTCTGCCACCATCACCAATGCTCACACACTCACCTGACTTCTCCCCACCACCTTTTCCCACTGGCTCTGGGTGCTGGAACTCTGGGCTTATCCACAGAGTAGCACCTCCTGGTGTCAGAATCCCACCAGGCTACATCTCTGAGCACAAGCACTGGCTCATGAACTTCCCACTGCATGGGTCCATGGCTTCACAGGTGTGCCTACCTGCCATAATGTGGGGCAAAACTCAACCGATCCCCAGAACGTGATACTGGAGATAAGGCTCAGAGCATTTTGTCCTGGGTCACTGTCAAGGGTACGGTTCTGAGAGGCAGGAACTTGATATAGGCATGGATGCTCAGAAGGTCCCCAAAGGGGAGAAGGAAGGTGATGTCATGCCTGGGCTGTGGTTTCCAACACTGAAGCATGCTCTTGGTCCAAAAGCCTCCCCAAAGTCCTGTCATTCCTCTACTGGGTAAACTGAGGTTCAGGGAGAAAGCATGACTTCCCAGATCCTCCATGGAAAATACAATCAAGTGGCATCATTTGATTGGCTGAATGGCTCGGCTACTATGTATCTATCTACCCTGCAGAGGCCTGGTAGGAGGTATGAAAGCCCTGCCCACTGGACAGCTGACCTGGCTGCCATGGTAGCCAGGCCCAGAGGAATCCTGATGTCTGATGGCTTTTGAAACTGGAGCAGAGCTGTCCTGGATTGGGCTTGCATCTGCAGAGAGGGGAGATTCTTGTCCCTGAATTCTCTTCTGTCAGGTGGCATCTGGGCGTGTACAGAACCTTATAGAGGTGTTCACTCAAATGTGGAGGAGCCGCTGTCAACCCCCAGATACCTTGAGGGCATTGTGAAGTGGGAAGGAAAGCACCCAGGGTGATTCTACGGGTGGGAGGGGAAACAAAGGATACTGACTGACCACAGGGCTCAGGTGCCAGCAGCAAGGCTGGCTCTCTCCCCAGAGATAACAAAAGCCCGTATATGCCATGCCCTTACTCAGGAGAAGCCCAATTCAGTGTCTCTGGGCCAGGGATAGATTTCCAGTCCTTAACAGACTCTGGAGCGCTTGCTTGCCCAGGAAGTTTCCTGAGTGGAATATTTCCACAGGCCTCTATTGGCTCCTCACCCAAAGAAAACTCCTCATGCCCTCCGGTGGCCAGTTTTGGGAGGAAGGGCTGCTTGTTACACAGCGCAAACCGGCCCCAGTTGTGCTGGAGAGGGAGCTGATCTTCCTCTCAGCGCCGGACTCCTGTATCTCTCCTATGATGAGTCCTTAGGGCAGTGGTGTGTGCCAACTTATCACAACTGAAACATTCCATCCTGGGGGAAGCTCTTTAAGACTCAGGAAGTACAATCCACAAGTCTAAAAAAAAACATCCTTTAAGCTTATCGGTCGCAAAACCTCCCTCCTGAAGGCTGTGTAAGCCATAAAGGTGCTGAGAAGAGACTCGTCTTTTGAGTTGTCTGCAAGTCACGCAGGGAGCTCCCTCTTCATGAGTTGTCACCCATGCTGGGTGGGTTTTCGGTGATGTAACCGCCTTGGAATTCACTATGCACCTGTCAGTAACCCCTCTCCCATCTCCTGCAACTCCAGAAAACTCATTGATACAGCACGTAGGACTTTGGTAGTTCTTGCTTTAGTCTATTGCCAGTTCCCTATTTGGGGTGAAAAGACATCTCCCTGAGAATAATGCCATACATGTGTTTAGCGGATGGAGGAGGGGACCCTGGAATTGGTCCCACTGTCTCAGACTGACTATGTTCTGACTGTCATACTCCAGGGTAGCTTACCACATTATACCATTGAAGAGGAGCCAGAGGGTGCCCTAGCCTAGGCTGATTCTTCCTGGCTTGGGCATTCAGACTTCACATGAGAAAGGGCAGGGCGTGGTTGGGGCCTTAGTAGGCTAACGCAAGCTGCCTTGTACTATTTCCTCAACCCCAGCACAAGCCAGATCCCTAAAGGCAGAATGGTTTTGTCTACCTACCTCTGTGGCTCTGAAGATCGATGAGAGTCTCTTTGGAACACAGCACAGAATATCGGAGCACCATATCCCATCCAACCGCCACAGCTATTGAGGGTTGGGATTTGTCACAGGGAGCTGGCAAGTGGCATTGCGTGATGACTCTAGGCCTCATCTCTAAGGACTGCTTTTTGGAGCCTGGAACAGATTTCTGTGAAAAGGGAGTCCTTTGGGGAACAGGACTCCCCTGTGTCCTGGCCATTATGGCCCACAGGAGCTGGGAGACAGGCAGATACATATGGCAGTTTATCTTCCTTCAGGTCACCTGGGATGTTTCTGGCCCACAAGGATGAAGTAAAGCAGATGATTATGTGTTTTCAACAAGCAGAGAACCTTCTGGGTGTGTCTGGGAGGTTCAAGGATTCATCCTATGGGTATGGAGTATAGCTGAGCAGGGCTATCATATGGTATAGAAACCCTGGATACAACCTCTGAATCAGGGATGGCTTCAGAGCCCACGGCGCAAGCCCTGGAAATTCTTGGCACTCAACTCCCAGAGAGTGCAGCAAGCAGGAGTTGGTGACAGCGTCAGCCTCAGATGCGGTGATCAGGAAGGACCCAGGGCATGGTGCCCACCTACTGTCCCCACCAGCCACACAGACTATTCCCCTCTCCCAGGACACCACGGCCAGGGAACAAAAGCCATGCTTATCAAAGGACTTTTTTTCTTTATTTTCATAATTTAGCTGAATCAACACAAAATCGGATACCGTAAAACAAGGGGAAAATACGCTGCAACATCTTAAATCTCCCGGTCTCTGCCCTCGGATGGAGGTGTCTATGCTAGCTTGCCAAAGAAACGGTTGAGGGGAGGCGGAATGTATGTTGAGGTTCAGAGATGAGATGAGACCTCCTGCCCTGTTTGACCCCCCGGAGACATAGGCCACCGGAGCCTGGCACCATGCAGACAGTGGCCTTGCCTGGCCACCTTCTTTGACGAGAATCCCTCATCTCAGCCTCGTCGCTCTGCCTAGGATGCTCATCCCTCGGCATGAATGAAGGGAAGACACGTGGATACTGGAATGCGTCTCACAGAAATGGGCTTTCATTCCTATCTTTAGCCTATGGTTGCTGGAACGGCATCTATATACTGGAGTTAAATACATTTTTTTTTTTTGCTTTTTCCTTTAGTAGCATATTACTAGCATGATAGTCATGTTAATTGGACGTGTAGGTAGTATACTTTTAGAAGAACTCAGGAAAATGAATGGGGACTGTGGCTGTCCCTTATCCGCTGGCCTCTGGCACCACAGTGTATGTAGGGCAACCAAGGAAACTGACTCTTCCCCAGTTCCTCCGCCCCCCTCCAGCCCTGCTGTCTCAGTCTCCTGGTGTGGAGACCGAGGAACTCTGAGAACCAAGGGGGGCATTTACTGGGGAAGGGCAAGTTGGCCGAACATGGACTCAAGATCTATGGGATGGTAAAAGGGGGTTAAGAGAGAGAGAGGGACCTAAATCCATCAGAGGAGGCATGACCAAAGTATTGTACACACAATGTTTACCAACAGACTCACAGGGGGTTGTGAGCTACCAGACCAAACCAAAGCAAAGAGAGACATAGCTTCCTAGCATGGGCAAGGTCCTCTGTACCTCACCCACTGCTTGGCCCCTCCATGCCTGCATTGAGGTCCTCCATGGCCACCTCGGAGTCTCAGGGGGGCCTGGCCACAACTCTTGGGATGGTCAGACCTGCCGTCAAATGTTAAATAGGATTTTCTACAAATATACAACATATAAAAACTGTTAAATATATAACTTTAGGCTTTTGCAAAATACATTTAATGATCTCTTTCAAACAGGGTTACTTCAGTTTTCTTTAATTTGCTTTCTGGAGCTAAATGGTGTATCAGATGAGATAGCAGTCACGGGAGACCCAGCATGCTCTTGGCAAATGGTGGATTATCCAACTATCAAAAATGGAGCTGTGGAAGAGGCATGTCTAACTGGTTAAAACAGAAAGTGATTTTAGTACGACAGAGTTGGTCTAAGCACAGGGGCAGAGGGTCTGTGTCCGGGGCCCTTTGCTGTCCGCTGGGGGCCGTCTCCGGCCACGCCCCGGCTGCGTCCTGCAGGTGCCCCACAGTGGTGTCCTTCTGGGCAAAGCCATCCTCCTAGAGCACGCTGCAGTGTTCGTGGGGCGGGGGTCTTGGCCGCGGATGGCCTCTCCATGCTGCCTGGGCCACCAGCATGTCTGCCACTGTGCCCTCCCCCGCCCCACAATCAAACCCGGGAACTCTTGGCAGCAGGGATGCGTCCACGTTAAAATAGATTTGCTCTTTGGTCTATTGAGAATACTGAAAGTATAAGAAAATAAAAGTGATTCAGACAGTCTGGGACACAGGAAGTGGTGGCTTCTGCACCCGACAGTCCCCGGACCTTGCGTTGTGGCTCAGCTGGCTGGGCTGCACCCTCCTTGTTCTTGTCCTCCAACTCCAGGGAGCAAGTGGCTATGGAGGGTGGGTGCAGCCAGGCTCCACACACCAGGTATTGCTGATTCCTGGCACCACCCCTGACCTGTGGGTCTGAGTCCCGGCCTCCTGGGTTCAGCTGGACAGACTTGAGCTCAGAGCTACGAGGAATTGGGCTGTCCTGGTTAGGCCTCTGGGAAACTGTGGGTATGTGGAGTACAGGCGGTGTCCATACGGGATGGAGGACTGTGGCTGAGGTGTAGAATCTCCAGGGAGCCACGGCCACTCCCAGGGGCACCGCAGGGGCTGCGACTGTCAGGAGACCTGAAGAGCAAAGACACAGCAGTCAGCCTTATACTGAAAGCACCCAGTCATGTTTCTGGCACAGTCCCTGGCACATATACCTCTCCTCTTGCCCATCATGGGCAAGTTTATCATCTTCCGGAAGCTGACTAAGATTGCAGACCTGAATGATGGTGCGGGGAGGGCAGATGGGGGAGAGGGGTCACTCTGCCTAAGATTATGCCCCAGGAGCACCATCCTGTTAGTGTTCCAGGGGAGGCTGCCCTCTGCTGGGGACCCAGAGGAACCTCTGTAAGCTCCCCAGCTGGTCTAGGTCCACTTGGTCTCCTAAGAGTGCATGGCACCAATCTGCAAACTTAGCATTTACCCCATGCTGGCCCAGGGGGCATGCATTTCCCCTCTGGACCCTTTAACAGATGCCAGGAGGAGAGGAGGCACACCCTTCCCCCACCTTTCAGCAACCAGACCAAGACAACAGACAATAAAACATCTCCAGGAGTCCTACAGTGACAGAAGGGGGAGGTGAAAGGCTGGTATCAGCCATGGGAGAGGCTTGTCCCCCAGGAAGAGAGCTCACACAATTCTGACAACTTAGCAGAACACTTTGGAGGAGAGACTTGAGCTGAGACAAGTATGGGCCAACAATGGGCGGGACCACACTTTGACCAAGACTCTTGAGTTACACATACACCTCCTACCCTCTGCGCCTGAATTTCTTCAGTATCCCACAGACGCAGGGACCACTGGACATCTGATTCCTCCTCCCACTGTGTCCGAGTGGAATAAATCTGCTTTCTCTGCTCTTCACCAAGGCTGGTCTCTGTTGAATTAGGATGGATGACGGGCCTTGCTTGTCGGGGCTGTCAGCACTCAAGCTATGAAGTCTAACACCCCTACTAACAACCCCACTTCTGTCACTCTGAGGAAGTGCCCTGGGACTGATTCCAGAACATGGGATTGGTATATATACATAGAGTGAGGTCCAGCTGTTGAGTGGCCTCTCCAGGCCACACGCCATGTAGGGGGGCTTCAGGGAGACCATGGATTGTTGGTGGCAGCCACACCCCATAGACTGGGCAAGTTTATAGGTGTAGCAGCTTCTTTGTATCCTGTATACTTACCAAACACACAGGGACAACTGCGTCTGAAAAGCTCAGATTGTTTTTATCAATATCCCTCAACAGTGCATGCTAAGAACAGCTCACACAGCATTCACACCATAGTTAGCAGATGTTTGGTGCGGGAGAATTGTCTGTATTCTGTCAATCATGTTTTAAATAAATGCTGATTGACCAGGGAGGAAGTATAGGCGGGTCAACGAGAAAGGAAGTAGAGGCAGGGTGATGAGAACGGAATTCTAGGAAGGAGGAGGAAGTCCATTCCTCCCAGTCCTGCACAGACCATGGAAGAAGCAAGATATGAGTTGCCCTGCTGAGAAAGGTACCGAGCCATGTGGCTAACATAGATAAGAATAATGGGTTAATATAAGTGATAAGAGCTAATAAGAAGCCTGAGCTAATGGGCCATTCAGTTTATAACTTATGGAGACTTCTGTGTGATTGTCTTTGGGACTTGCCGGCTGTGGGAACTGGGTAGGACAGAAACCCCAGCTAGCAGGGCCTCATGTTACAGATATTGACTAAGACCACAGCATCCTGCCTGTCTCTGTGGCTTGGCAGACTTGGTGTGGGCTTCAGGGATGCTTACCCCCTCCCACTACTGTCATACCCAACTGAGATGGGTCTGTGGTCTGTGTCTGCAGCACATTTTGGAAGGTGATTGTTACATATGATAGGATGATGGGGGCTGTCTGCAAACAGGAAAACCAACAGCTGAAACCACACACATTTGTTATCTGGTGACATTTCCTTGGAAGACAAATATATTGCTGAATTATCAAAAATTCATTCTTTCTAGATGTGTTCTAGGGGCCGCTCTCCCATCACTGTTCTGTAGCAATAGTCTCTGCTCTTTCTAGAAAGGAATGATGTGGAAGGTCTTAGTATTACTCCATCTGTGACACACACACACACACACACACACACACACACACACACACAAAGCTGGTTTCTGTTCATGCTCTCTTATTCCACTATAAACCCCTCCTATCTTCCAGCATCATGAAGATTCTTCATGGTGAGGGACCAAGCAGGCCATGCTTAGCCCTGTGTGCTCCCCCTCCCTACACCTAAAGCCTTCTACCTGATACTGCATGGCTGGCTGAAACAACCCTTTTCAGAAGCACAGAAGCTCTTGGTTGTCCTCTCCCTCCAAGACCCTGCCCCCAGGTGCCAGGGTCACAGAGCAGGGTTCACGAGGCCAGGTCACTCAATGGTCAGTGAGGCTGCCCCTGAGCATAAACCTGCTGGGACATAGCTCACAGGTGGTCTCCCATCCAGCCAGCAGGCTATCCCTGGTGGCCATTCCATGCTGAGCTCCTGCTTCTGAGTTTGCCTGGGTCTGCAGACACGATGGCTGCACATGGATAGCTCACAGGATCATCAGCTCTGCAGCTCACAATTTTAGGGCTAGTGTTTGAGGGCAGCTCAGCAGAGCTGGCTCCAGCTGTAGGGGATCACCCAGATCTTCTTGAGGTTAGTTACTGTGGTCTCAGCCTCATGGTGACAGGACCCCATCCCAACCTCTCCTACACAGCTCAAGTTAGGGCAGTTGCCACTTGACACTCTAGACATGGAAGTGCACTTTGCCTGGAGGGCCTTGTCACTAATACACTATTGTAGCCAAGGTGTCACACACTTATTCAGCAGAGACGTTATTTCTTGCTCTCTGTTGTCTCACTTAATGGAATATTGGCTGCAGATACTGTGCTGAAGTATAATGACACATGAGCATGAAAAATGCTCTCATGAAATCCATTATTTTATTGCCAACTTGAAAGATAAATAAAAATTAAAATTCTTGTTTAAGAATTGATAAAAATAATTTACAAATCAGAGATGAATCCATGAATGTTTTAAACCATGAATATAATATTAAAAAATTGTGTGAAACTCCCAGAACAAATTCTAGTTCAATAAAGCTATATACAAACATGGACTGGAGAGGGATGGCTCAGTGGTTCGAGCACTGGCTGCTCTTCCAGGGAACCAGGGTTTGCTTGCTAGCACCCACATGGCAGCTCACAACAATCCTGAACTCCAGTTCCAGAGTACCTGATCCCCTCTGCCGGTCATCATGGGCACTGCACACTCCTGGCACACAGACAGACATGCAGACAGACATTAAGTAAATATTGAAAATACAAGAGAGAGAAATACAAACCCAAGCAGCAGAGGGAAAGACCTAGATGACATATAAGACTTAACCCTCCTGATTACAGAGCCAGTGGGGGAAGGGACGAAGGGATCCACAATAGCAGTATAAAAGGTGCCTATGCTTAATCAGCATGCCTGCCACTCTGGGCTGATGCCTGACTTTTCAGAGCCTTAGAATAAAAAGTCCTGCTCTTACTCCCGGGCCTCCGGTGCTTTTGTTTTTTTTTTTTTAAATGAAGTGAGGTGAGGGTCCACATGTTACATTTAGTTTGGCAAGTAGCAGAGCAGCATTTTGTTTGGTCCCCTTTCTACTTTCTTTTTGTGGTTGGTGGTACTAATAATTCGCCCAACACATTTTCTGGTCATTGGGTTCGCCGATCCTTTGTGGTGTGCCACTGAGATTTGCTTTTCTTACTTATTGAATCTGTGGCTCCCTAGCACAGTTACTGTAGGCCAACAATCCACAATCTTTTGCTTTTATTTATATCACATTAGACAAAGGCTAGGCCTCCCTCCCTCTTCCTTCATTTGTTTTTCGAGACAGAGTCTTGATGTCCATAGCCCAGGTTGAACCTCCTTGTCACAGCCTCTGAGTGTGGAGGGCTGGGATTTCTCTGGTGGATTCCACCACACCCTCCTAGAGGTCTTCACTGATCCTTCATGTGGGCTTCCTCCATCGGCGACACAGTGAAGACTCATTCTACAGATTTCCTCTGCAGTAACCTCTTAGGCACCCAGCTCTGGAATCTTATGGAATACCTAACCACCGAATCTGTGGATGCCACCTCCCTTTCCAGGCCTCGACGGAGCCTCAGGTAGAATAAGGGGATGCCAAAGATCTCTGGAGAGAACTTAGGGGTGGTAGGTAGGTGTTGTGAACTCCTCCAGAGACGTGACTGTCATTCTGACAAGGGTCCTCACGTGCATGCTGGACACAGAGGGACACTGAGGACTGCTGCTCCTCAGTGGCTACTGGATGAGACCAGTCTGTATGGTTCATGGTGTCTCTAGGTCTCAGCTTGGATGTCACTGCCACAGTTGCCCAAGAATTACAGAGGCAGTATGACAAAGATTGGAAGTCCATGTCCACACATGATCTAACATTATAGAATGACCACTGTAGGGCCTGACCTCCAGGCTGGGACATTTGGAATAGGTCTCTTCTTAGCTGCCCCCAAACCACTCTGGGATTGAGTGGAGGGCAGGGTGATTGGACAAGATCCTAGGAGAGCAGCCTGGTCAGCACGACACCTATGTGGCCACAAAAGAAGGACCCACAAGCCTTTCTGGGCTCATGCATTCCAGGCTATGATGGATTTCCAACATCAATCTTTGTTGGGGGAGGCCAGCCAAAGGGCCCAAGAGCCAAAGATTTGTGGCTGGCCATGTCCCACAGCCCCAAGGGTCTGTGACTCATATGTTGCTGACTGTCACAGTTGCCATCTCAGGAGTATGCCATCTGTGTGCGCATGATAACTGACTTGTATAATCAGGCATGCCCAGAGATGGTTACAAATATCACCCTTGAGAGCCCGAGACCTTTAGCTACATCATTTCCCACTCACCCTAACCTCATGCTCCCCTTCCCAGTTGTCCAGTTGAGCACTGTCCCTTTCTGGTCCTGGATGTCCCCAGATACTCCATGAGTAGCTACAAGTCATATCTAATGGGTCAGCACAATCAAAGATCTGTCTTTTTCAGCTAGACCTGAGACCAAATGTCCTGCCCACACAGGACAGAGAAACCTGCCTCAGAGCCCAAACTGACTCAGCTCCTGAGAACACACACTGGGCCGCAAAGAACGCCCTAGTGGAATGAGTACAAGGAAGACCAGCCTGCAACCTGCCCTGCTCATTTCACCTAGGGGAGAAAGGCCAGTGGGTGATGCTACCAGGAGTAACCAGCTATTCAGGCGGCACGTCTCTGGATCATTTCCTACAGTGCTGGTGCCCAGACGCACTTCTGGGGTCACAGTCTGACTGTGAGCTTGGGGCAACAGAGCCACACAGCAGTCACGAGGTCACTCTGGCATCCTGCAGACTCCAGCTCAGCACTCATAGTGACTGGGGTGGACTGAAGGACACATGGCAACAGGTTCTACCTGACTTCAAAGCAACAGGACATGTCTGCTGAGAATGGAAATGGGGTTCATTCAAAGGCACTGGGTCGTTTCTGCAGTCAACACACAGGGTTGAGCCCTGAAAACAATAAGTACCGTGTACATTTTGATAGCATGCTGGTAATGGGATGAAGGGCCTGATGGGTCACTGTAGGTGACAAAGATGTGTTCCTGTATAAGGAACCTGCACACTGACATCGCTGAGTATAGAGTACTTGTACTCAGGTTCAAGGCATCCAGGATCCCCCGTCTGGCTGACGATGGTCCCAGGAACACAGCAGAACGACCTCCTGCCCCTCCAGGCTGGTTTAGAAGACAGCAGGACATGGTTTGTGGGGCAGAATCTGATCAGATCTACACCTTCAGACAGCAGCTATGTGAGCTACTTAGCTTAGTTAAGCTGGGTTCTGTTCATAGAGGGCCTTTGCTTAGGGCTACCTAAATGTGAATTCCCCAAGACACAGTCACAGAAGCAACCTCAAGGCTCAGGAAAGGCACTGGGCCTAGGCGCCTGGCTCTCACTTCTGGGATCTGCTGCTCCATCTCTAAAGGTGGAGCTGCACCATCGTTGGCCTCATTTTCAGTCCAGTGGAGACCTGAGGTAAGCAACACCACTCTGCTACCTGAGGATCAGGGCCGACCTCCAGGAGACAAAGTCCCTCACCCAGGAAATGTCAGAGACTAAGGCTTATCTCGGAATAGCCCTTGCCAACAGCCAAAGACAAGAGCTCTGAAAAGTGACTCAGACCCAATGCCACCAGGCTGGGCAGACAGAGCCCAGTATAGACCTGTACCTTCAAACTGCCCAATGGCAAACAGCAGCCCTGATAAAATTCACAAGCAATGTCTCTCCACACTAATCAAAATGGGGTGTGATCACTGAAGCACTCCAGGGCCCACTGGGACCCAGGGCTCTATGTACAGGACTCGTAGGATGCTCAGAGGAAAGCCTTGGGCTTGCCCGAGGAATCTGCCCACAGTTATTCATCCTTCCTTCAAGTAGTTATTGATCTTCCATAAACAAACTCCTTAACAAGGAGGAAACCAGAGAGGAGTGGATGCGGACTCTCTTCTCAGCGGGAGGGCTCTGCCTGTGCAGCTAGCCTTGGAGGAAAGCTGAACTTCTGTGCATGTCACTTGGCTCTTGTGCCTCTGTGACTGGGAGCAGAGACTGTGCCCAATTACTCTTGGTACCCTGGATGGTAGACGGGATGACCTGCCTACCCTGACCTTGATTCTAGCAGATGTAATCAAGGCAAGATAGAGTCCCACTGGATTATGGAGGATCATAATCCAACCGTTAATGTTGTTACAAGGGCAGGATTCAGGGTTTGAACACCGACACAAACAGTGCCGTTAGAAACAGCCACATGGAGACAGAGGTGGAGACTGAACTGGTGCAATCACGAGCCAGGGAATGTTGGGAGCACCAGAGACTTGGCAAGGCAGGAGGAGCCTTCCTCTATGGAGGCTATGGAGGGAGCCGGCTCAGTATACACCCTCATCTTAGAGTTTTGCACTTAGAGCTGTTAACAAGTTAAGCTTCTGAGGTTAGAGGCCACCTACCTGTGCCCAATGGGGCTCTCACACTGTTACCATATGAACCCCACAAAACCAGGCAGGACTCAGGTGCTACAGGCACTTGCACCTAAGATGGTTTGAGGTGTCACTGCTGGATTAGATTAGCATCCACCATTCCAGAGTCTCTGTGTACTATCTTGACTATGGGCAAAGGCTGTGATGGGCTGAGATTGGAAACAAATACCTCTGTTAACCTTCACAATGAAGCCCAGTGGGCAGTCTGCCTCGAGAAAAATTAGAGGTCTTCACAACACCCAGGGGTTCCTCTATCCTCTAAGAACCCTGAAGACTGTCTACTGCATAGCAGGCCCTGAACAACCAGGTCCTGATCTCCACTGTGTACAGCACCAGTCATTCCCTATTCTCCTTGCTGCCATCATGGGGTCCCCTGACCCTCTTCTAGCTCCCAAGATTCCCTTTCGTCTGCTAATATTGCTCCTTCTTGGCTAGCGGAGATAGCAGCTGAAGTGAACTTCCTGCTGGGCTGATTAAGAGCAAGAAGAAGGATGGGAGATCACCCTCTACCCACACAGAGGAGGACATGGGTGGGACGGTAAAGAAACAGCTCTTTAGGTCCTCAGCCTACCTCCAAGCGGACTCCACAGAGGCAGCTAAGGAAAGGCTTGTAGGCCTGCAATCCCAGGTGACTAGCCCCAGCCCAGAGCAGAGAACACAGGGACAGTTCAGACCCTCATACAAAGGCAGAGACAGAACAGGTACAGGTAGGGCCAGGCTATGAGAGCAGCCCAGGACACACTCAAGAAGATGGACAGAACATCACATGCTTCTTCCCGAGATCCCCCTTAATCAGCAACATCTAGACCTCCAGAACCTGAGCTGGGAGGAAGGTAGACATGGTGAGAGGGGCTGAGGCAAAAGTCTACCCAGTCACAGCTGTGGAGTGCCACTAGCTGCTGAAGGACACTGTGGCTGGATACATGTGGCTAGACGGAGAGTAGAAAAGCAAGAACAAGGCAGCCCTTCTATGCTATGAGGCAGAGAACTACATGGACACGATGCTGGGACACCCTGAGCTATATGTGTACTGTCCCCAACTTAACTGCTACAGGGAGAACCGGCTGCAGCACTGCTTTAAGCAAGGTACAAGTGGCATGTGTACATACACTGGTGAGTTAAATAACCTAGGTCCTCTTGAACATCAGCTTGAGTTTTAACTGAATTTGAATATAGAGTACTTATAGTTCTGCCTTCAACGCTTTAAAAATCCATTTTGAGTTTTCAGGTGTTAACTTTCTGGTGTGGGATTTTTAAGAAGCAACTCACCCAGGAGCACTAGACAGTAGGAAATAATCAAACTGAGAGCTGAAATAAAAAAAAAAGAAACAGAAAACAATACAAATAATCAATGAAACAAAGAGTTGGTTTTTCAAGAAAAATAACAAAATAGACAAACACTTGTCCAAACTGACCAAAAGGGAGAGAGAGAATATCCAAATCAACAAAATCAGAAATGAAAAAGGGGGACATAACTACAAACACAGAGGAAATCCAGAGAATCATTAGATCATACTACAAAAACCTGTACTCCACAAAATTGTAAAACTTAAAAGAAAGGGACAATTTTCTGGATAAATATCACTTACCAAAATTAAATCAAGACCAGATAAGCAAATTAAACAGACCTATAACTGCTGAAGAAATAGAAAGTCATCAAAAGTCTCCCAAGCAAAAAAAGTCTAGGACTAGATGGTTTCAGCTCAGAATTCTACAAGATTTTCAAAGAAGAACCAATACCAATACTCCTCAAATTGTTCCACACAATAGAAACAGAAGGAACATTGCCAAATTCCTTTCAAGAAGCTACAATTACCTTGATACCCAAACCACACAAAGACATCACTAAGAAAGAGAATTACAGACCAATCCCTCTCATGAACATTGACACAAAAATATTCAATAAAATACTGGCAAACCAAATCCAAGAACACATCAGAAAAATCATCCACCATGATCAAGTTAGCTTCATCACAGAGATGCAGGGATGGTTCAACATATGAAAATCTGTCAACGTAATCCACCATATAAACAAACTGAAAAAAAAATCACATGATCATCCCATTAGATGCTGAAAAAGCCTTCAACAAAGTACATCTCTTCATGATAAAGGTCTTGGAGAGAGCAGGAATACAAGGAACATACCTAAACATAATAAAGGAAATATACAGTAAGCAAACAGCCAACATCAAACTAAAGGGAGAGAAACTCAAAGCAATCCCACCGAAATCAGGAACAAGACAAGGTTATCCACTCTCTCCATATCTATTCAATATAGTTCTTGAGGTCTTAGCTAGAGCAATAAGACAACAAAAGGAGATCAAGGGGATACAAATCAGAAAAGAAGTCAAACACCCACTATTTGCTGATGATGTGATAGTTTACATAAGGGACCCCAAAAATTCTACCAAGGAACTTCTACAACTCATAAACAGCTTCAGTAATGCAGCGAGATACAAGATTAACTTGAAAAAAATTAGTAGCCCCCTTTACACACAGATGATAAATGGGCTGAGATAGGAATCTGAGAAACATCACCCTTCACAACAACCACAAATATACAATATCTTGGAGTAATTCTAACCAAACAAGTGGAAGACCTGTATGACAAGAACGTTAAACCTTTGAAGAAAGAAATTGAAGACACCAGAAAATGGAAAGATCTCCCATGCTATTGGATAGGTAGAATTAACATAGTAAAAATGGCAGTCTTACCAAAAGCAATTGACAATTTCAATGCAACACCCATCAAAATCCCAGCAAAATTCTTCGCAGACCTCAAAATAACAGTAATCAACTTGATATGGAAAAGCAAAAAACCCAGGATAGCCAAAAAATGCTGTACAATAAAAGAGCTTCTGGAGGCATCACAATCCCTGACTTCAAACTCTACTACAGAGCTACAGTAATATAAACAGCCTGGTATTGGCACAAAAACAGACAGGAGGACCAATGAAACAGAATCGAAGAGGCAGATATCAATCCACATACCTATGAAAACCTGATTTTTGACAAAGAGGCAAAAAATATAAAGTGGGTAAAGGAAAGCATATTCAATAAATGGTGCTGGTATAACTGGATATCAACATGTAGAAGAATGAAAATATATCCATATCTATTCCCATGCACAAAACTTAAGTCCAAATGGATCAAAAACTTCAACATAAAAGCAACCACACTGAACCTCATAGAAGAGAAAGTGGGAAGGACACTTGAAAGCATTGGCACAGGAGACCACTTCCTAAATATAACCCCAGTGGCACAGACACTGAGAGAAACAATTACTAAATGGGACCTCCTGAAACTGAGAAATTTCTGTAAACCAAAGGACATGATTGGCAAAATGGCAGCCTACAGAATGGGAAAAGATCTTCACCAACCCTACATTGGACAGAGGGCTGATCTCCAAAATATACAAAAAACTCAAAAAATTGATCATCAAAACAAATAATCCAATAAAAAATGGGGTACAGACCTAAAGAGCAAACTGAATCTAAAATGGCTGAAACACACTTAAGGAAATGCTCACCATCCTTAGTCATCAGAGATATACAAATCAAAACAACTCTGAGATTCCATCTTACCTCTAACAGATGACAACCTATGCTGGAGAGGTTGTGGGGTAAAGGAAATACTTCTGCATTGTTGGTGGGAGTGCAAGCTAGTACAACCCCTTTGGATGTCAGTGTGGCGATTTCTCAGCAAATTAGGAAACAACCTTCCTCAAGACCCAGTAATACCACTTTTGGGTATATACCCAAAGGATGCTCAATCGTGCCACAAGGACATGTGCTCAACTATGTTCATAGCAGCTTTGCTTGTCATAGCCAGAACCTGGAAACAGCCTAAATGCCCCTCGACCGAAGAATGCATAGAAAATGTGGTACATTTACACAATGGAAAAGAATAATGACATCTTGAAATTTGTGGGCAAATGGATGGATCTAGAAAACATCTTATTGAGTGAGGTAACTCAGACCCAGAAAAACAAATATCATATGTACTCACTCACAAGTGGCCTTTAGACAAAAAGCAAGGAAAATCCAGTCTGCAATTCATAATCCCAAAGAACCCAGATAACAAAGAGGACCCTAAGAGAAACATACATGGATCTGATCTACATGGGAAATAGAAAAAGACAAGGTCTCCTGAGTAAATTGGGAGCATGGGGATCATGGGAAAGGATAAAAAGGAAGGGGAAAGGAAGGGAGTGGAGTAGAGAAAAATATATAGCTCAAGAAAAACAATTTAAAAACTCCATTTAAATTTGTATCTATATTTCTTGGCGTCTATTCTCATGGAAGCATTCCTAGAAACTTCCAGAAGCTGGACTGTAATGTGGGGCAGTTCTCAGAAGTGCCAGGTAGTCATGGCTGATGGCCCTTTTTATTGTACCCCACTTCCAGGTCAGCTGCCAGGCTGGCCATTCCATGTTCCTTGGGAAGGACAGGCACCAGCATAGTTCTCCATCACTATGATCAGGATGTAGGCCTGGTCCTCATTCAAGGGGTACCCTGCTTTTAAAAAGTTTGTTGGTCAAGGAGACCCTGGAGGAAGACTATATATCCTCAAGGGAAAGTCTCACAGAACTTGGATGTGAAAAGGTCAAGATGCCACATTGGGAGTCTCCTCAGGTTAACTGACTCTCAGTGTGAAGACCAAAAGCGAGTGAAAATGAGTGTTCTGATAGGTGTTCACTCGCCCCTCATAACTGCTGTAGATCTGATTGAACTTCAGCACTCGACCTGCTTCTATACCTAATCCACCTGCCAGTGGCTAAGGGCCTGTAATGACAAGGTGACCACAGTACCTATGAGAAAAATACTGGCAAATGCTGTGGGACAATGGTCTGCACCCTGTCATTTCTTTTAAATAAACACTGATTGGCCAATGGCCAAGAAGGAAGTATAGGCAGGGTGACCAGGAAGGAAGTAGAGGCAGAGCAATGAGAATTCTGGGAAGAGGGAAGTTTCAGTCTGCAGTCGTCACCTAGACAGAGGAAGCCAGACACAGAGCAAGCAAGATGTGACTGCCAGAAAAGGTACCAAGCCACGTGGCTAACACAGACAAGAATTATGGGCCAATGTAAGTTAGAAGAACTAATAAGAAGCCTGAGCTAATAGGTCAGTCAGCTTATGATTAATGTAGACCTCTGTGTGTTTATTTGGGACTAAATGGCTGTGGGACCTGGTGGGACAGAAACATCAGTCAACAGGCAAATATGTGCATGTTTAAATGTATGTATTGTGTAGGCTATATGTGCATGTGTATGTGAATGTATCTGTGAGTGAAAGCAGGTGTGGTGTATGCGTGTGCACATGTGGGAATGGCATGCACATGTATGTGCTTGCAGATATGAGATATACACGTATGATTCATGTATACATGCAATACATGTGCCTTGTGTGCATGTGGCTGTTTTATACGCATGTATATAGCTGTGAGATAGCACATATACACGAGTGAGGTACATACATGTGAATGTGTAAATGCTGCGGGGATCATATATATCTGTGTGCACACAGCTATAGTGTATACCTGCTAGAGAAGCTAGTCAGTAGTGGGACCCCTGACCTCAGAGGCATGCCAAAATGGGTTGCTAAGTCTGTGAGTTCAGTATGCAGCAATAGAAAACTGACCCATCCTGCCCAGGAAGAACTAGCTTCTTATACATTTTAAACTGGAATGAGGTTAGGCATGAGCACACCAAACTGTCACACACCTAGCTTTAGCCTCCTTCCTCAATTAAGTGACTGTCAGCAGTGAGGATGGTCCCTGGTGAGGTGACATCCCTCCCCACAGGATCCATAGCAGAAGGTCCTTGAGGGACAGAGCTAGAAGCTGAGGTGCTCTGGATGCCTTTTAGGGGTACAGACCCCCAAAAGAGCAGAGACAGGGACTCAAGTGCAAGATTCTGGTTCACCTTTGCTATCTTGAATCTTGAGCCGCAGGGAGAAGAGTTAAACCCTGCAGCCCTGCAGTGAGCTTTGGGAATAGAGTGCTGGCTAGATTTCAGGTTCTGAGCAGGACTCAAGGCAGCAAAGAGATGTTACTGTCCCTCAGCACTGAAGTCCATCAGGAAAGGGCTCCTGAGTTCAGGCTAGTTAGATGATTCTGAGCAAATCTCCCTAGGTGGAGTGCATAACATCAATATGGCCACTGTAGCTGTTTCACGGAGATGGTGCTAACTATTTCATGATATTTAATCAGGAATTGTGTTTGTATATTTACAGGGCTTGGGCAATCACCACCACAGTTTGGTTTAGTTTAACTTTGTGTCCTCAATGAGACACCATGCCATCAGCCATCATCCACTTTCTCTATAAGCTCCTGGCATTTTCCTATCATTCTGGTCTTCTCAGACTGGCCATTTTACAGAAGCAGAAGAGGCACACAGTGAGGACTCAGTCCTGGTTTCTTTCACGCAGTACGAAGCGTACAAGGTGTACCGCATGGCAGCAAGCAGCAGCGCCCATTCCTCTTCACAGCTGAGGGCAGTGTTACAGTTATTCACCCACTGGCCACTGATGGACACCTAGCCATTGAGTGGCTGGCTGCTTGAACGTCACGATGAACAGGTGTGCACGTGTGTGGCCAGGCAATCCTCTTTCGTGGGTAGAAAGACATGAGGAGTGGAACTGAGGGTCCTGTGCCAACTCTAGGCTCGCTTTCCTGAACAATGGCAACCCTGGGCTCCAAGTGCACTGAGCACTTCTCTCTGATTATCCAGACCGATGCTGTCCAAACACCTTCCAGAAGACTGATGAGTTTATACATCCTCGTATCTTCTGGAAGGCTACAGAGGTAGCTGGAAGGAGAGAAAAGCAATGTCTCTGGTGACTGCCACCTCATTTGTGTTTTTATCAACTATGGTCTGAGAAGAACCTCCACACTTTCTTCTGCATTCCTGTTTCACATGGCAGGAATTGGACATTCCCACATCTCATTCCTTTTCCTCTGTAGACTGTTTCTGCCGCACGCAAAATTGTCCACTGTTCCATCCAATCTCCAGATTACCTCGGTTCTACCTATAATTCTTCAGCTTTACGATGAATTACGTATTAAAATGATTTCAGTAGAACAGATATTTGGGACACTGATCCTTGAGAGGAAGGGGGCAGTGGGCTAGGGGTTAAACAAAGGGCACCAGACATCCTAGGCATATGATCTGCCATAGAGCTGTACCTCCAGTCCACGGGTTTCTCCACCCCAGGCTAGAGATTTGTGGTACTTGAAATGCCTGGCAGCTGCAGTCTGTAAGTCATGCCACGAAGTCGGTGCATCCATGCCTCTGCCACGTTTGGTACGTCCTGCCTTCTTAGAGAACGCTGCCCAGCTCACAATACCAGGGGGCGTGAGCGGCTGCTATGGAATTTTGCAGGCGGGGCTTGAGCTTGCAGCGTCCTTCTTAATTCTGAACTTGGTTCAGTGCTCCTCCTTGCTTTGTCTTCACCAGCCAGCTCTGTTTTCATCCCATTCTGCAATCCCTAGGGAATTTCATCTAGGACATGGCGTGTGGTAAGGATCCAACTTGCCCTTTTCCCGATATCCTAAAGCAATCCTCCCAGCAACTGCTGATGCTCAGAAATGCTGACGTGTCCCAAATCCAACTCTTAGGAATGCTTAGCTCCATTTCAGGGCCACATTTCAGGTCTGTTCCGTGTGTTAGGAGACAACCGTAACAAGGGCTAAGCATTGCCAGACTTTAATTAAGTGTCTGGGACTTTGTCAACATGACTCTTACCACATGTCATCTAGGCCAATGGCAGAACCAGAGCTCAGGCTTGGCCAGAGCCTCAAGCCCAGAACCAAGACCCTCGTATGACTCTCATGTGACCTTTGTCTCCATGCCAACATTGGTGTCATGTGTCTGCTGTAGCAGGGCAAGGACCTGACACCCCCCTAAGTGAACTACATTGAAAAAATGTAAAACCATCTGTAAAGCCCCCAAATGTCATTGGAAACTTAATGGAAATTCTGGCATCAGATGTGAGAGAGCACAACCGATCCCCCCTCCCCCAAGGCTTTATCTCCAAACAGGGCAGCTGGGTCTGGTCTATGGACCCACTGCTTGTCCAACTCCTTCACCACAAGGTGTGCGTGGGCACATCACACTCGAAGTTGAAGACACTGACTGCAGGTCCAATTTTTTACTTCTGAGGCATCCAGCTGAGCTTCTGGGGCCCACGGGGCTTGCATTTCTCACCTCAGATCTTTCCAGCACTGGTTTTTCAAGAATGTGTAGAGAGTGATCAGTGGTGGCGGTAAACCGAAGCTCCTGACTGGCCTCCTTGCAGGGCTGGGCCTGCCTGCAGGGCAATCAATGCCTCTGGCTTTAGGCAGACCCAGTACAGGGAACACCAGAACCACTGTGACGCTGAAGTCTGAAGCTTCCGGTACTGCTCATTTGATTTTCACAATTTACATGTACAGTTACTGTGTGCCTGCTGCCTTTTGGGTATATTGACTGATGGATAAACTCATTTTTCTGGCGCGGTGGCGGCCAAATACTGAAGTATATTGTACTACCTGACTTTGAAAAACAGAAGTACGACTTCATTTCTTATACAAACCCTGCTGTATGGCCACTGGCTTTGTCTTACTTTTCAAGGGTGCTGCGGTTTCCTGCAGGTGTAGATGACACGTGTCCCATTTGATAGTGTCATTGGCAAAGGCATGCTGCAGCGGCAGGAACCCAGATGTATCTGTAGTGTTTCAGACAGCTGAGGGCTCAGTCCCCAGGGATAGTTAGCTGGGTGCCTCCTGCATACCCATAATATCCTGTAACACCAGCCTCAGGCTTCGTGACAAAAAGCAATGCTGCTTTTCCATTCTTGGGGATACATCTGCAATCAGGGCTTCCTGAAATTAAACCAGCATTTTTCCATTTTCTCATTACTTAGGGGGAAAGAGTCCTGCATGCTAAATACTTTAAAGAATGTGCCTATTAAACTCCCTCAGCCTAGGAGTTTACAGGAGATTATTAACACCATTTCCCTTTCTGATATGTTTGTTCATTTTACACACACACACACACACACACACACACAAAATCATGCATACAGTCAAAGCTCCCATTTCCCAATGAATACACAGGTAGCTCCTGCACATTTGAAAAGTCTGAATGTAAGACTGACATTTTTTTTTTGGTCTTAAAAATATGGGTTAAATAGAAGTTAAAAACAAAACAAAACAACGTATCTTCATAAGATTACTAAAGATACAGTAACCGAGTCCAGGTGTTTCTTTTTAAGCTAATTAATAATTTCAATGTTAATTTTTCCTATTTTTGATGGTTGCTTACCCCAAATCTAGGTTCTTTATTTTCACGATTCCTGATTCGTAAAGACTCACTCACTCCAAGAACACCTTTCATTAGACATGCTGAATTCTTTCTGCTTCAACCTAAACGGGACCTTAGTTCCAGCTGTGACTGTCCAGTGTGGTCCAGCCCTGTTCTGATCACTGACCTCACCAGTGATGGCTCACTTTAGCACCAACGCTGAAGGTAGCATCTTGCTTATTTTATATGGACACAGACCAAAGCTCTGCGAGCCAGTTTACCTCTGAGGTAGCATGCTGCAAGACAACTTGGCTTCAATCCTCTGTGGCCTTAAGGAAGCAGAGCTCCATGATTTAGACTGGAAAGGAAGGCTGGCACATCTCTTCTGTCTGGGAGTTAAAGATATTTTTGTGGTGATTTTGAAAATGATGATACAATAGGAACAGCCTTGCTTATACTCCAGTTTCCACAGGTAACTACAAAAGCGTCTGTGGGAAGGTGGGATTCACAGGACCCATGAATTTTCCATGCTTTTCCAGCCTCCTGCTCTTGGCAGTGATGATTTGATCTCTCCCAGTCTGCCAGATATACAACTTTCAAACTCCATATAACCTTTAACTTCAAACACCAATTCTGGCCACTTTGTCTGCCCTCATGCTTTCCTTATCTGTGTCTCTAACATGCTTGTCAGCTGCGGGGGTCCCAGACTTTACTCCTTATTTTCAACCTGAACTACAATGTGCAAAACAACCATAGCATTAAGTAACTGTACCGACATGACATCACCATGCTCCAAGTTCTTTTATCTCTTCTCTTGCTTTCTTTTTGATCCCATCACTTGGTACAGTTTTCTTTACTCACCTTAAACCTTCCTGTGTTGCTAAAAGTACCTTCAGATACCTCTGAACAGTTGGTATCTTGAACAACTGCCCTTATAGTCCTTGCTTTTTTGATGGTGACAGCTGGTCCATTTACATTTATTGTTTTCACGGGCAGCGATGTCCTGTCATCCACAATGCTCTGTAATGTCTTCTGGCTACCCTTCTCTCCTGGCTCCACTCAGTTTGCACACATGCTCAGATTTTCTTTGCTCTTTTGTTTGGGGTGCTTTAGCAGGCAGCAGGCTTAGTTTCACTGGTAGCTTTCAATGTCAATCGAATTAAGGAGACCATTTCCCAAAGGACCAAACCAGGCCATCCTGAATATTTCTGACTACAAAGAGGGATGACCCTACACTAAGGATGGGCTCGGGTGATCCTTTCCACATTGCTGCTGGTTTCTCCCTGGCCATTCTGAATCAACCACAGGTGACACTAGAACATCATTTACATAAGGAGAGATTTGCACAATTCAGAGGAAATTAAGGAAGAGGCCTGGGAGTTTGCATTCAACTGTGTAGCCATAGCAAAGGGCTTGGCTTCAAACTGGAGATCTTCCTGCCTCAGTCTCCTGAGTGCTGGGGTTTTATACGTGTGTCCGTCATACCCTGAGATTGGTGTCAGCGGTGAACATCCACCCTCCCACACACGAACTCTTCTATATTTGCTTCCTGATTTCAGGGTCTTCTTGCTTTTTGATCTGAGTGTTAGAAAGAAAAGTCCCAACTAGAGAAGAAACTTGAGTAGACCTGACATGTATCTTTTGTTCATCTTTTTTAGCAACACTCTATGAGGGTATGCTCTCCCAGTCATGGAAAATATTCCTGGTTACTCGCTTAGTCCAAAGCAATTAGAAATAGGATTGCATTCATGAGGGAGACTGTGTTTTGGTCTCCCTTGCTGACAGCCCTTCCTTTATCTTCTGGCTTCAGGTCTCTGTGGGCTCTTAAGACTGTTTGTGTCGACATGGTTCCATGGACTTACGTTCTTCCAACTTTATTTTTCTTCAGTGTCCCCTAAAAGGCTATCACACAGGTTTCCTTCATTTACAAACTCAAACCCATCCTATGATCTAGTCAAGCTTTTTCTTTGGTTGGGACCTTTCTTTGGCCTAGGAGACTTGCCTCTTTCTTTCTAACACCTTACTTCCCCCTGAAGCTCATCTCTTCCCTTCCTGATGCACCCCTGCTCTCAGGCTGCGTGTCCCGCCCCTGACCTCCAAACCTGTCTCCTTCATCTTCTTTGTTCCACTTCTTCGTTGTTTCCTAGTTCTAAGATTGCTCTCACACTGTGGTTTCCATGTCTGCAGGGACGGTCCTATTAGTTGTAGCTTCCAATACACATCTGAATTCTGCTCTTAGGTCTCCAGTGTTTTTACAAGCACCATGTGTCTCTGTGGGAAAGCACAGAGAGTCTGCCCCCACTCTATGCTCTTCTCTGCCATGTCATCCCGGAATAATGGCCATGGCCATGTTCAGCTCCAGCATATCCAAGCAACATCTTTGGGGCTGCCATTGTGAGCCCTGTGGGGTGCTACAGGGCTACCTGGCCCTCTCTTCAGTATCTCCTCCTCACAAATAATGCTCATTTCCCCAGGCTCCAGTCTATGGCCTGCATCTCATCAGGCAGAGACCAAAGTTGCCCTGTACTCAAAGGTTTGGATGCCAAGTCTTCAGATCCTTTTTGCTCCCCTGGACATGGGCTGTTTGCTCTCTGGAAAAGCCCAAAACCACCTTACAAGGGGAGTCTTTTCTCGCCCTTGAGTCTCAATGATATTGAGAGTTCTTATTTCATTATTTCAAACACCTTCTGTAACTTGAAGCTGGGCAGAAGATGAAGCCAGCCTGTTGAGTCCAGCCACTGTATTAATTTACAAATCATGGATCCTTCTCCAAGGACTTGGGAGAGGCACTGTGCTCTCTTCCCACAGTTACATTTCTCCTACAGTGAAGAAAAATACCGCTCTCTCACCCTCTCCCCCTCTGGAAGCGCACCCAGCAGTGCCCTGTGAGATCCTGAAGGCCATGGCTACATATAGCAGATTCAATCAGAATCAAAACAGCACACTTGGGAGATGCAGGGCCCTGATCTTTCCATTGCATGAATGCTATCACACCAAAAAGAAGGCTTCCCAGAAGAGGCTCCTTCATCTCACACAGTCAATAGGGTGTGAGTACCCCAGGATATGCTGGGTGTAAAAGAACAACAACCTTAGATATAAAGAACCCCTAATATCTTAGAAGCCTTTTCCCTCCATCCTTTCCTTTCCCATCCCAATAACCTGTGAGGCTAGCTGAGGGACCCTCCTGCCTTCTCCAAACAAGAAAACCAAGGCTTGGGAAGACCCGACTGCCACATGTCACTTGACCAGAACACACAAGTGTCAGTTCCCTAGGCTAGGGATGATAGTGTCTGATGCAGAACCTTCACTTGGTACCATACATCAGTCCTACAATAGGGCTCTTCTCTCAAGATGTGCCTAGGTGTTATTATGTATGCCGCAGGCTAATTAATGAGATTTATGTTCCAGTGCAGGGGACAGGGCATTTATGGGGACCTGGTGGCAGATCTTCAGTGTCAACTAAGCTAGTGCTATCACTGGGACAGATGCCCTAGGACTTGATGCACCTGCCAAGTGCAATTTAAACAGTGCAATTTTAACAGAGCAAATTTAAAGCTATGTGGACAGTGACACAAATTCCTCAATTTTGCTTTTTTAAAAGATGTATCCCAAACACTGTGCTGGAGAGTTTTACATCAAGATAGAGTTATCTGAAAAGAGAGAACCTTAATTGAGAAAATGGTCCTCCAAAATACCCACTACAGGGCATTTTTAAAGATTAGTGATCGATAGGGGAGGATCCAGCCTATTTGGGTGGTGCCATTCCTGGACTGGTGGTCCTGGGTTATCTAAGGAAGCAGGCTGAGCAAGCCATGGGGAGCAAGCCGTTAAGCAGCAGCCTGCTCCCATGCCTCTGCACCGGGTTCTACCTCTAGGTTCCTGCCCTATTTGAGTTTCTGTTCTCATTGTCTTCACTAACCAACAGAGATATGAAAGTGTAAGACAAACAAACCCTATCTTCCCCAATTTGATTTCTGGTCATGGTGTTTTGTGACAGTAACAGAAACCCCAGGACAAATACCTAGGCCAAAGGCTCATATTTCATTGCCTCTATTAGCACACAGGCCATGGCAAAGGGTTGGCTACCAGCAAAGCCACTCCTGCTCACTCATTGCTATCACAGCTGGCTAAGGTCAGCAAGTCAAATCCATACACCCTAACAACAAGGACAACTCAGGGAACCTGGAGCCAAAGACCAAAGGATAGCTTAGTCTAGGGAGAGAGCTCATGAGGGTGTTAGGAGGCATGACCCCAACAGCTTCCATGATGAACACACAGGCACTGACTAATCTTCCAGCTTTTACACTCAATAATATCTCACTATTTCTGATATAGCTCAGACCTGCATTTACTTCTGTCCTTAATGATAACAACACCATTTTTATCTGAGAGTCTAAGGCCAAATTATACCAACACAGAAAAACAAACTTGAAGCACTCCGATAGTATTGCCTCTCAAAATGGAGCCTGGCCCCTTCTTGGTGAAAGGCTTCCCTGTTGGACACATGCCTGGCCCAGTAGGTGGCAGTGGCCTGGGGTGGTGCACCTTAGGATGGTCACCTGGGTATCAACTTCACTGTGTGTAGGAGAGCCTGAAGGGCCTATCAGAGTTGACCATTGCTGATGTGGGATGTCCTTCTGTATATGTGCTGCTTTTATTGGTTGATGAATAAGGCTCCTGAGGCCAATGGCTTAGCAGAGTAAAGCAAGTAGAAAATCAGAACAGAGATAGAGAGAGTGAGCAGGCAGAGTCAAAGAGACACCATGCACCTGCAGAAGAAGAAGTATGTCCCTGGAACCTTTCTGGTAAGCCACAGCCTTATGGCAATACACAGATTAGTAGAAATGGGTTAATTTAAGATATAAGAGCTAGCTAATAAGAAGCCTGAGTTAACACACCAAGCAGTGTTGTAATTATCATAGTTTCTGTGTCATTATTCAGGTCTGGACAGCCAGGAAATGAACGAGCAGTCTCCTTCTACACCTTGCGGTGGTCTTTTGTTTGTGATCTAACAAATAAAGCTTGCCTGAAGATCAGAATGCAGAATAACCACACTAGTTAGCCATAGAGGCCAAGCAGTGGTGGCACACACCTTTAATCCCAGCATTCAGGAGACAGAGACAGATGGATCTCTGTGAGTTCAAAGCTACCCTGGGCTACATGAAATTGATCCAGTCTGAAAGAGAAACAGGGGTCATGGCTCACACCTATAATCCTAGTACTAGGGAGTCACACACCTTTAATCCCAGCACTAAGGAGGTGGAGACAGGAAGGGATATGGCTGGGCAGAGAGAAGAACATAATGCTGAAGGAAACAGGAGCTCAATGCATTCAGTACAAGGACTTGTAGAGAGACGGGCTGCCCCATTCGGTCTGAGCATTTAGTAGTTTAGAACTAGTGACTGGCTGCTCTGTTTGTTTTAGCTTTCATCCCAATATCTGACTCCAGGTTTTTATTATTAAGACTAATTAGAACTTCTGCTACAGATCATCCTGGGCTCTACTTCAGCTGTGACTCTAGGCCCTAACACAGTTTTCTGGAACATTCTATAACCTGCCTTTTATGAGCATCCTTCTTCTAGTCTAGAGGGCATGTAGGCCATGGAAGAGGGTGGCTCAGGATATGGGGTCCTATGTAGACTTTACACTCAGGAGCACATCTTTTCTATGGTTAGCATAAAATCATTAAGTGCTCAGAATTCTGGACCAACAAGGCCTGGGCGGGAGTGCTGCTGCTGCAAGAAGATCTCACTTCCGGTGCTGGCTCCACTACCACATTCCACGGGTGGAGGACAATCTAGGCAGTAGGCCTGTCGCGCAGCTGTGTCTATGTGACCCAAAAGTTGTGGCACTGGGAACAGGTCACACCTTAGCGATGTTCTAAGCAGTGCACTAGGTACCAAGATAGATGAGTGTGTCCACTGAGCACCAAAGACTGACCCTGCAGAGAGCTGTGAGGGTTTCAACAGCTTCTTAACATAGGGGACCACGTATACCCTTGGCCTCCAACACACAATCAATGTGCCCGAGAGATGGGAGAAGGGACAGACAGGGAGACACAAAGAGGCTGAGCATGTGTCTTGTCCCCAGTTTCACAGGCTCTACTCTGGGAACACAACCTTAAAAAGACCCCAAATCTCACCTTTAATCTCACGGGAACCCTTAGACATTCTGGTGCAACCTTCAGGCGTGCTTGGTGCTGGCCCAGCTTCTGGTCTCCTCCCTTATTATGCCACTGCCGTGTGCCCTTCCCGTGGCAATGGGCTCACCCCACACCCACCTATCTTGTAGGACGGGCCCTATTTCTCACTCCCCACTGAGCTAGTTTCCCCAGCTTTAACCATTTGCTACTTATGTATTTAAAACAATTCAAAGAACAAACGCTTTAAGGAAAATTGAGATGAATGCAGCCCAATTACAGAAAAGAGGGACCAGCAGTAATGCCTCTCCTTCTGAAAAATGCCGACAGGAATAATGTAGCTTGGTCAAACCAATCTCTTTTTTTTGTTTGTTGTTTCTGGGCTCATATCCACCGAGAGCATGAAGAATGCCTCTGCTTACAATACTACTTGATGCAGTACCTCCATATACATTTTTGTTTACGCATGGAATCTATTAAAATGTCCGGCTATTATCATGGTGATGAACAGGGTGACTCAGAGGAGCAGAGAATGGACTGCGTACAGATCCAAGTAATGACTCTAGTCTTTCATCACTTGCGCCGAAAAAGACGGGTTAGGGTGCAGGCAGCGGGCTCCTGGGCTGCCTGCCTCAGGGCTCACACCACTTTTTAATCCAGTCTGCTTTGTCCTTGTGAGGACGTCACGTCCAGAGAGCATCTAAATCGATCCGAGGTGCGGGCTGCTGGGCGAGAGGCCATCCCTGCTCGAGGGTCGCAAGCAGGATTTTCTCCTCCTCCTGTTCTGTGACATTCCTTTTTGGCAGTCTGCCTGCTGAAAGTATTTTGTCTTGCATGGTGGTTTTCTTCTGCCCTGTGCGTCTGGCCTGGGCTGGCCTCTGATCACACTGGAGGTGGGGACATCAGGCTCTAAGCTTTGGCCTAGGTGTGCCAGTATAATGCAAGGTGGACAAGAGACCTGATTTGCATTCTAAGGGTTGGTTCCCTGGGTCCTCAAGGTACTGGGCCTGGCATCAGAACTCGAAGGATGTTGGGAACCAAGCAGGTTTAAGAATGAGAGGAGGTCAATGCAGCTCACTTACGTCAGCTGTGTGATGGGGGCTCACTGACTTCCCTCCTGTTGTGGGATTCAAACAGAGAATCTCCCCAAGAACACCCAGTGTCCACTGAAGGCAACCCATCACCACGAACCACTCCTCTTGCTCATGCGAGATGCAGAAAGGTACACAGGTGCCCTCTTGGGAGCTGCTACCAGGCTGTCACAGGGGAGAACTGTCCCTTGAGATGATCTCACATGCCACCTCTTTTCCTGTTGTGTCCCTTTGTGTCCTCAGGGAGGGTTCTAGGTCTTCAGCCTTGCCTTCCTGGCCTCATAGATTCTGCTGTCCCATTGGGGATCCGCTTTGTCTGCGCTAAGGAAGTCTCTTCTCCCGGAAAACACTGATAGAACATTCTGGCAGCTAGGGAACTAGAGGTTAAGAGTCACATCTGGCACATGTGTCCTGCAACATCTGGGCTGGGGGAACCTGGGATGCCAGTCCCTGCTCGAGCAGTCCCCTGAAGAGTACTACATTCTGAGGTCTCTCTCTCTCTCTCTCTCTCTCTCTCTCTCTCTCTCTTTCTCTCTGTGTGTGTATGTATGTGTGCATTCATTAGGGTTTTTATTGCTGTGATAAACATCACGACTAAAAGCAACTTGGGAAGGACAGGATTTACTTCCCCTTATACTTCAGGAAACAGTCTACCACTGAAGGAAATCAGGCCAGGAGGTCAGGAACTCAAGGCAGGAAAGATACTACTGCCTTGTTCCTCAGCCTGATTTCTTAGAGCACTTGGGGCCATATGACCAGGGGGTCACACTGCCTACAATGGGCTGGGACCCTCCTACATCAATCACTAAGTAAGAAAATGCGCTACAGACTGAGGAAGGCATTCTCTCAACTGAGAGTCCCTTTTAGAACAAATGACTCTACCTTGTGTCAAGACAGGACAGTGTGGGACTGATCTCATCCTTCTGATGTTTAGATTCTTTTCAGCACCTCCCAGGGCCTCATATCTCACTCTGGCAGCTCCAGGATGGAACTTTCTATACACTCATCCCTGGGATGTATAGGAAACCTGCATCTTCCAGGTCTGCAAATTTTGTAAGTGTGTGTGTGTGTGTGTGTGTGTGTGTGTGTGTAAAAGCGTGCACTTGTAGGGAAAGGGATTGCTCCTCTCTGCCACCCCTCAGGTGCCATTTACCTTGTTGGTTTTAACACAAAGTCTCTCACTGGGACCTTGGACTTGCTGACCAGGCTAGTCTGGCTAGTCATCGAACCCCAAGACACTGTCTCTGCCTCCCTTGGGCTGGAAATTGCAAATGCATGCCAATACATCCAGCTTTTTATGTGGATGCTTGGGGTAGAACTTGGATACTTATGTATTCAAGCACTTTATGGCAAGCACTTTATCAATGCGCTACCTGTAGGGTCTGAAGCTTCCTAGGGTTTCAGCCCCGCTCTTCTGCTTACAGTCACCACAGGTCCCCTCCTAGACACATGCTTTTATCTCCTCTGTGGCTGTCTTTGTCCTTTCAGGAATAAACTATTTCCTTTGCCACATACCTGTCTTCTCACAGGGGTCTCCAGAAGGCCTAATAGGCAGCATAGGGGTCTGGTCCTTTTTAGCTGGGGGCTGAGACTAGCATTTGGTAAGTATCCACAAAGGCCCACGGAGATTTGTTGCTCCAATATGGGGGAGCCTGGAGGTGCTCCATTCTTCGGTGGAGCCCTGTGTGGCCCCTGACATTAGTGGGAACTGAGGCACATGGGTAGGTTGGCACACAACTAGCCATGCTTAGGGACCCATGTTGATTCCTGGGAGGAACCTAGTCCAGTCTTCTGAGTGTTTTGGTATAGCCACCAGACCACACAAAACCTTCAGAATTTGATAATGAAGACCTCAAAGTTCCAGCTCGGCCTGCAGCAGCTCCCGAGTTCGGCTCTTACCCTACTCCCAACTTGGCAGGAAGCGGCAGTGGCAGAGACCCGAGTGGAATGGGTAGAGCCCACTGAACAACTGGCTGTGCACCAGAAGGGGCCAGGGCCCTCCCTGCTCCAGGGCAGCTCTCCTGAAGAAAGGTTGCCCTGGACATATGCTAAGCATGGTAGAGGATGCTGTTGGGATGGCTGAGAAGCAGGACGATCTGCATTTGTGTTCTTTGGTGATATGACTGATCTCGGTGCTCTTGACCTGCAGATGCCCCAGTGCGTCGAGGCACAGGCTGCCCAGCTCAAGTCAGCAGCTAGTTGCAGGCAAGCTGAGAGGAACTGGTGCTCAGACTGACTGCTTGAGCGGACTCTACTTCTGTAATAGAGGCCCCCAAACATTGGGTGCAGAGGCCAGATATCCATACCCACATGTGTTCCTCCAGTCGGCATCTGGACGTCATTGACTCTATGTTCTCTGGGGCACACACTTCTATGGAGTGCTAACCCTTGAGCAGGACTCCCAGAAATTCCTCCCGAAACCTCCCTACCCCCACAACCATGTGTTTATGCATATGGAATCAAAATGTGATGCTTAATAGCTAATTGGGAAAGATGGATTCCAATCCAGCTGGTTTATTCTGATTTAGGGAACGGTATGGCTCACCACCGAGCATCTTGCAATTCATAAACATCACAGAAATGCAGAGTAAACACTGACTAGAATATTCCCGAAAGCCACTAACATATGCAGGGTGCAGTGCAGCCAAAGCCAGCTAACATCTGCACTGACATCCATTGCTGGCCAGCTATGAGGGACCAGAGTCCCCACCTGGGATCCTCTAGCCCTTTTCATTTAGGTCCCCTGGATGTCCTGCCGGCGGGACTAGTGGAAAACAGGAGTCTGGGAGCTGTAGAAGAGGAAGGGAATCCCACCCCTTGCCCCACCTCTAAAAACAATGTATCGTAGAAAGGAAGGGGTGTTGCTTCCATGCCCAAGGAGAACCTTCAGCATTCACTCCTCACCTGGCTCAGTGCAGATGGATGCTCACAGGGCAAAGTCTAAGGGGCAACTCCAGAGGCAGCAGGCTAGCCCAGAGGCTCGTTTGTCTCCCGAGTCATCTGGGCCATGGACTTCCCACTTTCCACAGTGACACTCATCTCACACAGCACCACTGTGCTTATGTGGCCGTAAGTGGCACTCGTTCCGGTGACCCGAGAAGCATTCTAGTATTTTTATGACCTTTCTTATTCCTTTTACATGCTGATCATGAGCCAGTAAATTAATTTCATGACCCACTAATGGGGTGGTGACCCACGCTTTTGAGAAGCAGTGATTTCAGAAATGCGAACATCAGCATGCGCCTGGGGTCTGGGCTGAGCTAATCAATGGATCCATTTATCACACGTACTTAGGAGGCCCCAGGAGGGGACAGGCTATAGGATCCCCAGACCCAGCTAAATGCCTGTGAATAGCCCCTCCACTTGGGTGACACACAGAGAAATATAATCAGCAAGTGACACCGTGCTAGGGTTAGGGTGTCACAGAGGTGTATGGATGTAGAGCTGGTATAGCTGGGGTGCAGAGTGGAGAGGGGTCTTGGTTGAAGGGAGGTTCTATCTGGGATGAGTGACGCTGGAAAGAAATTAATAGCCATTACGTGGTCACCAGGCTTCTTAATATAACATGTGACAACTGACATCTTGGAAAAACAATTTTCCAACAATTTATGGTGACACGTGGAACCTATGCTACTAATTTACTCTATAAGAGGCCTTGAAGCAATTACATAGTATAGACTTTAATTATGTTGTTAGAGACAGGGTTTCTCTATGTAGCTTTTGAGTTTGTCCTGGAACTCTCTCTGCAGACAAGGCTGGCCTCAGACTCACAGAGATCCACCTGCCTCTGCCTCCCAAGTGCTGGGATTAAAGGTGTGTGGCACCACTGTCCAGCTAATTGTGGTTTCTTTAGATCTGGCTTGAGAAGCAACATTTTAGACAGCTTAAAAACACGTCACCTTAGGCTAGAGGTTCCAGTACGAGTTGGGTCTCATTTTATAGACTCAAGGACACCATGTGGACTAGACTGCAGAGCTATACAGCTCCCTTCTTGCTTCTGAGGGGGTAAAGTTGGCTCAGGAGTTCCTCACACCCACCCAGTCCACTGTGGTGTCCAACTGCAATTACACATGTCCTTAATTTCCCATCCCTTCCAAGTGTGACTCCGGCAAGTGGGGAATACACCAAGCCTAGGGCTACATCTGGTCCCCAAAAGGACACAGGCCAGGAGTTAAGAACATCTAGCCCTGCTGTGACTCTGCACTGAATCATGGGGGGGGGGGGCACTATGGATATGCAACTCCTTTCTTGGCACCAGTTTTCACCATTGTAGCACTTACCCAGGTGGCCGAATAGCTTGGGATGTAGTTGGGGATGCTAGGCCTTATACAGGAGACTAAGCTGGGGCACTCGGCGAGCCTTCAAGCATCTCTCTGCATGGTTATGGCTGATGGAGCTCATCACTATCTATTATCTCATCTCATACCTATCTGTGGCCCCTGCCTGGGGCATCTTGGGAGCTCAGGGGGTCAACCTGTACCTGTGGTCTTCACAAGGCAGAGGCAGACATAGGGCAGCATCCTATACCTGTGGCTTCCCCCTCCATACACCTCTACAGGCGTTTCAGAGCCTAAGTCTCTTTGAAGTGTGCTTGATTCTGTGTCCACTCAGCCCAACAGGTTCCCACACTAACCCCGAACAGGTCTCACCCAGCCTTGTTCTCAAAGAAGCCAGTGCTAAATGACCAGTCACTGACCTGAGGAGGCTTACCCATCTGTCTTGCCCACTGTCTTTTCACCTCTCAGTTGCATATCACAGATGGATAACTGTCTGCAGTGCCTAGGCAGTATGTGGAGCCATCACACCTCAGAAATTTCAAAGAACGGGCAACAAGAAAAACAAAAATCAGAGCATCCCAGAGTCCTCTGTATTCAGCCATCTGTGGAAAGAGTGGCTCTGGAGATCAAGTTGGCTGTGGCCTCCAGAAAGAGCTTAGTGTGCATGGCTCGATAGGATGAGCGGGCTGAAGTTTAGGGAGCCATTGGGGTCTGTTAGCAGTCACCAGATCATATCTAGGGCAGCAGCAGAACCAGAGGTAGCCCCCTCCCTAAACCTGAATCTGGATTCCACTTGGCCTCAGGTGGGGTAGAGAAACTTGCTCTTAGATTTTGAGGTGCCTGATGTACTTCCACATCATCCCTCCAAAGTAAGCAACCTCGGTGCCAGCAATATGCACTGAGCAATATGCACTGTGTTAGCTTCTCTTCTGAGATGACCAACCCAGCTGATCAGTCTATGGGGTTCTGCATTCTGTGTCATAGTCCCCGTGTACCCAAAGACCAATTGATTAGGGACAGGCTCTCTGGGACTCAATGCCAGAGGGTGAGGAGGAGCTGACTGGGATGGAATTACCAGCTGCCACTTGTCCCTGTTTTATCCCGAAGTATCCACATCCATCATGGGGCGTGGTGTCCGCTCACTTCTCCCCCAACATGTCCACAAGAAAGGAAAGGGGCCACATACCGTGGTGGTCTTTATCCGCCCTCCGGGCTGTGTGCAAGTCCAGCCTGACCGGTTGATTAACAAGTCGCAGCCTTCCCCCTCCAGGCAGGGGAGCATGTCACACCACTGCTTTGTCTTGATAATTCGTGCTGTGGGAGAGAGCAGAGAGCTGATCAGTACGCCACTCCCAACACGCAGGCCTCACTGAATGGCTTGCCTGCTTCCTAAAGCTGGGCCTGGCACCTGGACCACACAGTGGGAAGTCCCATGAGCGGGTACTATGCCATTCAGAGACCTTCCACATGGAGGCTGGCCCCAATTGCAAGTAGTCACTGAGAGTGTCAGAACATCTTCATCATGGCACCATTCCCCTTCCCGAGGGGCAAATGCCTCAATCTTCTTTTCTGTTATAAACTGATAGGGCATGTCTTAGATCTATTGCAGGGGCACCCACAGGACAGCTTGGGTAGGACCAGGGCTCAGTGTCAGGAGTGAGGCCTGATAGAGAGTCAGCAATTCTATAGGAAGTATGACCCCCAGTTACCTCTCATCTACAGACACAGACCTGACTCAGGACTCTGAGACTGCTAGGCCTAAGTCTTTGAGCCCTGGGGCCTGCAGGGGTCTAGGGAAGAGCTGGAAGTGGGGAGGTGGTCACAGTGTCCATCTGAACAAGACGTCAAAGCCTAGACATAAGAAAACCACCCTTCTCCTTCACTGGAAACCCACCCAGGTTTGGTGGTCAGGCCTGGTAGACACAGAGGCTGTGAGAAGCTTATGAAAAAAAGAGGTTCATAATGGAGTTGGTATTCTTATTACCAGAATCTTCCATGACCTGTTCACCTTGCTAACCTCCTTCCTGAGGCAATTCTAACAACTGTTGCTTCATTCAAACGACCCATAAACAAGGTTTGTGGTCCCAGTAACAGCTAAGTCTTTGAGATGGTCAGTCATGCTCAACATGATGGGACTTATGTTCACCTAGGAGATGGTGGAGCACACCCATGGGTGTCTGTGGGGGCTTTTCCACAAAGGCAAAGGGGGCTGACCTACCCTGAACACGGGAAGCATCATGCATGGGCTGGGTACCCGAACAGAGTCAAGAACAAGGAGAAAGTCAGCTTAGAACGGGCCTTTTGTGTCTACCTCCTGGTGTGAGCCATGCAAGCACGGGCTAAGACCCATGAAGCCGAGAGCTAAAAATCAACTCTTCATCCTGTTTCTGCTAGGTATTTCATCACAGCAACGAGGGAGTGGTAAACACCAACACCTGTGGGCATTGTTGGAAGACTCAGCTATGCAGAATTCCACACCCAACTTTAACCTCAACACCAAAGACTGGAGTACACTTACAATCTTTCACGAAAAAGAAACCAAAAACAACCTGCAAAACCTTTGGGGTCTAGGGTCACAAAAAGACCAGACAAAGAATAGGCTCATGCCTCTGTTATCTGCCTGTTCTGCGACCTCCATGCCTAACATACTACTCCACACAGAGAAAGGCCTATCCTGTACTCCTCATGTCCACCCAGAGTTCACTGCCTCAGCTATGAGCTTGAGTTCATTCCCTTTGGACAGTAAGGACTTGTGCACTGAGAACCATCACATTTTCTGTTTGTTCCCCTCTTTCAGGAAGCCACATGCTGATTGGCCCCACAGCCTAGGAGGTGCAAAAAGCTGGTGGTTAAGCCTCAGGATTGGCCAACGCTGTTAGAGAAGAGCGTAAACCCCTCTGTCATCCTCACAAGACACAGCTTCAGAGACCTTTCCATCCCCAGGAAAGAGGGGACGACAGTCTCCACCCAATCCAGCTCCATCCCTGGTCCCCCACACAACCTTTCCAACTCCTGGGCTTCCTCTCTTCTCCTAAAATTTCTTTTCAATTTTGCTGTAAAAAAAATATCAATGCACAGGACTCCAGATTTGCCTAAATGAGAGGTACAATTCCGCAGAATATGTGTATTACAATTTCTCCCCACTTTCTCACAGTAAGGGGTGATAACTGGCAAGTAAATAGCTCTGCAAACACATACGAGCTTGGGTATCATGTACTCAGACACAGTCCTTCAACTGGGCAATTGGTGGGCTTCACTGCTTTGACAGAGTATGTGCCCATGACCTGGCAGAGGAAGGGTGCAACTGGCAGTGCTTTGCTCCCCATTTCTTGATATCTTGATTCAACCAAGCAGTCCTACAAGTCATTCTTCACAAAGGACCAGAGAGCTGGCTCTGGAGGCAGTGATGGCCCTGCACAAATTTAGCCAATGGGTGGCAAAGACGGAGGACGGAGTTCACACAGTGAAGGCTGGGCTCCAGGGTTACTACAAGGACCATGGGTCCGGAGGGCCTGGAATAGTTCGGAAGACATGAAGGCAGGCATCCTAGATAGATTGATGGGCATTTTGTAGCAGGCTTGACACGCCAGCAGGGGCTCCATGATGAAGTGCGTGTAGCATAGCAGACAGGAGTTTTGTAATTGACTAGCTATGCCTGCCACAGGCACTGGAAAGAATGCTACAGTATACGGTGCTTGCCTCACTCCATCCCGGGCTCTTTATATCAGTTGCCAGCAGCAGCCAGGATCCCAGGCCAACTCTTTTCACATTACTGCTAGAGATGTAATATAAATTTGTGTGCTAAGTCCCTGACCCTTGTATTTAGAGACAGGACCACACGGAAGTAACTGAATTCAAACAAGGACACAGGATGAGTTCTGAATTAGAAGGATTAGTGGTCTTACAAGGGACCCAAATAATACCCTCCCCCTCCCTGCTTCACAACACACCACCAGTGAGGACACAGCAAGAAGGCAGACTCAGCAAGCTACCAGCCAGAAACTGGTCCTGCAAGTATAGTGGCCTTGAACTTCCAGCGCCCAGAGCTAAAGTTAAGCCCCTAAGCTGCCTGTCTGAGGCATTCTGCTATGGAAGCCTAAACTGATGGAGTGAGGCCTGCCCCATGCTTACATGAGTCATTCTGGAGTCCCCACGAAGAAGAGACCTTGCTCCCTCAAGGGTGGGGGGGGGGGGGACAAAAAACAAAAACAAAACAAAAAAATCCCTTGGCTTCCTGGGGGAAGGCTTCAAGAACAAAGGCTACCCGAAACTGTGACCCCACCCACACCCCAGGCCAGGGGTATCCCTAGGCTGAGGACATTCCAAAGAGCTAGGTATCACCCAAGCCACTCTCCTGGGATCCTACTAATCACACAGCACAGGTGGCTGGTGGGCAAGCAGAGTTGGCTTCTGTCACACATCTGTCTCTGGCTGTTCATTAGTTGTGCAAAGTCACCAGCAGCTGCTTCTCCCAGCCCTTATGTGTCATTTTCGGTGACAGCAAAAGATGGTATGAAAACCTTCTCAGGCACCAACAAATGTAAGCCCGAAAGCCTGAAATCGGCTGCCTCGGGATCCACACCCACACCTCAGCCCCCAACTCCTGTTTGCAGTGCTTGAGAACTTTCTCAACTCTCTGTCTGTCTGTCTGTCTCCCCCTTTCCTTCCTCTTTCTCTCTGCCTTCAGCCACAAAAGGATGCAAGTGATAGATCAAACAGTGCCATGAGCAATGTCCCTCTCTGCACCAACCTGTCCCGATAAAGCCGCTCAGAGAGGGGTTTGCAGGTTAGGGAACCATAGGCTTCCAGTTGCCTTGTCTCTGCCTGCCTAACAAGTCAAGAACAGAACTGGTTGTGAAGGAAAATTAAGCCTCCAGCTACTAGAAGAACAGCAAGATCGAAGACCAACATATCTGTCACCCAGAGTAGGTCCTGAGGTGATGTAGTGTGTGAACTGGTTAGGGTAGGGTGGTAGCACCAGTTGCGGCCTGCCTGTCGGAAGGATGTACCAAGAGTGTGTGGGCTTTGGAAGTAGGGAATGGCTGGTGGGCTAAAGGTCTCTGGGTCTCAGTTCAGATCCCATCCTATCTTGTATCAAGACTACTTTCTGTGAAACACACATAGGGCTTCTGAGCCTCCTTCATCCTTTAACATCTGGGTAAAAAGTGGGAAGAAGGATAAAGCTTGTACTCTGCTGACACTGGGGAAAGCCCATACCCGACAGGACAACATACACAGATATGCACAGGACAGGAAGAGAGTATCAAGGTCCTAATGAATGGCCTTAGGTTATGGGAGGGACAGAGCTTCTGTCCAGGCCATATGACATACACATCCTCATGAACATACATGTGTGCAGACATGGGTGTGCACATAAAATACATGAATACAAACACAAGCACATGGTATATATTTCACATGGTGTAATCACAATACCTATCAACATAAAGCAACCTATGTGGATACACATGCAAGCAGAACACACATTCATACATGCACTCACATATGTAAACCTAAGATATCCACCCACATGTACCTGCACCACACAAACATATTCACACACTGCATATGCATGTATAAATCCGCACATAGACATACCACAAATACACATGTTTAGAATAACATAGATACACCTACACAGGTGGATATGTAACATACACATAAACACACATGTATGCACACCACACTATACATGCATACATACATCATGCACAAGTGCACACAGATACGCACATATGCTTACACATGCACTCAGAGCACATACACAAGTACTCACAGATATATGCACCATGGATCTCAAACATGTGCACATGCATGAACAATAAGTACACACATGTAAATATATACACATACTCAGACACCACACCATGTCACACATATGCATATCTACACCCGTGTGTGCAAGGATATAAGCACACACAGCTAGGCTGTGTCGTTGGCTGGTCTGTAGCAGCACACAGACAAGCAGAGCCTGGGCATACCCGGGGACCAAGCCTCTGAGGACACTGAACAACACTGAACACACAGGTCCTTTTGTTCGTTTGCTGGAACTCAGCTCACCCAGCCCAGCCTACTTCCTGCTGGGGGCGGTGGGAGAAACAGTGCCGGGCCAGCACCAGGCTACCACATCCTAGGGACAAAGGGGCTTTTCATGCCTCCACTCCACAACTTCATCTCACCCAGAGCATGGGCTGAGCTGGTCCTTCTCTGGCCCCGTTGGCACAGAGCTCTCAGCACAAGGGAAGGACGTCCATAGGGACTGATGGGCACTCTTAAGGAGTGTAAGTGAAAGTGGTCAGTGGCCCGAGTTTGGGCAGACAGCTGCCACAGCCTGCAGGGTTCCTCAGCAGTCAGGAGGTGGAGTTTCGTGTATCCCAGGGTCCTAAAAGAAAGTGGATACTCTAGAAATACGGAGAGAGAGAGCAAGCATGTGAGCTCCAGCCTGGGAAGGAGAGGAGACTGCATTTGGGAGGGAGAACATTCCAGAGCCCAAGCCTTCTACAGGGCTACAGAGTAGGACCCAGAGACACTGCCACACCAATTCCATATATACGCTTCCCCAAAGGCAGCATGGTGGACTGCAATAGTTCCTCTCCACAGTGACTGTCTGTATCACACACATATACATTTGTGCAGATAGCATGCTCCTCCACAACACACACACAGACACAGACACACAGACCCACACACGACTGTACACACCTACACTACAAAATGCTGTTTACATACACATTGCAAATAAAGAGCACATACACACACTTCACATGCACACCTTAGGCTGAGTGGAAAAACCTCACACCCACCCCCCACCCTGGTTCCACAGAGACCTATACCAATGTCCATGACTGACAGCCCGATACTGCCAGGATCTGTGGCAGTGTTCTGAGGACAGTGGGGCAACTTGCTCCCTTCACTAAGCCTCTCTTATGGACACTTTGTCTGGTATGAGACAGAATTTTGTCCCCAATGTTCCAAGATCCAGTACAAAGCAGCTGCTGGAACCCAGATCCTGGCCTGACAGGTGAAGACAAGTAGCCTGCAGGCAGAATGCAGAGAGTAATGCAGGGTACAGGGGCCTGGGGCTTTTCAGGCCTAGGATGGGTCATAGGTTGTGAAGGCTCCTGGGCAATTTGCCACAGCCTGGCAACCTTAAATGGAGTTGAAAGCAGCTGTATAGCTAGCGGAAGCTCAGACAGAGGGTAGAGTTTGGACAAAGGAGCACAGAGTTGTGGAGAGAAACAGATCTGAGGTGGAATGAACGCTCCCCACAATGGTGATGCTAAGAGAGGGGGGGCCTTGTGGGCTAGAGGACTTGGGCTTGGGCTCTCTAGTGATGTTTAGACAGGCTGGGAGGACCTCAGAGCAACCGAAGGCTTTGTCACCCGTGCAAAGCGCAGATATGTTTTTGTCCCCAATCTTGGCAGGTCTGTCATACACCACCATGTTATTTCCAGCAGTGGCAGCCACTCACCTTAGTTCACTCTTTTATAAAATGATTTTATATTCTGTTTGCCAAAATAAATCCCAAGCCACCTAATATCACTCACTTCCCTAGCAGAATCCTCTGCTGGGCCAGCTCAAGCCTACTTTGGATATTCCCGGGGAAGTGGAGATGGCAAGTCCATTCCTGTATCCATTTAGGGAACTCACAACTGGCTCTAAGCAAAGGAACCAGTGATGACACCCTACATTTGGAGAGATCAAATCTTGTAGACCCTGCTTTCTGCACTTCAGACAAGGCTTGGCCAGGCATGTTATGACCCCAACCCTGGGGCTACTCCTCAACTGCATGGCAACCCCAAACTCCCAGGAACAACACTTGGTAACTGCCCAGCTGTAAGACACACTGCCTGGCGTCATATTCCTGAACTCATCTGGGGGGTAAGGAAAGAGAGAGAGAGAGAGAGAGAGAGAGAGAGCTACCAGGGTCCATTGGAAATGACCATCATGAAGAGGCAAAGCCTCACATCTGAGGCCATGTTCTGTGGCTACATATGGGTCCTTGGAGAAGATTCCTTGGTCCTGGCTGTTTTCATTATGGGAGGACAAGGAGGGCCACAAGAACTGTGAGCTTTCTCCCAGGTCTCCTTTGCTAGAATACCCAGGCCAAGCCTCAGGAGACGAGCCTACTCTTGCCTGTCTTTTCTCAGTGTGTGTCTTATCAACAGAGATTCAGGACTATAAAATATACAGTAGCTCCTGTGTGGTCTGGAGGGGAAATTCATGATGGCTGATCTTGACTGTGTACTTGATGGGCTTTAGAATCACCATGGAGACAAGTCTGTGGGAATGTCTGTGAAGCATTATCTATACTGGGTTAACTGAGGTAGGAGGATGCACCTGAAATATGTGTGGCACCATGTGTAGGTTGGGGTCTGGACTGTGTTCAAAATAATAAAAACAAATAGAGAGAAAACAAGATGAGTACCGATATTCATCCTGACTTTGGATACAATGTGACCCAAGCGCCAACACTCATTGCTGCTCCCTGACTTTGGATACAATGTTACCTGATCACTACCACTCATTGCCCCTCCCTGACTTTGGATACAATGTTATCTGACCACTAGCACTCATTGCTAAGCCCTAGCTTTGGATACAATGTTACCTGAGCACTGAAACTCATTGTTGCTCCTTGACTTTGGATACAATGTTACCTGGTCACTAATACTCATTGCCGCTCCCTGGCTTTGGATACAATGTTACCTGATCACTAACACTTACTGCCCCACCCTGACTTTGGATACAATGTTACCTGGTCACTAACACTCACTGCCCCACCCTGACTTTGGATACAATGTTACCTGGTCACTAACACTCACTGCCCCACCCTGACTTTGGATACAATGTTACCTGAGCACTGAAACTCATTGTTGCTCCTTGACTTTGGATACAATGTTACCTGGTCACTAACACTCATTGCCCCACCCTGACTTTGGATACAATGTTATCTGAGCACTGAAACTCACTGTTGCTCCTTGACTTTGGATACAATGTTACCTGGTCACTAACACTCACTGCCCCACCCTAGCTTTGGATACAATGTTACCTGGTCACTAACACTCATTGCCCCACCCTGACTTTGGATACAATGTAACCATCTGCCTCACACTTCTGCCACCATGCCTTCCTGACCATGATGGGCTGCACCCTCAATCTGTGAGCCAAAGTAAACCCTTTCTCCCTCAACTTGCCTTTTGTCAGGCATTCATTTACAACAACAAGCAATGTAACTAACACAGGCTCCCCATGCTATGGGATGCTCAGCTTTTTTCCCATGAGTACAAAAGTGTGTCCATGCACTCAAATGTAGCAGAAGTTCCCCCATGAATTCCACAGGCAGGGCAGTAGGGCAGAGCTCCAGGGAAGGCTGATGCCAGCCTGTAGTGGCAATACCTAGCTCATCTGCGGGCTCTCTGCCTCCCACTCCCTGCCTTGCAGCAGTTCATTGGCACTAAGCACGACAGTAAATAAGCAACGAAGATCCCGTTCCCGGGCCCTGCAGTAATTGGATTACTCCCATTTAAAGCAGCACCCTGTCAGGCTGCAAGGTAGAGCTGTTGGCACAGGAAGGCGACAGCGTAAACGAGTTATCAAGAACCCGCTATTAAACATGCCTTCTGGGATGGCTCTGGGTTAAATGGAAGGTGTGATGACAACAGACAAAGCCTCTGTTATTAGCACAGTTCAGGCAGCTGCCCTTACGTATGTGCGAACTGGCATCCCCTGAATGAACACAGAAGCTATCTGAGTACCAGCAGGTAGTTCTTGCACCCTGGAGTCTACTCCCTGAGCTGCGGCTCTGGGAAACACCTGCCCTGTAAAATTAATGCTGCAAATTTCAATTTTATTGGTTTTGCAGTTTTGTTTGTGTTTAATTGTAAATGGGCTTTGGTTTATTCCTACCCTACAGTCTGGGAGGGCTTATCTTGGCTTGAGTTCATATTCCTACAACATTATAATAAAAACGATACAGCTCAGCAACAGCTGTGAGGGAGCCACCCTTCCAAGAGCGTTCTGCATTGTCTGACTCTGAGGAATGCTACTCTCTGCCCATATGCAGGCCACAGAGAGCTGGTCAGAGGAGCAGGAGGCACAGCTGGGGTGGGGCTTACATGGAGTAGGGCTTAACTGGAGAGAAGCCTGATCTGCCCCAGAATAGGGTTAAAGAGGTCTCTCCACTAGTGGAGACACAGTACTGTTACGTACTGACCTTCAGGAGCCCAGATAAGGAGCTCACACTGGGCCCAGAAAGCTCCAGTCCCCAGAGAGAGGGCTATAGCTCTCCTACAGTTCTGGCCTCATCCCACTGAAATTCCAGCAGGGGGTCATAGGGAAGGGATGATGATGATGGGCCCTGGCAAAGAGACATTGGGTAGAATCAAGGAACAGCTCTGTACCCCGTGGTCAGGCTCCATGCTGGATCACACAGATTCTGACATGCTATGCTGGTAGCAGCAAGCCTGGGCTCTGCAGGCCAGCACTCTACACAAGTAGCCTACATCCCTTGCTACAGAGGGTTTGAACTCAGAAACGGAGGACCAGGTTCCAACACTACTCCACCTTCATTGGAAGAGGAGGAAGTAGGGAGTAGAAATAGTGAGAATTATGGGTCATTTTAAGGATAAAGGGTGTCAGGCACTAATCCCAGGTGCCTGAAATATAGAGCCTCTGTGGTCACCTCTCTCGGGTCCACCCTTTGTGGTTGGTTGAGCCCTGACCTGCAGTAGAACTATGACCGTTCAGTTCACTCTGGAAGACCCAACAGGTCCAACAGTGAAGGTTCCCCAGTTCACTACTTTCCTTGGGTCAGACCAGACAAGGACCCCAGAAAATTTCCTAATGAGGTAGGAGACAGGGGACAAGTGGAAGAAAGGAGGGAGGGAAGTAGAGAGCCCAAAGCTGCCTTGTCTCACAGGCCACGCTGCCTCAGCACTGAGCTGTAGTGCCTGCCATTCTTGCCTCTTCTCTAGGCAATGTCTATCTCCTTCTTTCCATCCCAGGAAGACTCTGTGAGAATCCTGTCTACAGACCATGCAAAGCCCAAAGCTCATCATCTGAAATTTGCCATGGTTTAGAAATGGTAGCCTCAAGACCTGGGCTGAGCACAGGTCATGGGCGCGAAGACAAAGGCATGCCTAAGAAACTCAGCCAGTCAAGGCCTTGCTGCCCTGGATGGATGTGCCTCCTCTCTCTATGCTTGCCACTTTGTTTCTTCAGGTGCCATAGGGAGGCTACACAGATGGGTCACCTGTAGGGGCTATCTTAGCCTTCCAGAATCCTCTCTGCTCCTCTGTAGCCCCGGCCTGAGGCAGGTCCTCTCCTGATGCACTCACAGTCTGAGCAGTTCCCATGACCACAGTGGCCAACAGAAGACACTATGCTCATGTGCAGTGCTCAGTGAAGCCACACAGACCTCTACCTCATTCCTCCAGGTCCACAGAAACCTGTCTGAGGAGGCGCAGATTGCTGGGCTTCATAAACTGAAGGATCTAGCCGTGCCTCCCTGGCAGGCCTTGGAGGGCCCAGCCCTTTGGGTGGGCTAGGTTACCTTCATCCCTACTCTAACACCATAAAGCTCTGGCTTCCTGCTTCCAGATTTGCTATTGGTCTCCTTGGTTACATAAGGGGCTGTACTCGGAGAGAAAATAGTGAGTCAGCACTGTCATGGATGAACATGGCCCGCAAGCTTACTGGAGCCTCCTCAAGATGCCCTGATCATACTGGGATGAACTTAGAAGTCACTGGTGTCTTCTTACAATGTTAGGTGCTCAGAGCCCAGGTACCCATGAGGAAGGCAGGGCAGGGGCCTTGCACACTGTACCTGTGCTGAGGAGGTTCACTCTGTGCTTTCTGGGCAGAACAGAGCAGGGTCACTGATTCAGGCTGCCCTTACCATAGCATGTGGGGGCATACCCAGCTCAGAGTACAGGTCTGTCCTCAGAAATGTTCTGAGCACACTATTCCAGGTACTGTATTACATAAAGGGCCATCATACAGAATGCACAAGGCAGCGGTGGTTCCAAGGTTTTCCCCAGGCAGTCAGGAGTGCTTCCAGAAAAAAGGTGAGGCTTGGAGGAAGAGGTGGCCCCATTAAGTGTGTAGAGTGGACACTTTGGGTTGATGGAAGCGATGCAGGAAGACACATAGGTCTGTGCTACCAGATATGCTCATAGGTACTGCTGTGTGCCTAGAGTACACTGGTCAGTTCGTATCCTGGGGAGCCAGCAGCAGCAGGAGGTAAACCAGGTTTGGCTGGCCCAGGAATTGGGAGTCACAGATATGAGATCTGCCCCATGGCCATCTGTTCCTGCTTTGAGAGGAACGTGTCCCCAATGAAAGCAGGTCCTTGGTGGGTACTAGTAGAGTGTCACTTGGTCACAAAAGGATTACTGGTTTGACAGCACTGAACCCATTCTGGCAGTGGCCTCTGTCACAAGCCTTGGTGTAGGACCAGAGTTGTACAGGGGGCTAATGCATGAGCCTAGAAGGACTTCACACTAAGTCAGCTCAACAACTGCACCACTGTAGCACATCCAGAAGACCCCCTTCCTTCTTAAAACCAAGACACCCCTTCCCACAGGTGGAGACTTCTCCCTTCAGCTCCGCCACCGGGGAGAGCACAGGAGTCTAGTGTGAGGAACACCAACCAACATTAGGGTGGCCATTCATGGGGCGGATGTCAGACTGGTCCAGCCTTGCCACAGGAGCACCAAGGGCCTGGGGGAAGTGAGGAACTAACCAAAGGAGGGTGGTGTTCTTGAGCACTCCATCATAAACCTTCCCATCACTTGGGGAAGAACTGTCTCGAAGACCAGGGCTGCGTCTTGAAATGACAAGTTCCTTCCTGCAACCCTTAGACAACATAATTTAGTGAGAACTGCCATGATAATGATTTTGTCTTTAAATAGTTGCAGTAGAATGGATTAATTTTCAAGATGGCTCTCTGATTACAGTGATTCATTAGCTGCCTGGAACTGTCCCCCAGCCCTCAAGAATAGGGAGCCCCACTTTATGATTAGCACGTCACGCCACGCCACGCCAGTGCAAAACACTTCAGATTTGGGTAATCAAATTAGATTGAGAGAGGAGGGAGAACGCACAGCCTGCAGTTGTCGTGGGGTGCCTGTTTCATTATTTCATTAGGATCAAGGCAGGTACGTGGAGGGGGACAAAAAGAAAAAAACTACTCTAATCATTTTGCATGGGCAAACTCTACTGAACTGATGGGCAGTTTAAGAGCGGAGACAGGTGAGGAAGAGGCTTTAATTCCCATGTGTGGAACTGAAATATCTCTGTTCCAGGGTTGGTGCAGCTTGCTGGGGGAGCAGATCCTGGGAGCATGAGGAATCCCGGAACACTGGTCTTTACTATGTGGGAAAACCACATGTCCCTGAACTCGCAGAAGGGGCATTCCTTCACTTTAGGAGCTAAACTGGAACTGCAGAGCATTCCACATAGGGCTAGTGTGGGAGGATAGGGGGCAGTCCTGCCTACAGGTGAATGACATTTTTTTCTGATGAGACAATGACCATGGCAAATGGGCACTGAGGATAATAATGTTGACAGCCTCCTTAGGCAGCCCTCACTAGGACTGAGACCTAGGGTTAGAGAACATATCACTGGCAAATTCCTGAATTATTTAGTCCCATACCCTGCCATCTATCCATCCATCTACCCATCTATCACTCTAACCATTTATCTATCTTCCTACCTATCTACCTACCTATCATCTTTCTATTGATCTACTATCTATCCATCCATTTATTATTAGCATGTACCATTCATCCCAACAGCATCATTCACCCATTTATACATGTAGTGTTCTTCTACTTACTATCCATTTGTACCAGCCATGAAACTTCCCTTGAGGCCACAAGGAAAGCTGGGCAAGCAGAGATGGAAATGAGAGGGCAGAGGAGGCAGGAGGTAGGATCTTGGCTGCAGCTGGGGACCATAGCATGTACATAGAAGGAAACAGGCTCCTAGATCCTCCTGGAAGATTCCATCCTAACTGCAGAATCACCTGCTTGAGCCTATGGTCACAACACATTAGTTATGACACAATCTGCACTGTCCCTGGGTCTTGGCTGACCCATCGTGGGCCACCTCACTCCCACTGTTCTGCACTGTGAGTTGTATGTGACCTTGGTTCTGGACCCCAGTGATGCTGCGATGAACGATTTAGTCTCTAGGAAGCAGCAGATAGAAACCTCAATCGCCAGTCTGTTAGAGCAATTATGACTACCTACCTCTTCTAAGCTTTGCCTGTCTCTATGACGCTCTCAGGTCACTGTCCTCCAAGTACCTTGTCTGCAAAGGACAAGAAAGGCTTCGAGAAGTCCTGAGGTTCCTGGCTCTGAAGTACGACATGAGCAGGTTTGGAGTTCAAGATTACGCCAAAGGAATTTTGAGCTTATGACCTGGTGATGGTCTAGACAGGAAACCACCCAGGGTCCTGGTATAGACACTGGTATAGACACTGCTAACGGGACAGAGGAGAGACAGGCTGTGACCCAGAGGCTTGTCCCCCGCCCCCCAGCTGTGGTTCTCTCCTTATGTAAAGTCACTTTGGCAAATGGAGCCCTGTGTCCTCATACAGAAACAAGGTTTTGAATAGCATCTATAGATAGCAATGGAGTATGAAAAATATCGCTATAGTACAGGGTTACATCAAGCTGGAAGGGCTGGTGGCATGTGCCTTCTGTCAGTAGCTGCCTCCGTAACCCATGTAGAAACCATCAGCCCTCACTCTTGCCTCCTGTGTGAGAGCTGGCTAGATGACCTGGCTCATCTCAGCCTCTAGTGACTTCAGCCCAGAATGTGTTTAATCAAAAAGTGGTGTACCCTTCCCAGCCTATAGGGGCATGTGACAGTGGACTGTGACCACTGATGAATGAGTGACTTGTGTAGGAATGTGAGGGGCTGCTCCTACCAAACAACAGCAACAACAACAACAACAAAAACATACCACTAGGCAAAGATGCAGAAGTGTGAACTTACAGAAGCCGTCATGTGCGTCTAGGATGGCCACATTTGTTGGGGGCCGGTTGGGAAGTCGGACTTCACACTCAGTGCTCTTTCGCAAATCCAAGGCAACACTGTGAGTGAGTCAAGTGTGGAAAACAGCCACAGAAGCACAAATCACAGGCTGTGCCCATAGCAGAGGCCCCCTACCTCAGGTCAGGAGGCCGTCAATGACTGAGCTCCCGCACCAGGAAAGTACCTGCCCAGTACAGACACACTGCATGTGACTCTCTGCCCTCAACAACTTGTGGGGTCAGAATATCAAGGCTTGAGGAATGAGAGGGCCATGGCCTGTCATGGGATACTCTCCATCCCATCAGGAACAAAAAGGTGTGGGTAGAACAGAAGGCCCAGGGAAGGCAGGCACGGGCGTAAACCTGAAGCCACCAGGACGAAGAGGCAGTGTTTCACAGTACTGCCCTCCACCTTACCTGATCACTATTCCTGGGCAGCTCTTGAGTACGTAGGGTACCTACAAGGTAGTCCAAGGACTTTCCATACCCAGGTGACCCCAATACTGCATCTGCTCATCATCAGAGTTTTAGACACTGCCTGAGGGGATACATCTGGGTTCATAGGTCAGTGCACATATTGAGGCTCCTCCACTGGTTCCAAGGACCCTGACAGTCAGTGTGTGGCTAACGGTCCCAAATAATAAATGTACTGCTGGGCCACACACAGGGACCGAGATGCAACGGAGATACTGGGGTCTCAACTAGCAAGGTGGCCCAGTCATAGCATAGAGGACCTGAAGCTCAGGCTGCCATGAAAGAAGGGAGGCAGATGGAGAAGTGGACTTGGCCCTAGGTTGCCTGGCATGTGGGAGGAGCCAGCTCGTCTGGACACGGTTGAGTCCTAGTGTGGCTGTAACAGGTACTGCACTGGAGCTGGAACAGAAGTATGACGTGTGGCTCTGCAGGTCATGCATGTAAATCTAGGTATGTCTCAGCTGTGCTCCTCCCAAAGGCTCTAGGAGATGCTGAGGTCCCCCCCACCTCCTGAGGTCCTGGGGGTTGTGGACAATCCTATGCTGTTGACTAGTAGATGTGGCACCCACTGGGCCTCTGTCACATGGCCTTCATTCATGGCCATCTGTGTCCAGATTCCTTTCACCAGGACAGTGACTATAACGGATGAGGTTCCACCTTCCTTTCATATGACTTCATTTAACTTGAACACATCTGCAGAGAACTTCTGTCCAAGGATACTTCCTGCTTCCCAGCATGCTGTTATTGTCCTGCTTTGAAAGACTTATCTTCTACACATAGCTGTGTACATGCTTGAGTGTAGGTGACATCAGAGGCTAGAAGAGGGTCAGGAGACAGATCGCTTGGAACTAGAATTATAAAGAGTTGTGAGCCGCCAGAGGTCCTGGGGACCAAATCTAGGTCCTCTGTAAGAGCAGACAGCACTCCACTACTGAAGCCATCTTTTCTGTCCCACCCTGTCCCCCTAACCCTAGCACCAAATGCTTTATATCGAGTACCCCCTACCGCAGGTGCCTTTCCTGTAGCCAGAAACAACACTGTAGGCTTGTGAGTGGCTGAGAAGACACCACAGTAACAAGAGAAGTGGACTGGCCTGTGCAGAGTCCACGACACTCTCCCTAGACTCCGGACCCTAGGATAGGGCACTGCTGCTTGCTCAAACCATGAGGAGGAAGCTACATCTGGATACCAGACAAGCATCTATCCTGTCTGCAGAAAGGGTACGGCACTCTAAGAGTGCTACACCTGAATACAGCCTTAGAATCGGAGTGAGCAGTGTCCACTGGGAACCTCTCTCTGCTGGCTTTTGGTAGACTCACAGGAGGGGTCTCTAACATGTGCTGTGTAACCCCTCCTGGCATGCTTCCCATTTTCTCCCGAGAGCGTTGAAACTGGAGAAGATCATATTTGGATAGAGTTTCCTCATAGTTAAGAAGCAGCAGAGACATCCCATCAGTCTGGGCAGCTAGTCCTTCTGGAAGGCAGAGGCAAATTGGGGCTGGAGCTCTTGTTTCATGTCTCCACACACTCGTCCCCAGCTACTCTTCCCCAAGACTTTGATCACAGTTTGGGTCCCAACTTCGTGGTCCTGTGAGCATTCCACAGTTCCAGGCTCCCAGGATTTCTTCAGCATGGTATTTTGGCAGCTTCTGTAACAGCATTCTTGGGAAACTGCCTTCTTCCCAGAGTACTGGCTTCCCCAGGTAAGAATTTCTTCCTCACTTCCACAGGAGTCTGAAAGCACAGACCCTCTGCAGACCAACTCTCTAAAAGGTGCCTGCAGGGTGGCCCTGTGCTGTGCAGACCCTGGTCCCCCCAGCTCCTATTCTGCCCCATGCTCTGTACCTGATTCCTACTTTCCTCTTCTGGGTGGCTATTTCAGGACACCCTCCTTAGCACATTTGGTCTGCGGCCTTCTCTCCGCTTCTAGTCACTTATGGCCTTTGTTGCTGAGCATGCAGGAAAGCTTAGCATTGACCCGGGCAACAGGACAAGCAGTCTCCTGCCAGCACTGGGACAGCTGTGAATCCATTATTTATAGTGTTGCCTCTAGCAGGGGCAGGTCTCCAGCATGGTGTGGGACCTCATGTTAAACAGGTAGAGTTCAGTATGAACTCTATACGGGGTAGTTGGGTTGTCACCATGGCTGCAGTAGCTAGAGGAGAGGCTCCACAGGTAGCCTCAGAAGGCCCCTATGACTCCTAGAGACACCTGCCCTTCTAAATAAGGAAACTGGGGCTCAGGAGGCCTGCCTGGGGCTGTCAAAGAAGAGAAAGCTGGATGGATCCAGGATGGCAAATAGGCCAGTTGGTTAGACTAGACTGTAGAACACTAGGGAATGCTGGAGTCTAGGGTCCTCCAAATAGTATGAAACATGCAGAACTCAGCAAGATTTCTTCAGAAGGTGTTCTATCCATTACGTGATCCAGAACAATGGCAGAAGACAGCCCTGTGTTCATCTAAGTTTCTACTCCAAAGCCATTGTGGCTTACAAGGATGTATCTGGTGTTTCATGCTTTATTTTTCCTCTTGGTTCTGCTGTATGATTACTTGCCCTGTGAGACATTTCTCCCCAATGTCATCAGTTGAGCATTGAGTTTCCATCCTGCTATGCACAGATTCTTAACCCTGCTCCGCTTAACCATGCTCCCACCATCATCTCAAGACTCATTCAATTCTGAGGCTTCCCAGGACCACAGGCCCAGCATACTCCTGGTACCTTGGCTCCTCCCAATATGGCCAGTAATGTATGGATGTGGGGCCTTGACCAGTCCTGAGAGATCTATTCTATGGGACAGGGCAGGGTCTGTGCCCTTTGTGGCTTAAATTCCCACCCCTGCTTGGGTCCTCTGCACAGAGGAATCTAATAGTTGCTAAAACATTTATGTTTCCTATTGTAACTCCATGCTCCTTTGTTCTCCTGAGCTATTCCCTAGCCCCTTCCTAACATCGCCTACTCCAACATCCTACAAACATAAGGGAGGCATTCCAGGGTCATAGAATGACAGACATTTCCAGCACACACCTTTAATCCCATCACTCTGAAGGCAGAGGAAGGCGGATCTCTGTGAGTTTGAGGTCAATCTGGTCTACGGAGAGAGTTCCAGGATAGGTACCAAAGTTACATAGAGAAACCCTGTCTCGAAAAACCAGAACAAACAAACAAAAAAGTAAGAAAGACATATCCCTGCTCCCTGTCTTTCTTTCTAGAGAGTGACAGATATGTCCTGTCCCCACTTCCCACCTGCAAACAAGACCAGAAATTGCCCCATCCAGTGACATTCCTGAAGGAAGTAGGAGCAGAAAGATCCACCTGCCAACTGTGTCAGACAGCACAAAGCTTGTTGCTAGAACACGAGGGCATCAGAACACTTACTGAGAGTGTCCCCCAAGGTGGCTGTGCAGCTCTCATCTCAGACCCTCGCTGCTACCATGGTGTGGGACTGTGGGAAGCGTCCTAGCAAAGTGCTGGTCATCAGGTTGGCGTATGCATGCCAGAACATGTGCAGCTGACAAGCCAGACCACAGTCCATACAGATCCGTTGGCTAGGTGAGGAGTGTCTGTCCATAGCACTGCTATCAACAGGGAAGGTTTGTCCAGGACCAGATGCCTGGCTCTATCCATAGCTTCATTGGCCTAGGAACTGCGATGGGTCAAAGACAAGATGCAAACAGAGCTGAGTCAAAGCAAGGAAGTTTTAGGGAGCCAGACAGCTTGTTTCTGGGGTTCAGCAGCTAGGAGGTAACTTGAACAGCAGGATCCTTGACTTTGCTTCCCACTTGGCGTCATCTACCACTAAACCCCATATAATAAATAGAGAGTTTTCAAATCTGAGACTTACGTCCTTGCCTTGATCCCTTCAGACAAACTTGGAAGAGCCTGAGTCATTCAAGGGAGCCCTGGCATACTGGGGTCAGATGCTCAGAGGCCCATCATCCTAAAGCTTATGCTCCTGAGGTTTTCTCTTGTCAGACCCCTTGACAGTGTGTCCTGGCACTCTTGTAGGATAGTAACTGAGGTCAAAATGGAGCATCCACCCATGCTGTTATGGATTAGCTCAGAGTTAACACCCAGAGAGAAGACCACTTTGAAAACTCTGCAATGCCACCGACAAAGCTGTGTTCATCGGTCTGTGCGAGCAGCAAGGGTCCTAAGAAGGAGTGAGTCGGTTTAGAACTGAGTGCCTAGCAAGCATACCAAGATGTGCTGTGGGGGAGATGTCCTGCCCTTTCTGTCCTGGGAGCCCCATGTGCTACCTGGGTAAGGGGGCAGACCACACCTGTGTCCAAACAATGGCGTCCTTGCTGTTCTGTTGTAGATGACCTGACTCATCTGAGGTGAAGGTCAAGGAGCAAGAGAGGTGAAAACCTGGGTCTAGACCCACGTGGAGAGCTGACTGAGGGGCAGAGATGCTTTCTACCACTTCAGTAGGGAGGCAGGGATCTACCCCCAGGATACATAGACTGTCCCATCAGAGGCTCAAGCTATAACAGTGACAGCCAAAAAGAAACAGGAGAAAAGGAACGAGCCTTCAAGTAGCCTGGGGATTGTAAAGGGTAGCTAGTACCCAACATTCTAAGGAAATTATTGTATGTTCATGCACACATATGCACTCACATGTACACACTCATACACATTCACATGCACACATATGTGCACACACACTTCATTTGTACATTCATGTATAAACACATACTCACATTCAACCACACACTTACAAACACAGGACAGAAGTCCACCTCCAGAACATAAAGTCTTCTCAGCCCAGCAGGAATAGGTATCAGCTGTCCCACCTGTCACTATGTTCTTCTCCCCACTGCAGGGATAGTGGATCCTGAGCAACCGGATTGGCATCCTCCTAAGTTTCCCTCATCCAGAAACAAAAGAGACAGTCAGGAACTGAGCACAAGGGTAGGAAACCAACTCCAGCAAGATCTGAGCCTTTCAAAGAGGGCCTTAGGAATGCATGGACATTAGAAGGTAGGAGGCGTTGTATTAGCAAGGAAAGGGAGGAATGCCATAGAGGATATGAATCTCAGTGTGCAGGACCTAACTGAGGGGTGGAGTGACAAACCTATGACCCCTTGTAGAGTTGTCAGGACTTGGCGACCTCGGTTCAGAAGACCAAGAGCCCCAAGCACCCTGTCCCACACAGCCATTAATCACTCATACATGCTCCAGTGCTGAGGCCTGTGCTGACTGACAACTTCCCCACAGGACTTTCAAGAATGGCAAATACAGGGAAAAGAAAAATCAGAGCTATCAGGTGAAAATCTGTCAGTCCAATTGTAACTTCTACTCCCAAAGAGGCAAGCCAGTGATGCTACCCACTGGGAGCACTCAGATGAATGGGTGCAGGTTCTGGGGTGTATGGGAATCCCTGAGCTAGCATAACATACCAGAATGAGTGACTACGGAGCGGTCGTGAGAGCGAGGCACCATCCCAGCTCTGCGAGAAAATCAGCTGGGCTGCAGTTCTATACCCTGCTAAAATATCACACTCTGTAGACCAGGCAGGGTCTTCAACCATATGCTCTTCTTTTTTTTTCCATGACGAATTAATTCAAGGGATGGTCATAATGCTTTTAAGCAGTCTCCTTTGGGTGGTAAAAATTATTTCCGTTTTTCTTCTCTAGACCCTATTATCTCCTTCTGTCTAAATATTTACCACTGGATGCCCACTGTTAAGATAATTAATATAGACACTATTACAGGGTAAATCTGGGAGTAAATGTGTGTGAAGCAGGGAGGGGGCAGTTTCCCCATTCTCTGTGCAACTGGACTCAAACGTGTCATTTCATAAACACGTTCTGCTCCTCCAGGCCTATGTGTCTCTGGGATACAGACGGCCCATGGGTGTTTTCTGATAGATACCCTTGTGCAATGGTCCCCCCGGCCTCCTAATTTATGGGTAATGAGCAATGACAGTTTGACTTAACAAGGCTTACGATTTTCATCCAAATAGATAAGTTAGCACCACCTGTCCCGGCCTTTGGAAATGGTGTTTCCTGGCCTTATTTATTATTCTGAGTAGAGTCGCCAGGGGCCCATAAAGCCCGCTACAGAGAAGCCGTGGTTCATAATGGTCTCCATCATGGAAAATCACCCTCATACAACACAGGAGGCGCTTCATGGCCGTCAGAGCCATGACAAAATGCCTGGACCCACAGTTTTTGCATTAACTGATGAAACAGCAGAATTGCCAGGTTGGTACCAACGGCTCGTACATCTTCCCAAATGCCAAGCGCTTTACCTGAGGCTCCTCTCTAACTAGGTCATATGGGTTGCCTTCCCAAACCCCATCCACAGATGCCTTCCTATCAGTGAGCTCCTGAGCCCCCTCTTGGGACTGCTGCAGCACGGGGCTCACCCAGTCCGGATCTTCCCATGAGCGTGAGTTCACAGCATAGAGGCTTCAGGCTCTGACAAGCAGACTGATACGGGTGCACAGATCAAGTGCCCCCCAAACCTGCCTGCCACAGCCTTTTATGGGGTGTGTATTTAAATCGTCCATCCAGCAAGAACCTTGGTTCAGAGAACATTCCACAGCCTCTCTGTAAACCCAATCATAACCTCTTCAGAGGAAAACTGCCCTAGATAAAGGAGCTGTAACCAACACTGCACTTATTTTCCATAAAAGCCACTATTAAGGATGGCAGACCCGCAAATGCACACAGTGATTAGTGGCCAATTACAGGATTACGGGTGGGCAGAGCTAGGGCAGAGCATGTTAGCGGTCCAGAGCAGTCATGTGGGTGAGATTCAGCCACCCTAAGAGGCTCTAGAAGAATTAGCCATCCCAGGGTTCACACTCCCTGCCTCTCATTGTGACTCACCCCCTCCCAACATTATAGGACGAAATGGCCTGACTGGACAAGCTGCTTGTAAGTTGAGGTCAGCAGTGGCCTGGCCTGGAGACGCAGTGGAGGGGTCGAGGCGTTTATTTCCTGGTGTCAACTAACCGGAGGCTGCCTGGCCTTGGAGCATATGAAATGGCAGACCCACAGCTCAGTTTTGCAACAGCTCAGCTCTGCAACAGCCTTCAAGGTGACCAGTAGGCTCTCTGAGCACATAAAGCCGGAGATGTGGCAGGAAGGAAGAGGGAGCATCTGGTAGACAGCCTGCTTGTCATGGTGGCTCCCATGTCAGAGGACTACGAGACCTGTTTCTGAGCCACAAAAGACATCCTCTTTAGGGATACTGAAACCCTCCTGGCAAGAAAGGAATGGGGACTATTTAATGGCTCTAAAGAGATTGCATATCTAACAGTTTATGAAATCCCAAAGGCAGGGAATTACACTCAAAGAACAGAGGCGCATGGGCTGGGGACACCAGGTTATGGGGACAGTGGAGCTCTACCGGGGATACAGGCTGTGAAGATTGACAGACAGTAGTGAGGTTGTACATTTTGAAGGTCACAGCTACGTAGACTTCAAAAGAAGGAATGCTAGTGAGTGGGGGACACCTGTGCCCTGAGTAGATCCCCCACATTTCCCTACAGATGTAACTCCACATGCTGATCTAGCCCACAGTTGCATCCACCTCCCTAGGAGTCTAGAGATGAGGCAATGGCTTAGTCTATTCGTCTGCCTGGACACATCATCACAGACTGAGCACCTTGCAAATGACACACACTCTCTTATGTGACTCCAGAGGCTGGAGGCCAAGTCGGCATCAGTAGATTTGCCATCATAAGGACCTGTGGTTCACAGGTAAATATACCCTCTGGGGTTTCGCTTTCATAAAGGCACAGAATCTATTACCTATTAGCTGGGTCAAAGACCCTACTTCCTAATCCCATTATGTAGGGAGGGAGCGATTAGGATTTCAGTCTTTGGATAGGGGAAACACAGACGTTCTGACCAGGGCTAGCCTGTTCGGCGGCTTTATCTTTCAACTCCATTCATCTGTTGCTGAAACAAAGTAGATGAACAGCAGGTGCCCAGTCCAAGAATTCAGCCTCAACCTCTGCGCTGAGGCCTGTTCATCTAAAGACCCCAGCATGTACAGGCAAAAATCTCTGCAGCCTTGGCAGTCGGAAGCCACCGTCTCTTGTCAGGAGTCAGAATGGAGGAGAAATTGAATTAAGCGGGCAGCAGTTATAATGCAGTGCGGAGCACCAGGGAGCATCAATATTCAAGCAGAGCCCACAAGATAAATAAACATCAACGGGAGAGAGCAAGCGCAGAAGCGGGGGAGCACTGACGTGGAAGACTCCCAACACCCAACATGCAATTCCCGTGTCAGAACCCATAAGGCTGGAAATACATCAAGCTCACAGTTACACTATTTCAGGAAATGTAATTCTATTAGAAGTTTTCCAATCTTTCCTCCCTTCTTCCTAGCCCGTCTCCCAGTGCTGCCCATGGCCCCTCCCACTATGACACGCACCCGCTCCCAGGTTGCTGGACAAGACAGGTGGATAATCATGCCATTAGATGGCAGTGGCCAAGCTGGGCAGGTATGGGACTGGTTCTTAGCAGGTATCCTCTGTGACACCAGATACCCTTGCCAACCCTGGGCATGCAGCAGAACAAGGGCCAGCAGCTGGCCCTCCCCAACACAGCAAGGACACCTTACAAACAGCTTCCCTGGTTACCTGCTCAACTTTGCCACATAAGACCTAGTTTCCAGAAAACAGTCTCTGTGGTGAGCACAACTGATCAACTGGGAGTAGATGACTCCTAATCTTGTCCTACTACCTGTCACGGAAATTCCAGCCATTAGTCATGTGGTGGTGGACCGGGCCAGGGCTGGTCAGTTGGAGCCTTCATCTTAGGAGGACCTGTGGAGTATCTCCCATACAGTGTTGACAGAGCATGTGCAGACTCAGTCCATTTGTTTCTCACCATGGTAGCAAGGGGCCCAACCTGATACTATCCTCAGGGATGGCAGTTTTAGGGCTGAGGAAATAGGCTTTATGATACTGCAATGGTGACCTATGACACGGTTTGTCTGGTAAAGTCCAGAGCCCATCACATCACACTAAGGGGAAATACACAAACCATACTTCTAGCTAGTATAATAAGCTCCAACTAACTGATCTCACTGGTGCACAGGATCTCTCTGGCACACAAGATCTGGCTGGTGCACAGGATCTCGCTGGTGCACGGGAACACGGGTTAGGCCGGGAGACCTCTGGTGCTTTCTAGTCTTTTTCTACAAACATAAAACGCCCCTAATATAAAGTCTATGACTAAAACAAAATGCACTGGTCCCGCCCAGTCACAATGGGACAAGTCAGATGTCCCGCAGCTTGTCTCCCAGCTAAGGCTCAGCATCTTCCCCTGGTGTGCACGATGGTGACTAGGGGCTCACTATACAGCTGCAGTTCCTAGAGGAGAAAGAGAGAAGCTCCCCCACAGGGACAAGCTCCTTTCCAGACAGGCACACTGTGGTCTCTATCACACCGAGGGGGTACACTGGACCCCCTTCTGCTCCCATGAATGCAAGATTGAAGGCCCAGGGCTTCTTAAGGCAGCCCACATACCAATGCCTTGTGGCACCCACCCCATGTGATTATGAGCTGGGCATAGGAGAGTGATGGGGAAGGGGAAGCAAGCGCCCCTAACCCACTGCCAACCCCGGATGTTTATAGAGGCGGAAAGGGAAAAAGGAAACAGAAGGGTTTGTATGCATTTCAGGGAGGGGAGGAGCACAGATACACAGGGTAATCTGTGAGTGATGGCAGCCTCCGCTTGCTGCTGATTAGACAGTACAAGATGATTAGCTCATTAGACACAAGATAATCAGAGAAAAGGCCCATCTCTCGCATTCCACCTCAAAAAGTGTTTTGGAATGTTACACAAAAATCATCGCCTCAAGAAAAATGCCTTTCCAACAAGTGGCACCAGGTTTCCAGCGGCAGAGAAAAGGTGAGACTTGGACTCTCTCATACCACAGAGGGCAGGGATCAGAGACAAACAGGACCTGAGTGCAGGACCCAGGCACAGGATCTCTAGAGCAAGAGAGGCTATCCCTCTCCACACAGGGTTAGATGGTGTTAGCTACCAAAGCACAAGCATGTTGCCTGAAAAGCCAGAGCTTGATGGATCAGACATAGAAGATTTCTCTTTACCAAATCGCCCTGTTAGTCAAAGGGCAAGGCTACCCACCCATCAAGTTAGGGCACAGGTAATAGACTCCAAAGTAAAAGGCAGAGGGCCTCCTGCAATACATCTAACAAAGGACCAGGAACCAGCAATGGACAGGGGGCAGGTAGACAGTCTGTGGAGGTGGCCATTTAACTCCTCAATAGGGCACCAGGCCATTTTCAGTCAACAGAGAAAGCCAAGTCATCACCACCAGGATATCTCATGTGCTTCCAAGAGAGTGGCTAAAATTAAAGACTGAGGATGGCAAGTGTTGGCAAGAACTCAGAGCAAACGGCAGTCTGTGGCTGCAGGTGGCACATTACATAGTACACCTTCATTGAGAAACACTTGGCAGTATTGATAATCAGTGACTCACAGCTCTTCCGCTTGTAGGCATTCCTAGAGAAAAATAAGCACACATGGCTACCAAAAGATGCAGGTGTGTGTTCATAACAGTTTTGCTCATCACGACTTAGAATTCAGAATAAACTACATGCCTGTCTTCTGTAGAGCAGACACACACAACGGTGTGGTCACAGAACAAAACTGAGCATTGGAAAAGACTTCGGAACACGGCTACTCATGGTGCTAATGGCTCTCACAAATGACATACATTGACACCAGAAAGGCTGCTTGAGTCCAGCAGTGGAGCCGCCCACATCCAGGAAAGTAGACACGGAACAGCAGACATGGGTCAGAGTTCAAAATCACAGCCATGAGCACACATGTCTATAATATGTTTCAGCAATGTTTTTCCAGGGTAATCACTTATCTTGAATCTGCAGCTTTATGCGATACCACAATCTCTTCTACAAACTGTCTACACAGATGTATGTGTGTGAATCCGTGTAATGGTGTAGACGCTCCTCCATAAAGATAATCCGAAGGTGTAAGAATACAGTTCTGATGCAGCAGTTTCCTCCTGGCTTAAACCCTCCATCGTGGGGGAAGCTCGTTAAGATCAGGATGATGTAAAGGGAGGTGACACACTGCATTCTGCAGGGAAGCAACTCAAACTCAGGAAGAAGACAACTCAGAACCTTTAGGAAGTCCCTAAAACAGATCAGATTCACAATGCTCCTCACTCTTCAAAGCTAAAAGCCCCTCCTAGACAATCCAAGCTGCCTGAAAGGAAACCTTCTCCACAACCTGTGTAGCTGACTGAGTGTTGCACAGTGAGCTACACTTTCCCAGTTTTTGTGAGCCATTATTCCCAGTTGGGGTGAGCTTGAAAGATGCAGCTGTCTTGGACTTCTGCTCCTATAAGTAACCCCTCACTGGTACTACTGTATGTGACCAACTCCAGTTCACGAAGTTGGACTTCAGTGGTACCATATGTCATGTCTCTTGTCAGTTCCATCACTGGGGTGAGTAGGTGTTTGTTCATGACTCCATCGGAACTGTATCACACAAGAGGGAAACCAGATCACAGGATAAGATGTACCTGGGGGCAGCTCAATACATCAATTGCTGATGATCTCCACACCATCCAAAGGAGACATCGCTGTTCCTCAGTGCCCTCAAATACGCCTAAATCCCTAGATGATCAGATTCTTTATATTAAAAGGTGTAATATTGGCAGAAAGATCTATGCAGATCCACCACTAAGCTTTCAATCACTTGCGGATTACTTATAATACCGAACACAAAATAAACACCACGTAACTAGTTGTTATTTCACAATGTCTAGGGAATAAAGGCATGGAAACCATGGGTACAGGCTTAGTACAGATGTACTTAAACCTGCTTCGTACATGAAAACCAAGGCCTGGCAGACACTCCGGCCTTCCTTCACCCAGCTGCTCAGGTAGTTAGACTATAAACACAGCAGGCAGGGGCTCCTCACCCCCAGCTATGACGTCAGCTCACACAGTTGTCTACCTGAGTTCAACATCCCAGTTTAGGCATTCCACACTGAAGGGCTGGAGAGCATCACACTGGGAGAAGGAAATGTCTCTAGAGGAAAAGATCTTATGGAACCCCTTGATTTACAGTCCTATTATGATATATTCAGGGTCGATAAAAGCCTCTGGTGTACCTCACAGCAATCTGTTCATACCTCCACAAACCACAAACCAACAACCCCCAGAGCCCATAGAACTCATACCAGAATTAGATTCCAAATGTGTTCAGGAGCAAGTTCAGTTCAAGGTCTTGGAGCCATATTCATCCCCTCTGGTAAGCAGGAGTGTCCCTCAGGGGTGCTCCCTATGGGTTTTTGGTGTGGCGGAATCCCGGGAAAATGGTGTGTCTAAGGTCATTTTCCCTTAGGTTTTGGAAGACAGTCGACAGCTGAGGCTGCATTTGGGGCTATTGCTGAAAGGATGATCGATCCCAAGGAGCACAGATTCCAGGAGCACAAAGCTAGGTCTGCTTCAGTGGTGACCAGAACCATCCACCCTACATCAATCATAGGAATAGAGAGGAGACAGGCATGCCCCCATCCTATACTCAGCCACACCAGATGATTCAAACATCAAAATGAAAGGCTGCTTGACTTTGATCTGCTCTTCAGTAAACTGTTTAATTTGGTCTGAAACCTCAGCTGCCATCAAAGACAGCAACTGGGTTCAAGGAAGGGTCAACACCAAACCTTGAGCCAGTCAGGAGTGTGTATGGGTAAGGGTAAGCTTCAGTAGGCAGGTCCTTGCCCTCAGTTACCTGCACAGTGAGTTCCTGCCACACAGGTCCTTGGGACACCTCATACTAGATCTAGTAGTAATCTCTGAGCGTGGCTCACAGTACAGTGGGGATGTAAGCAGCAAGATGCCATGTCCTCCAGGAAGTCACCCTGGCTTGCTACCTTTTCACTAACACTGTAATCTGGAATACGGATGAATTAATGATGGAACCTAAGCCTTCCGTGATGGACTCAGCTTCTCGCAGGCCTGCGGGGTGGGGCTGAACTCCCTCCATGAAATGATTCCCCAAGCCCATTGATCCTGTGACCTAGTGTCCATGGCAAATGTTCCATCTGCCCAAATCTGGTGATGTTCTGTGACACCGGGGACTGTGTGTAAGTGGGTGGGTAGAGTGGCTGGGCACGGTCCTTGTGAACTGTGTGACACCTGTGCCACCTCACTCTGAGTCTGGAAGGTACTGTTCCTGGCACCGGTCTCAGGTTTGCCCTTGACTGAGTCAGCAGCCCAGTGTTGCCAAGTTCGCTGATGCACTGCCTGGAGATGCGACCCATTCCTTAGGAGAAGAGATACGGGTGATGCCACCTCCTCCAGGAAGCCTTCCATTGATGCTTCCGTCTCAGTCTGTTGATATCTCCTCATGGCGCATGTCATAGTGCAGATTCCATCTTCTGAACATCTCACACCCTGACACCCTCACTCTGCTTGAAGCCACAGGTCCCTTTCCATCTCTTTCCGTACCCCAATGCCTCAGGCCTGGGCCAGCTCAGATGTTTCTACGAAGTAACAGGCATTCCATGTGGCCTATTCTCCAGCTGTGTGCTTTGAGCCAACTGTATACCCTATATGGGCCTCAGTTTCCCCGTTTGTAACTTCCCCTCCAAGAGGCCAGCAGGGCTTTTGTGAAACTGTATGAAAGTGACTCGCGTGAGGCTCTTGTGAGCTGGAGGGAACAGGGACAGTCATGTCACCTCCACACTGACGATGGTTGAATATCAACAGTACAGAGCCCTGTTGCCCAGAGTAGGTGTGTATAGGCATCACCCACGTTTACATTCCGTTCTGAGAGTCAGGAGCTGCAGAGCTGGAGCTATTGGCCCAGGTTGATGGAGCTGTGGGCATCCACCCAATAGAAACCAAGGAAAGACAAAGCCATCATTTCTGGCTGGCATGCTTGCTCCCACCCTGAGCAGAGAGCATCACACTTCTCACAGATGCCACCAAACACACCGCCAACAGATTCCCTCCACTCCAGTGAGGAGTGCCGGGACTCGCAGCTCTGTGGCAGCATGCAGGCCCCCTGCATCCTTCCCCAGGAAGTTTCAGAGTGTCCCCCACTGATGACCACAATCAGAGCAGGCAGGCTGTCACCACATGCTGGGCCCATCAGTTCTGCATTTCATGGAGAGAATTTCCTCAAAGACTTCTCAAAGCTATCTCTTCTTGGACATGCTGATTATTCGCTCACACTGATTAAGCCATGAAGATGGAGCGGCACTATCAGCACAGTGTGTGCTGAGCACAAGAAATATCAAGGATGGGGCGAGGGTGGGGCACAAGAAATATCAAGGACGGGGCGAGGGTGGGGCTTCCTGCAACACCAGAGTGGCAGGATCCCCACATTCCCGGCTGTGGTCCTGCAGGTTCACCAGCCTTGTTCATGACCAAGTTGCCTAGAATCCAGCTCCAGTCGGGTATCATAGAGAGAGAGGGCAGGTGGATCAGACAAAATTCACTGGAGCAATGTCAGACACAGGAAACAGGCACTATTCAGGAGATGCTGAGTGAAAGAGGCAGTCCTTCCAGGTGAAATGCAAGACAGGGCTACTTGGAGGGAAGAGGCACACCAAGGGTGAAGTGTACTGCAAAGTTTAACAGAAACACACAAAAACCCAACAAAAGACCAAGAAGCTGATCTGGGAGAGATGCAGCTTCCTTGCTAACCTCAGCCTCATTTACTTCATAGATTTGGTGTAAAATATTACTTCTTGGTAAATCAGTTATCTATTTATTGGTTTATTTTTAGAGACAAGATCTTTTGTGGCCAAGACTGCCCAGGAATCCCTAAGACTTGTGTCTCTCTTTTCCAAGTGCTGGAGACACAGGCATATGCCACCACACTGGCATATTAAAGTTATTCTTCTTGGTAATACATGGGGTTTACTTTTTTTGTTTGGTTGGTTTTTGAGACAAGGTTCTCTACAGCTTTGAAGTCTGTCCTGGAACTAGCTCTTGTAGATCAGGCTGGCCTCGAACTCACAGAGTTCTGCCTGTCTCTGCCTCCCAAGGGCTGGGATTAAAGGTATGCACCACCACCACCCAGCGCTTCTGGAACTTTTTGATGACATCAGAACAGCTTTGTTGGCCTTTCAATGCTGACTGAAGATCAGTGGCTCTCCAGAATCCTCCAGGCCTCCAGCAATAGACTGGACTGCTGAGACATTGGCCTTGTGGGCTGAGCAGTTAAAGGATTCTCAGCCTCTTCGGTGTAAAGATGGTCATTGGTGGACGACCCAGACCACAGTGTATAAGCCAAATCTAATAAATCCAATTTAATACATCTTTATTTGACTGGTTCTGATCCTTTAGAGAACTCTTGCTGAGACAGAGTGAGGTGTAGAAGGGGTTTCAACATGTCCATGCTCCCAATTCTCTGAAGATTCGGTGATTCAACAGAGAAACCATGGCCTTGTCATACTTCTGCTCGGCTTGGCTGTTTGTGTCTTTCTATGGATGTCTGTGTCCTTTCCCCTGTAGTCATCTTACACACTTGCAGACAGTTGTCTGCTTTGTTCTCTGTAACCCTCTTGATGTCTATAAGTTGGGTGGACCCTCCCCCTGTTCCTGATGTGATGGTTTGAGCCTTCTGCCTCTCCTCTCTTGCCCCATGCCTGATTTCTATCTACTTACCAACTTCAGGTTAGCTTTAGCTAGTTCACCACTTCCACACACACCTTTACTGTTTGCTTTCTTCTTCTGACTTTGGATGTGATCTGCTCTTGTCTCCCTAGCATGGTGAGAAGGTTACCATTGCTTGGCTAGCTTAATTTCAGATGAGTTCATATTCACAATAATAACAACGGCTATACGTAGCTGTCAACTTGCAAACCTGAATCTTTCATCTGTGGTTCAGCCAAGTTATTGTCAGTCAACTACAGGTCCTCAGTGAAGATCTAGGCTGCAGGGAGACAGTGATGCCAACACACAAAGAGGGTGCCAGGCTGCAGGAAGGCATCACACAACAGCTTTCTTGTGCTTCTCTGCTCACAACTCAGAGATACCAGGGGCCCTGCCTGCAGCTGCACAGTTGCTGCCTGCAGCTAGCTGCACAGTTGCATTAAGAGTTTGCACATATCCACAAGGCCACATCTTGAAACTGTCCTCCAGTGAGCACACTGAAAACCAAACTCCAACATCACATGCTGAGTCATGGAAGTTCTGCCATAAGAACTGCATTCTCATCAACAGATTCATGCTGCCCGTCAAGGTTCTGGAAGAGGCAGTTCGGCCCACGTTAGAACATAGCACTCTTAGCTTCTGAAAGGCCTTGGCTGACACTGCACAGACAATGCTGGACTTGGCCTTCCTGGCCTCTGAAACAGAAAAAATGCATGTCTGTTTTTTTTTTTAAATGAATTGCCCAGTTACATAGATTTTGTTGGAGCAACAGAGTGGGCCAAACAGAAAGAGAAGGAAAAGTACCCACTCTTGGGAAAGGAGGCCCTGCTGCCAACTGTGTCCTCTGCTGGCGGTCAGCTCTCAAGGTGCAGCAAGGGTTGGGACAGTGTTGGCATGTGACCAACTGCCAGCTGAGAGAGCACAGGTGGAAGTGCCCCACCAAGACACACAGCCCAGCAAGATTCCTTCCTACATTGCAATGCCAAAGGCTCCCTTTGTGGGACCCCATACTGCCTATGACGGCTTCGTCTGTCCCCAGTGCTTCTGTGAGGTGAAGCAGAGGACGCCCTGTGGGTTTGCTGAACCATGCCTGAACCTTCTGCCTGTTTGTAAGGCTGCAATGCTGGGCAGGAGACCAGCCAGATTCCCATGGCAACTCCTCAAAGACCAGCCCATTCTTTTTTCTTAGTTAGTTACTAAACTTCTCACCAACTCAGAACATTAGAACCTGAAGTAATTAATAGCCCTGAAGCCCCTGGTGCTATTGGGATGAGGATACCAATACAGGGTCCCCTCCTCAGGATGAAGGACCAGGGAGGGAATTGGCCTGGCATCAGCATCTCTCTGTCCCCAGATAAAGGAAATCATGGATCAGGGACTGCATACTCAGTCTGGATCCTGTAACTCCATCCTCTGGAGAATGGACCCTCATTGCCCATCAGCCAGCAGTCCTCACTGGGGGCTAAAGGACAGTGGGCTTTGTAGAACTGTAACAGCAACAGGGGTGTATTCCCAGAAACCATGGGCTCCAGCATGGCTCAGCACACACAGCAGGCACGCTTTCACCGCGGGATCCACACCAACGGCTTGTGAGATCAGTGGACACTGGTAGACATCTTCTAGACCACAAAGGAGCAACATGGGAGGCTCAATGTCCCAGGCTGAGGCAGGACAGAAAGATAAGAAAGATTCTAGAGACATGGGAAGAGAAAAGGAGCCCCTCACCCCAGAGTCTGGTTGAAGTTTCTTGCCAGCTAAGATCCAGACTTCTAATACAACTAACATTTGCTGTGAAGGTTGCCAGCAGAGAGAATATTCCTTATCTTTTTGTTTCTAATATATTTTTAATAAAGCGTAGTATTCATATACCCTGAGTTGTTCAGTTTGGACTCTTTCATTCATATATATATTTCATATATATGATCTTTCATATATATGAGTTTTATATGTATGCTTTCTTTCATATGTATATGACCTTATATCTATAAGAATATATACATATATATATTTCCAAATAAAAGTGTTATAATATCAAAGATCCATGTGTGAATCCCAAGCTTGTATGAACCTGAACATGGCCTTACTCTTTTCCCCAGATTTATTTTCTGTGACTGTCAGAAACAAGATAAATTCTGTTTCATGAAAAGGCACCTTTGTTCCCTGCAACCCTTGTGTTACAAGCTGTCCAGAGGAACCTCCCTATGGCCTCATTTATCTCCTCAGCCACCTTTTGTGATGTAATTGTCTGTGTGGCTACTGAAAAGACAATTAGACATCTTCCTGTCACCTTTTCTTGCAACACCCACACTTACACTTGGGTGTCTTACCCTTCCTTACTGCCATGCTGGTATGTTAACCTTCCTCACTCAATCTAAGTCAAACCTGTTCTCAATGAACTCCAACTCTGCCTCATACCTTCTTGTCCTAAAATTCTTCTCCGCAGCAGAATCAGGAATCCTGCTTTCTCCTGAGTGGAGGTCTCTGAACAGAGCGTCTTGGAATACTACAGAAGGCAATGTGGAGCTGTGTCTCCAATCCCATCCCACTGCCACTGGCAACCCCTCAGTGTGACACTCTGCCCTAGGGAAAAGTGACGGTTGCATGACCCAGGGACCCTGTGCTTTCAGAAGAGGAAGGGACGTGAGCAAGGAGACTGCCTGCCTGTCTCTTCCTCTGTGGTTGCAGGAAACCATATCTGGAGTCACTATGTTGAAAATTAAGGATGCTCAGCCCCACGCATGCTCAGCAGTACCTTAGCCGGCTTCCCTCAGTGCACAGAAAGCCCAGCATCTCAAGCTGCTTGCTAAAGACACAGGCAAAGGTCTTCCACACTCTGTGGCTTCTTTTCCTTCATCCAGGTGCCCAGAGGCAGGGCAGGGCCTTCTCCAGTGGGCACACTCAGGGGAGCCCAAGTCCTATGCAAGAGTCCTGGGACTCATCCTCTCCGCTCTACCCAAGTATCAGATAGCTACTGGGTTGCCACGCGATGTTTCTGACACCGAGAACAGTAAGATCTGGAAGGACCCAAAGCACATTGTGCCTAATCACCCTATTATAGTGCGGAACTGTGAGGAAGCATACAGGCTATGGATGCAGTGGTCATCAAACCCTGTGGCCACAGCTAAAGCTGGACAAGCCAGTAGACTATGTTCCTGTTGAGATTCCCCCCTTTGTAGTCCTGATGCAAGTTCATATCCAGGGAACGGAGACTCTCCTCACGTCACCTCCATCCCAGATGCCAGCCACAGCTTGCTCGGAGCTGACCAGGTCCTGATGCAGAGAGGGACCCAAACTCCCCCTGGGCCAGGCTGATCTTCAGGCATGAAGATGTTGCGCATGGCTGTGCTGGGAAGGTGGAGTGCAGTGAGAATATCCTAAATATCTCTCAGTTTCTAGGAGTCTACAGTGTAGCCTACCTCAGGCATGGCTAATTATCAGATTTAGTCACTGCCTGCTGCATCTGACAAACAGAGGACTCGAGTCCTAGGATGTACAAGCCAGCAACCAAAGCCTACGCTGGGAAGTAGAGATCCATGTGGGGTGAGGCTGGTCATTACCAGACCCACAGGCTGGCTCGGAGCTGACACAACAGATGTGAGAGAACCACAGAGCTGTCAAGTGAAAGACCACTGCCAACTGATGGCTGCCGAAGCTGAGCACAGCCTGGCCAAGAAAGGCTGGTTTTGTCATCCAAGGCAAACACCTCTCTGCAGTCTGATGACTAGGAATCTTTGTCTCTGAACTTCTGCAATACATTTTACAGCAACAGGCTCAGGGTGCAGTCTCTGGGGGGGCGTGGCTTCTTTCCCCAGCCCTGAAGCTCCAACACGTCCTGGCCTGGTTAGCCACAGTGGATAGTCACAGTCTGCTTCTTCCCAGGGGCCATGATGGCCACTCTACTGTGTCAACTTCTCAGCTGCTACCATTCCTGAAGCTCTAGATACCTGTGCGCATGCCTGTGCTCCTTTTGCAATCTCCGTATTCATGACACAACTCTGTGTTAGACATTTAAGGAACTCATGGGCTCTATATTCCTGCATTCATGAAAATTTTCATTTTATTTATTTATTCTTTAAAAGTTTTTTTTTTATTACATTTATTTATTTATTTTGTGTGGGCACGCAGGTGCTATAAGGGTGGATATGGAGGTCAAATGACAACCTATTTCTCTTCTTCCAGTCTCCAGGTCCTGTGGATCAAAGTCAGGATTGAGACTTAGCAGCATGTGCCTTTACCCACGGAGTCATAGCCCGGGCCTTTTCTCTTAAAAGTTTTTGTTAAAGATTATATTTACTTACTTATTTGTGTGTGTGTGTGTGTGTGGGGGGGGGGGGGGGGGGGGGGGCATGAGTATTGGCGTGAGTGTTGAGGTCAGAGGACAACTTGGGGAGTTTGTTCTCTCCTTTTACCACGTGGGTCCTGGGGCTCAGACTCTGGTGGCCATGCTTAGTAGCAAGCACCTACAACCACTAAGTCATTTCACAAGTGAAACTGTCACTTTCTTGATGGGACAATTGGATGCAGGGGACTTTGTGCTTCGGTGAAGTCCAGTGTCTTTTCCTTCCTTTTCCTTCCTTTTCCTTCCTTTTTGACTGTTGTGTGGATGGTCATACCTAGGAAGCTTTAGCCCAAGCCAGGACCATGAAGATTCACTGATCTTCCGAGGGCTGGACAGTTCTCAGTCCTCACATCCACTTTGCTGCCCGTGCAGGGTGTGAGGCAGGGCTCTGCTGTCACCCTCCAGCATGGGCAGATCTAGGTGCCCTAGTGACACCTGTTGACAGACCTCTCAGGAGGGGCTCTGGCAACCTCATGGGAAATAGGCTCACTGACTGAGGGCTGCTTTCTGCATTCTCAGTCCCTTGTAGCCATTCCTAAGAGTGGAGGTCACTTTTTCCCTCAGCCTTTCTGAATCAACCCCCCAGTTAAGGGGCCCCATCCTTACCTAGAAACACAGCAGCCTTCTTCATGTGAACTGGTCCTGAAACATATTTCCCTTTCCCCACTTCCTAGCATAGCCCCCACTGCCTCTTGTGTGCAAGTCTTGTATATTACTAGGAGAAGGTTGGTGGTCCCCAAATTGGTATTGTGGAGCACTTGGTATCTTGTATAGCGCTCAGAGTTTTAGACTGCTGAGATGCTGTCCCCATCACTTCAAGAAGATATGAGCTTTGCTCATGAACTCTGGGTGGTGAGAAGAGATGAAGATGGAGCCTTGGGTCAGAACCTTGGATCTGTTTTGCCTCCCAGCCCATGCTGCTGTACCTACTAGGAAGTGCAGACTGGCACATTCAGCCAGGCAGGTGGCAGAGTCATCAACATCAGCCATGCAGGGATCTTGAAAGTCTCCTCTGGGGAATGGCATTGACCACACATTATGGGGCACCTGTCTGCAGTTGAGGGGACTCGCCTCATGCTGGGGCTGCTTGCGCCCCATCCCAGCCTACCCTCCTGCAAGGATCTCGGGGGAGCCCCCTCAGGTCTAGATGGGCCATCCATGGTCACTGCTATTTAGTGGACTTCAACCCTGAGCATCTCATCTCCAAAGCAATCCATCAAGCGTTTCCTCATCCTCTGCCCACTGGCGCCTAACAGTCACATTTTATTTGGATTTCTTTCCAAAGGAATCTCATGAGAACTCAGCAGAGGGGAAGGAGGCAGCCCCTCTATGCTCTGGCCAGAGGGAGAGTGTATAGTTTTCTGCTGAGAGCCCAGCAAGGGTCTCAGTCCACAGGGCAGCACCATGAAGGGGGCAGGACCATGTGGGGTAAGACTGAGCAACAGCAATTCCAGCTAGGGCTGCCAGGACTGACTCCATAGCTCACAAAGCATAGCCGTAAGGTTATGTCTGCTTGTTGATATTTGTGTTAAATGTTAACCTGCCTTGGGGCAGGTGACCAGATTGCTGTCAGCTCTCTTTTCTTGTGGATTCTGTCAGGTGGATCAATGGCTGCTGGTACGTTGGGTCATGATGCTGGAGACTGGCTTCTGCATAATTGCTTTAGCTCGGACTCAAGGCCAGGGAAGATCACACCTATTCAGTCAGTCTCACCGTCAGCTCCTTCTTTCCACAGAAAGGAACGTCACTGGTGATCTCTTCATTCATCAGGACCCCACTCAAATACTGCCTCGGCGATGCATCCTTGCCCAGGTGAGGTACCCCAGTGTCACCGCACTGGGTGTGCCTGTATGGGGTGGGCTATGAACCAGGTACTTTGAGACATGATCTCCCTCATACCTGCCTACACCTGACGCACCACATTTGTATGAAAGAATGAATGAGTAAGTGAGCAAACGTATTCACAGGTACAAAGTCGGCCAGCAAGAGAACACCCAGCAGCAGCCATGGGCTACCACTTTCATTCCTGAATTCCGCATCAGCATAGACCACTCCAGGCTAAACATCACTGGCCCAAACTATCTTCAGCAGACACAATGTCATACAGGGAAACTTATTATCCACACAGAGAAAGAAAACAGAAATGCAAAAATTAAATTACAGGGCAGCCCAAAAAATGCCCACTGTGCAGAAAACTCAAGCCAACTAATTTGTTTGGCCTCCCTTGAAAATGGTGAGGTTTTAATATGAGTCTCTGGGACCCAGTTCCTAAGGCACCAGGAGGCTGCTTGTGGGGAGGGGCGGGGATTTGGTTACAGATGGGCAGATCCAGATTCAATTAGCCTCAGTCCAGACCCCATCTCCCCAGGCTGATGGAATGAGCGAGGGAAGAGAAAGTGCTGTGGCTGGCGAGCTTCACACCACCCCAACCTGCTCCCAGAAAATCAATCTATGTTACCAAGAAGCGGCTTCCACTCTGCCCACAAGGATCAAGATGCCGGCCTCTTGGAAATTAGGGTGTACAGAACTCGATCCTTAGACCTCACTAGCTGTATATACGGTTAGCTATGAACCAGGCAGCTTATGGTTTCCCCAGCACTCTCTGCTTTGGTCAGCATGTTTAGCCTCATTCTGCACTTTCCTGAGTGCTGTAAACAGTCTTCAAGCCCTTCTAAGTGCCCACACCGTGGGGGTCTAGGGAAGATGCTGAGGAAGGCCAAGGTTCAGTAAGCTTAGGATGCTTCTTTACTATACCCATGGGTATCCAGAGGAGGGCAGGTCCCCAGTTAAAGCAGAGCTAACTCTGAACTCTCAGCTACACTAGAGCCTGGTCAGGTACCAAGCCAGATCTGAGATCCACAGTGGGCACCATCTGGGATCTAGCTCAGGATGTTGTCAGTCCTGTTGTGACCATGCCCCAGATTCTGCAGATCCCTTTCTCAGTCACCTACCTGGCTTTGGCCCAGCTTGTTCTAATGAACATCTCTGTGGGTTGAGAACAGGAACCATATCTTGGATTTCAGGTTTGTGATACCTGGAATCATGTAGTTAGTGGCCACCCCCATATGCACAGGATATGCTGCTGATAGATAAATCATACTAGATTTGCCAGCCCAATGAAAGACTGCCCAAAGGCCTGATTCTAGGGATACATCTTGAGGTCTTGGCCTCAGAGCATTCTGAAGAAAGCTACTTTAGAGTGATACCTGTTGGCACAGAAGCCCTCAAAGACTGGGCTCAGTACCCTGAAGTATCCCCAGAAGGCTGGGTGCTCTTACCGTCCACACAAGCAGGCCGGGCTCGCGTGGTGCCTGCAATCTGCCCCTTTCTGCATGCACAGCGCGCTGTCTGCCGGGCAATCGTCCTCCGTGGCTGGCTGCTGTCCCGGTCTAGGGTCACAATCTCACAGGTTCCAGCGGCCAGCTGACCTGCAAGGAAGGAACAACCACAAGCTGAGTGGCCACAACCCGGAGTCTCACACCCTGGAGTCCACCCAGCACCCACCTAGAGTGGGGTCCACCACAGCTGGCTCAGCGAAAGCGATGTGGAGAGAGCTCTCTGTGACAGCCAGCAACCCATCTTCTGTATGCTCTGCCAGGGATTTCAGTAAGCCTATCCCAATGGACAGGAAATTAAATGTGGCCATCTCTGCCACACACGGAAATGAAATCTCAGAATTGCAGAGAAAGGCGCTGCCTCCCCCTCATCCCCCACACACTTGGATTTCACAGAAAACCACCTGCCCAGAGCACAGGGTCCCCAAATCAAGCCAAGCCTTGCAGCTTCCATCCCAATATGTCAGTCGCTACCTGCAGGATGTACTATCTTGGACCCACAAAATGGAGCAGCCATAATATATATGCTACCATATTGCAAGGAAGTATTATCATCCTCACCTGGGCACAGAAGACAGGATGGCCAGGGACCAAGTTATAATTTTCCTGAAAACTTGGACATGCTAATACACATGGACATACATAAGAGGAACACATAGACACACAGAACAGATATTACAAGCCACATGCCTGGCTGGCAGACATGGGGAAAACTATACAGGTATACACAGGAGATATTCAAGTGAGAACACACATTCTATATGGGCACAGACTTGTAGGGATGTCATGTGCTGGGTAGATACTCACACATACACAGGTACACACAAGTTCCTACATGTACACCTACACCTAGGTGTATACAGATTGTATGGATGAGCTCATGTGTACACACAGGCTCTAATGAGTACATTCAGCTATACTCGTGTGCACACAGGCTAACAGGTGTGTCCACGTAGACATGTAATTTCACATGGTGTACTTATCTGCATTCAGGAGCTCATAGGCTACACTGATAGGCCAATGTAAGCATTTATGTACATAGAGGCCACTCAGTTAGACACATATTTTATGTATGTTCCTGTGTAAAAATACACAGGTATACAAGATAAGCTTAGATGTACACAGGCTACATTTAAGTTCCCATGTAGACACACAGGTACACATGAGCACACTCATCTGTACATGTTCTGGGTATTGTTCAGTGTGGATACACAGGTACACTCAGCTGCACACAGGCACACAGGGCCCTGGAGTGACCCTAGAAGAAGGGACACGTTTCTCCAAAGCGCCAACCTCACCTCATGAGAGAAAATCCCAGTGGGAAATAAAGCCCTGTGGTTTAAGCTGTCACTGCCCGGCCAGTACCAGGAAGTTCTAAAGAGCGATGCTGTCCAATAAAGATAGCGTGGTGCTCACAGTGGGCCATAAACATGAAAAACTGGCCACCTTGTAGGAGGACAGAGGGCATCCCTCAGCCCGGCTGGTGCTGCACATTTTGTCCCAGCACGGTGAGCTCCATCACGCAGCTTCACAGTCTCATTAGGGCGCATTCACAGAAACCCTGGGATCTGTCACCCATCACCAGGAGCTTCCATTCACTCAGCACACAGTAAGCACCTACTTGCTGCCCTCTGTGGGCACCAGAAAACTTCATGGCACATGGTACCCCCCCACACACACACACTTGGGAGCTCCTTCTGGCTACAGGGCACATCACAGAGATGCTGGGTGTCAGAATCCCACCCACCTGGATGAAAGCCATACAGGTGTTGGCAAGAAATAGAACAGGGTCACAGGGACAGACACGAGAAAGAAAGTGGAACAGGCACACAAGAGTGGCCATGTGATTTGCAACCAGATTGTTTGGTAGCTCTCAGGGCTTCTCAACAGTAGTTTCTTCAATTTGGGGTGTCCTTCCTTTCCACAAGGATCCTTTTGCTACTGTCACCACTTTTTCTCCAGGCAACTGGATCCTGTGCTGTATCAGCCTTGCTGCTTGGATACTTCAGGCCAACCCAGAGCCTGGTTATAGCAGGTATCACACACATTAGCAGGAACTATGGGGAAGGGTGGCTCAGCTCCAACAGCCCAGCAATGGCCAGGCCAACAGAGCCTGTGGTATGACCTGTCTGGATGTGACCTGGGCCACTTTGGTAAGGCAGGACTGGCAGGAGCTGTCCAAGGTGACTACACTCTGCTGCTCATATCTATGATGATGCCGACAGATCCTGGCTGGTGTACCAAGTTCATGTTGGGAGAATGGATCAGACACTTTGAGAGGAATGATGGGGCAACGAGGACCTCCCAGACAACTCTGAGCCGCCCCTCCTGCAAATGCCCATGCTGTCTCAAGCTGAAGGCAAAGCCCAGCCAGAGCTGCCTTCCTCAAGCTGCATGTTTTGAGTCATTCTACCCAATCACACTCTGAATTATGTGCTATTGTTAAGGAGCAAGCACAAGCAAAGGGAAGCACCATCGACAAGCGAGGAGGATAGGCAGGGTAGGAGGAGCACCCAGAACAACCAATCAGAGCTAGCACCAATCTCAGAGCCAGAGCACTGGGCCTGATGGGAGCTGAAGGACAAACTGGCTGGAAGCAGACAGCAAGCTCTGCAGCACACAACAAAGAAGTGGTTTCCTTCTTGTGCTTGCCACTGCGATGTGTGGCTGGGCAGCCACGCGGACACTACCCTACATTTCTATTTAAAACAGGCACATTGGCTCCAGTCACTTTGCTGTTCCTGCCCAGCTTGCCCCACTGTAACTCTGGCCAAGGTTTAGAGTGTCTGGGCCACCTTAGTACATATGATTTCTCTGGAAGGCCTGGAAAGTTGTCTAGAGCTGTCTAGCTAGGGTCTGTCCCAACAAGGGTTTTGAAAGTAGGGGAAATACTACCAAGTCAATGGCATCTTACAGTTGTGGTAACTCCTGGACACTGGGGAAGTCTGCCCTGGGCCAGCAGCAGCACCACCCTGGGCCCCAGTTCCCTATCAGCAGCCACTTAAAGGTCACGTGACATGATCAAGGGACCATGCACATGCACCTGGCTGCAAAGAGCAGGAGTGGGAGGGGCAGCAAATACCACAACTCCCAGGCTTTGTCCCTGGAGAAAGATACGACATAATTTAGGCAAATGTCAGATGACCGGAAGTGTCCCTTCCCCCACAAGGATAAGCCCAGTCCCAACAACTGACCAGGCTCTGTTTGCACTCAGGTGCACATAACTGTGGCAAGAGAAAACATCCCTCCATGACCGGCTGACCTCACTAAACAGGTTCCTAAGTCACTCCTCCATATAGGCAACATGGCCTTCTACTGCTCTGAGATGGTGGCTGTCCATACAATACCACCAGCTACCTTCACACTGACCTGCATGCGCGAATTCCGTGGTGACATCACTACCCCAGCGTTAGACAGATGGACACCCTCTCACTCATACCACTTCTCTCTGTGTCTGCGCTAAGAAAGGTCTCCACCTCGTTCCCACATAGTGGGTGGGTGGAGAACCTGCGCTCAGGGGAGTTGCGGTTTACAGTGCCAGACTGGAGCCTGCCAGCCTGAGTCATCTTCAGCAGGGGCAAGGAAGAGCCTGTACACTCAGGACCCCAGCTGTCCTTTAAGAACACATCCTGGGAACAGGCCTTCCTCCACTTGGGCTCACCTGCCCTGTTTGCCTTGTGTGGTCTCTGAGCTCAGGGTCTCTGGGAAGCCCCATGCAGGACTGTGTCCCTTTTAACACGAGAGATAAGCAAACTTGACCTTGGAGTGATTTGAGCTTTCAATTCCTGGGCTTCAGCTGCAGGGGGTTTCTGCAGGGCTAGGCCTTGGGCCACAGCAAGCAGGGATACTGGGCCCTGGTGTGCCTTGATGCCTGCTCACATGTCAGCCTGCCAGCTCAGCAGTGGGATTAGGCCTTGACACAGTCGTATGATAAACACAAATGCTCTCTGCTCTACTGGGTGCTGATGACAACTGAATCAAATCCTGGGACTTCCTCAAGGCAAGAGCTGGCTCTGTACAGGAGCCTATCAGAATGCGACACCCCCATATGCTGGAATCTGAGCACTGGTTCCATACCACACAGGCTGTGATTTGGATCTTGTCTTACGTTGTACAGGTTGGGTTAGCTCAACACTGAATGGGTCCCGGTAATGACACTGGTCTAGGGGAGTCAATGGCTACACTTTCTCTGGGCATTCAAACCAGGCCCACCCTGTCATCCTTCTCCCTGCATCTATAGGTCCTGGAGAAACACTTCTCTCAGGCCATGTCCTACGCAGGCATGACATCAATGCTGCAACGAGATGAAGGCCATACTGAATACATCTACACAAAAATTCCCACAACCACATTCAGCCCTCTGACCTCCTGGGTCTCTAGGATCCTGGAGGCCACATACGGATGGATGTCCATCCACTTCAGCCACTTCCTGTTTTCTGAGCAGGATACAATTTGCCCAGAGGACATAGCCAGGTACAGAGAACATCAGATTGGAGATCACAGCACAGAACAGGTCCCACTAGAATGCCCAGCTATCCCTCAGACCAGAAGGTTAGGGCCAGGTCAATAAAGGGAACAGAATGCCCTGAAGGCAAATTCTGCAAACTCGGTCCTAAATGCTGGATGAGGAAGGCAGGACAGCTTCCACACCTGTTAAAGATTTCATGTGGACATAGCAAAGGCCACTGGCTCTGGACAGGGTGACAAGGCTAGACCTCAGCAGCCAATGTACAGGGTTTCCAGGGCAGGTGGGCACAAAGCCCTGGGAGGGGGGTCAGTAAAAAGCAAGGTCCCACGTTCTCTCATGCAGCATCCCTCCACCTGGGGCACACACCGATAAGCTCTTTAGTCCCACAGGGTTGTGACTTATATCTGAGAGGACATAGGATGTGATGGATGTCAGTAAAGATTCAAAGTGACTCTGACAGGTGCAGAGTGAGACGGTGGCATTTAACAATCATAAATGTCAGCCTCCGTGTTTGGATTAGAATGAAGACAAGGTGGAGTCAGGAGGCCAGGAAGGATCTAGAGCCTGCATCAGGCAGCTTAACCTGGCTATGGGATTCATTGTCATTCATAAGACAGGAATCAAGGAGGGCCAGCAAAGAGAGACGTGGCACCCACAACCCGTCTAGAGTTCCCAGGTCAGCCCACAGTTCACCATCTGGGTAAGATACAAAGGTTGCTGGTCCATGGCCCACAATATGTTGGGCATGACTGCTGGCCCCAGGTCAGATCTACTCCAAAATATATAGAAAGCACTATGAAGCCCACAGGTTGTTTGAACAGCAAAGGGGACATGGAGACCATGGGCCACAGGATTGCAGGCTAACAAGATTTCATGTGGACATAACCAAGGCCACTGACTCCAGATAGGTGACAAGGCTAGACCTCCACAGCCAGTGTACAGGGTTTCCAGGGTGGATGGGCAGAAAGCCCTGGGGGTCATAAGAAGCAAGGTACCAGGTTCTCTCATTCAGTGTCCCTCCACAGGGGGCACACCAATAGGGACTAAACATTTTAGATAGATAGATAGATAGATAGATAGATAGATAGATAGATAGATAGAGTTATAGATATATATCTGTGACAAAATATAGTTGGGTGCCATATGGCTCAAGAGAAGGCTTGCAGATTCATCAGGAGTGTCCTTGGTCTGGGGTCTACTGTGAGCCTGCTGGCTCCCCAGAAACCCTGGAAGGTGGTGTTAAGTTTCTTTGTTACAGGGAAGCAAACTTTCGCTAATGCTCTCAGGCCACCCATATCAAGACAATCAGGAGCAAGAGCTTAGTGGTTCTTTAGACTGAGAAAGAGCTGGATCTGGAGACAAGGACAGCTTACTCAGGGGATGTTAGTCAGCACCACAGACTTTTGGGCTTCGGCATGGAGGAAGGGAGTAGTGGCTGAGATTCCTGGAAGCATGTTCACCATTTCAAACTTTAATCCCAGTAGCCACACTAGTTGCCAAAGAAATTGGGTGGTGCATGCCTTTAATCCCAGGGGTGCACACCTTTAATCCCAGCCCTAGAGAGGAATATAAGATGGGGGAAGACGGCTCTCAGACACAGTCTCATTCTGAGATTCCTGGAAGCAGGTTCACCATTTCAGACTGAGATCAAGGTAAGAAGAGCCAGTGGCTGGCTGTTTGGCTTTTCAGATCTTCATGTTGAATCACAAATTTTGACCCTGAGCTTTTATTAATCGTGCTTCAGGCCCTGATAGGATGAAGTATTAATCTGCTCAAAATAATGCAAAAGGCTAACAAACTGACTTATCTTGACCATTGCCCACATCAGAGGGTAGGGGATCAAGAGAGGTCCCAAGGCCCTGCTTGTGTCCCTCTTGTCCCCTACCCTGTCTAAGGATCCCTCTCCTTCCTGTCACTCCTGGAAGGTATGATAACTTCTGCTATGCTGGATGCCACCTAAACTCCTGTAGCCCTGACTCATCAGGGCAGGCCTCATACCCAGCCAACTTGGGACTCCATGTGGGGGTATGTGAAGTTTGGAAGTGGCCATGGCCAACCTGAGTCAGGTGTTTCCATCTCTTACCCTGCACAAGACCTCAACTTCAAAACGAAGACAACTAAACCACCAGCCCTGTGCAGTGCTCAAAAATTAAGCTACTAATGTTTGGTTTTATCCCCAATTCTATAGACACATAGTACGAAGATTAAAAGTGCAGGGAAAAAATGTTCTTAAGATCCGGAGGAGACTCCATCTCAATGTTTGATATAGAATGAAATCAAGTCTCAATTAAATCCCAGTATCAAATTCTCTCTCACACCCAACTACTACTGAGTCAATTAAGTGAGTGCCACAGATCACAAAGCCCAATTCTGAGACTAGCTGAGGATTATCCCTGCATGATAAGAAGCATGGGGGGGGGGGTCGAGATTTTAAAAAAACTGAGTAAGACAGGCCATGCTGGTCTGCTACCCATCTAGATATGTAACTGGGACAGAAGATGGCAAGGGTCGGATCAGCAAACCACAGGCCTGGTCCCTCTCTGGAAAGACCAGGTACACCCCACAGTCGGTGGTCAAACTCCTGCAGAGGGCAAAGGAATGCACAGCTTTGTCACTAGGAGACAAGACAAGCCCAGGGACTAGCATGAAGACAGGTTCACTGGCCCTGAGCTGTTTACAGGGACCCTGGTTTCAGATCCACAGATCCACTTCTCTGCCTGGGGCCAGCTATGCTTCCGGAGAGCGCCATATGCATTGGTTACAGTCTTAGGGAGGCTCCCGAAGGACCCCCTTGGCCCAGGCACAGCTGGCTGTGATGGTGCCCCAGAATAAGAGGGTAAGGACAGTACAGAGGAACAGCCAGCAAGATGGTGCTGAACTAGTGCTTTAGGTACAGTGGCATCCCTGGAGTCTCATGTGAACATACACAGAACCCTGAATAAACATGCTTGACATGTTTTAGAGACAGAGCAGAACCATAAAGCCATCCCAATCTGCCCATAGGTCTGTGTAGGTTCCTTCAGAGATACAGGTACATGGTCACATGCAGCCTATGGCTCATGGATGGGAAGCACATATATACCCAGGCAGATACAAACATGGTGCTGCCTACATACAAATGCACCCATACATATCCAGACCACACTTTGTGCACACAAACTTTTGCATACCATATGCCACACGTATTCTGATACAAACACACATGTACATACAGACCACAACATGCACACATACAAACAGGGCATCTTGTACATATGCACCATGCTACATTATCATACCATAGAAACACACGACAGAGCAGAGGCTGTGCATAGCACAGCCTGCACCTGCAGACTTACACACTCAGGAACATGTGTGTGCAATGCTCTTCTGGCTTAGCACCTATTTTCTATCTGCAAAAGCAGTACTTGCCCAAGTTCAGCAATCTTCCCCAGGGAACCCATGAACTAAGACTGTGTCCCTTACCTCTCCACTGGGACAGATCCCTACAGCCACTCTGACTTGAGGACACATGGAACATGTGCCACCACTGGCTGTAGATGTACACGGGTTAGAATGTTTGGGAGAGGTGAGAGGCACCCACAGCCAAGGCCTCTCAGTCCAGTGCTTCCAAAGCAGCTTCTTTAATCTCCATCCCAACTTCACAAACCAGGACTCCTGGTTGCCCTTTCCAAACATCTTCACAGACTAGATTCTCCGAGTTTCTGACTCGCCTCCAAAGCCCCAGTAGTGTGAACCCCCTATCTCCACTCCCAGCACATCTCTCCAGGGTAACAAACGACCATGCTCCTAGCATGGAGGGCAGTAACTGTGCACTGTAGAAGAGGCTGGTCTAGTCCCAAGGACCAAGATGAAGTTGAGTCTGGGTAAGGAGGCATGAAGGCTCTCATTCTAAGGGTTTCATCCAGCTGCCTGGCTTAAACACACTTAGAATACCCACAGCATTCTGTTGCATAGCAGGAGAGAAGAGCAAGAAGATCCCATCACCTCATGACCCATCAGGCTGCAGGGTAGCAGGTGTTCTGAGAATTTCTTCCCTGGGGAAACATAACCAACATCTATCCCTCCTTAATAAGGCTCCACTGACAAATCAAAATACAACTTTGCCAAACTTCACCCTGGGGGGCCAATGAGTTGACTGGGCTTCCAGGAGTCTGTCTGGGGCATCTCAAATCAGCAAAAGATGATGATGTCTCCATAGCTGCATAGGTGGAATCTCCCCTCAGCTAACCTCCCATAGTCTATACTCTATAACTTTCCAAGACTACAAGGCCATGTACAGCTAGGGCAGAATTACATATTTACATAATTACTGTCCAGGAGGTGCAAGAGGGACCAGCTGGAATCTCAGACCAACATCCTGTGACTTCCCAGACTCCTACGTAGAACTTCAACAGCAACAAGCTCACTTCAGGGTGCCTTTCAAGCAGGCACAGGGACGGCGGTGATGGCTGTCATGGGTTATGCTGAGGATAGTACTCAACAACATGGGAGAGCCCTGAACTCAGGGGTCCCAGAAGAACCAGCTGCCCAGGGAATCCCTTTCCTCCCTGAGGAATCAATCAGCCATTAGTGCTCCCCAGGTAGACAGAACTGTTCCCTTCCATTCTGGACCTATGTGGGCACTTAATACAGATGAGGCTGCCCCTAGGAATAGATCGCAGGATATAAGCTCCCAAGAGGTGCTTCAAGTCCCTAGAGGTCGGTGAGCTCTGTACATCTCCCAGAAGGTACCTGGGCATCCTCAGCAGCTGGTCGCTGCAGGCCATTAAGACTGCTTGGCCTGAGTGATAGGTAGAATTCTCACCTGATCTATAAGCTGATCCCTGTGGGAGGGCAGAGTGGGAGCAGATCCCTCTGGAGGGGGTTCTACCTGTAGCTCTAACCATAGGTTGGGGACTCTCAAGTACCGGGCTGTTCCTGTTTTCTAGGTCTGATTATGCACCAACTCCCCTGCTGCCTGCGCCTTGGCAGGCAGGCCATTCTCTTGAATTAATTATCAGAGTTAAAGCATGTAGCTTAGGGCTCCCTCTCAAGCTTGTCCCTAGGGCCTAGCTGGATACAAACAAGGAACACCCCAAGCCTCTGCCCACACAGGCAACCCAAACTCCCTGCTTCTCCTAGCATGGTTAGCTCAGTGACTTGAAGCTTAGGATGTCCTATGAGTGTTCAATAGCCCACTTCTGTGTTATCACCCAGGCTTTGGTGGAGGGCAGGAAGAGACTGGGGCACACTTGCTGACTTCTGCTTTCCACAGGCTGAAGCTGTTCCAATGCTCAGAGAGATGTCCACGGGGATGTGCCTGGCCAGCTGGCCCCCATTCAATTATCCCCTTAATGTGAATATTAACGAGGTGCTGCGGCCTGCCTTGGCAGGTCCGGTACAGGGCCCAAGACTGATCCTGAGATTGTCTTGGAAAGCTGTTGCTACAACATCATAAACACAGCAATTATGCCTCAGTTTACAACTTCGCCAAGGTCAATAAAAGACAGGCTGCAAGCTAGCTGTGAGCATCTCATGGCGGGTGAGTTGGGACCAGAGTCCAGGAAAACATAGACATCTGACTTGAGGCAGCATGGTACTTCTTTGATCTTGATGCTACAGTAACAGGCCTTTCCTAGAATGTCCAAATCCCACTTGCAAGCATACTCTGTGGGCAATGACACTGGGTAAAAGGGACAGTGTCACCCACAAACACTCATCTGAAAAATGTCCAGTGCACCCCACAACCCAAGTTGCTTCTTTAGGAGAGCTAGTTCACACAGCCTGCCCTACCCCTACCTTCCACGATACCCCAAGTTAGGTAAGCCCTGGATATGGTGGCTTTCAAGGCATCTTCAATGCACGGTACACAGGGATTCTTGATTGCCTGGGTACCCTAATATTCTCACAATCCTGAAAAGGAACAAGAACTTCAAGCAGAGACAAAAGCTCAGACCTCATCTTCCTAGGTGCCCAGAATACCACTGCCAGGAGAGGAGGGCCACAGGCCTTGTGGGTCTAGAAAGGGATGGAGTCTGGAATACTCCTCTTGTACGTTCAGGGTGCTCTACCTGGGCAGCCCTCAATGACCACAGAACAAAGAGATACCAACTAACGTAACATGGCAGAAAAGGCAAAGCCAGTCCCAAGGCCAAAATGGAGACATAGGATAGCGTGTGCTCACAACATACATGTGTCGATTCTACACAGCAGCACGGAATGGTGCCAGTAATCAAACGGATGCCTGGTAAAACCATTTCAGTCTTCAGTGAACCCCTGTGTCTTTCAAACATTTCTGAATAACAAGGATGCTTAAGAGAAATACGTTTAACACAACAGGCAGTAGCCAGGGCTGAGCCCCAGGAAGCTCCATGCTTGAGGAGGTAATAAAGAGGGCCAACTGTGGGGAAGGACATGAGCTGGAAGACCCAGATTGGGACAGGGGTAGAGATGCTGAGAAATCTACGAGATGGGAAGGTCAGGGCATGTCACTTGGCCAGTCTGTCCTTTTGAGTTTGACCACGTTGACAGGGAGGGCTCCCACCTTTTCTTGTAGCTAACAGTTTTTTATTCTTTTTGTTTGTTTGTTTATTTAAGGTTTGGGTGTTTTATCTACATGTATGTCTGTATATCACTTGCATTTCCGTTGCCAGTGAAGGCTAGAACAGGGCATTGGCTCCCCTGAAACTGGAGTTACATACTGTTTTGAGCTACCATGTGTATGCTAGCCACTAAACCATGGTTCCCTGGAAGAGCAGCAACTGCTCTTTAACCACTGGGCCATCTCTGCAGCCACAGCTGCAATCTCTCTGCAAACCCTCCATGCTTTGCTGCTTCAGGTTACTGGCTCTGAGAGGAGGGCATTACCAGGCACCTGCTCCTTGGTAACACTATGTCCCTGCCTTCTAGCCCAGGAACTGCAGAGCCAGCTGCCTCTGTCTAGTTAACTGGAAACCCTCAACCCTGCAGACACACAGCACACAGAACACTTGGCAAAACCACCAAAGTGTCTGACAGTTCCCGAAGATGCCAGCCATGGCAGGGCGGTTTCCAGCGATGGCTAGCTGACTGAGAAAGCAATGCCCTGATGAAGAACTAGATATGTTAGCCATCGCTCCTATCTCTGGCTCCAGTTCTGGTTCCAGGAAGGGACTGGAGCTCCTCTCTTCCTGTCCAGTTTGAACAACAGGCCAGCTGGGGACACTTCATCTCATGTCACTGTCTGGCTGTAGGGCAGAGGAAGGTGCTTTGGCTATACTGTTTTCACTGATGGTACGCCATATCGGTTACACATGGGCAGTGGATGAAGCAGGTGATCCTGAATGGAGCCAGCTGACCCGAGGCAAGGCCCAACATCCCAGAAGAAGGTGGAGGGCCATTCTCTGGAGGCAGAGGATAAAGATCCAGACATCTGCAGGACTTAAGAGGTGGCATGGGAAGGCATGCTACCGACAGACTCTGCTGGCATCTCAGTAGCCTGGGCATCCTGGCTTCATGAGGACTCTTGCCAATACCACTGTAGAAACTAACAATGATTACACATACTGACAGTCGTCCTGACACTCTCCTTTGCACTGAGTGTCACTTCCCAAGTAGACCTTGATCCTGAGGACCCCTCAAGGGCCTTCAGGCCAGACCTACTGAGACCTGTCCTGTCACTCACTGCCATCCTTCCCTGCCAGTACAGCAAACGAGTTTGGCCAGCATCATGTCTCCCACTGCAGCTGAGGCACCTACTCTACTAAAGCCTTGGTTTTCTGGCCTATGCATTGGAAGGAGGAAGGCTAGTCCATCCACCTGGGAGCATGTGGCACAGATATTATAGCTCCCATGGCTAAAGGGCAACAGCAGCACCCAGTCACCTGTCTCTTCCTCCTGTGGCCTGCTGTGGCCTCTGTGCTAAGCTGCAGAGCAGGGATGCTTTTGGAGTCCAGCTCAGCTCTAGACCAGTGTGCCACATGCCATCCCATGCTGGATAAACATAGAGATGAGGTGGGGGTGGCAACTTTGGGGGTCCCAGGTCACAGAAAAGTTTCACGTCTGCTCCCACTCTGTTTCAGTGCTGCTCTGCCTTCTGTCTCCTTATTCACAGAACGCCATGATGAGGAGTGTGTCATGTTCAAGGTTGAGACAAGGGTTTTCGGAAAACCACTGGCAGCCCTGCAGAGGAAGCCAGCAGCCAGGTACCTGTCTAGCCTGTGCCCTGTTTCTGGGGACACACCTCTCACATATTCTGCTGCTACTCAGGCTGTCTCTGTACCTGCAGCCAACAGCTTTTCAGCACAAGCAGCCAGGGGCCAGAAGCTCAGGAGCTACTGCAAACCCTCTGTTTGTGGAGGCCACGAATGTAGAGGCTTGGACAGTTCAGGAGGATCGAACCACTGTCAGGTTTTTTGGTGAAATTTCTTCAGACCTTCCTGGTGGCATGGATGCTTAGCTGATGAAAAACCCAGCCTTCCAGCCCTCCTGTGTCCTGTAGATTACAAGAAACAGAATCTACAGGACCACTGCCTGGGATGGAGATCAGATTACTCTGCTCACAGTGAGGAACCTTTCTCCTTTGGAAAAGGTCTTCTACCAAGGTGCAAAAAAAGCCCATGAGAAATAGGAGTGTCAACCACAGGCTCATGCAGCTATGAGCCCTGTGACAGAAAAATATAAAAAGGAAAACACTGGATCTAGACATAGACTTTATACTTTCCCAGAGAAATTCAAAATGCCTAAGAAACCTAAATATAAAACACATTAACGTAAAACTTCTAGAAGTAACACAGAAGAGAAAAAAAAAACATCTATGCGAGATTGGATTTGGTGACAAGTTTTTAGATAAAACACCAAATTCAAAATCCTTGAAAGAAGAAAATGTGACAAATTAGACTTTGCTACCACAGAAACATCTGCTCTGCAGAGAGGCTGTGAGGAGGAATGAAAAGACCAGCTGAGACAGGGGGATGATATCTGCAAGCCACGAAGCTGAGGATGAAGGGTGTCCAAGACATTCCAAGAAAGCCTTTAAAATGCCAGAGTGAGAGACAGATCAAAGACGGCAGACAAAAGATTGCAACAGACACCTCACCCCAAGTGGCAAACGAGCCACCAGGAAACATCAAACCACCACATACCGATTAAAATGGAAAAATTCCAAGTCCTCCCTAAATACCAAATGCCAGCCAGAGTGTGGAGCAAAGGAGTCCTCAGCCACAGCTGCTGGAACACAGAATGGTGCAGCCACTTGGAAGACTGCTGGCAGCTTTGACAAAGCGAGATTCTCCCACCAGTCGAGACCACGCCCCCAGGGACTTAGCCAATTGATGTGGAAAGTTCTGGGTGCACACACACACACACACACACAGTGAGAGAGAGAGAGAGAGAGAGAGAGAATATTATAAACATTTAACAATTTAACAAAACAAACAAAAAACCCGGGGCTTAGTCCTCTTAAGGAACATTGTTTAATAGTAAATGGGGCAGAGCTGCAGAACCACGAGAGGGCACAGGGGATCCATGAATATTTGTCTCTAATAGAGGATGAGCAGTGGAGAAAGCCACAGACCACAGGAGTCTAATTATGACATTCCTCAAAGGGCACAACCGCAGGAAAGGCCAAGCAATGAGGGGTCATCGCAGGCTTGGGGAGGGGGGCAGAAGGAGGGAGGAAGAGATGGAATTCACTGGGGAGGGGGACTGTGTGACTCCTGTGCAGCACTGCAATGGGGACACACAGCACTGTGGCTGTGCCCAGACAGCAGGACTCAGGTGGGGCACAGAGCCACCTCCATGACAAAGCAACGCTGGAACCCAGCAGAGCCTGGGAGACTGAGAGCAAAGGAACTGCCCCCCAGCTCTGTGCACTGGGTGGTAGAGCCGTTTCCATAGGGACACACTAGCGGTCTGACACCCCTGTGTGTGCACACTTGAAGACACAATTGTATAAGTGGATGGCAGCAGTGGGAGGCAGCCTTCTGTACAGGAGTGGGAGGTTGCAGATAGGCAAGAGGAAGGGACAAGATGATCCTGATGGTGACAGGTTAGACTCAGAGTGGGCAGTGTGAGGTCACATTTGTGTGAGAGAGATAGACAGTTACACACACATGTATCGGATCAGTCCCTTCATCTGGCAGCTGAGAGGGCTGAGGGGCAATGACACGCATCAGCAATGGGGCCCCTAATCCATTGGTTTCAGGACTTCTCTACAAGGAAACGGAACATGAACTCTCGCAAAGTATGTAGGACAAGGGCAGAAAAAATAAAAATGGAAGAAAAATCCAGAGACCTGGTTGCCCCCAAAGTAAAGAAATGTCCAGAAGACAGAGCAGAACTGTGGTGAATGTGTTAGGGGACCCAGGAACCACAGAACAGACTCACAAAACCAAAGATAATGGAGAAAATGCTACTGGTTATAACTCAAAGGTCCAAAATGCATGATGCCACATAGCCCTGCATATTTGAACCAATAAACACAGGGACGGGATAAAGTCTTCCACGAAGAAATCCACATCCTTTGTGGACACTCGCCCTTGCCAGCCCAGCATCACCTCCAGTGAGACTTCCATGTGGTGACTTCCCTACACAGAGTGTACTGTGGCATGGGAACAATCAACTCCCTGGTGCGGAAGCCTGGCAAACAGAGCCTCTTACAGGGAGTCGAGTCAAATAGTTCATGTTGAATGTATGGGGGGGCAAAAGTAGCTCAACCCTCTTCTTGCCAAAACCCTAGAACCCCAGTCCAAGCAGAGGGGAAAACACTAGATGCAGACTAACCATGTGAGACTTTACCAAAGCTCTGACCAGTACACAGCACAGTTGCCAAGGTCACGGCCATCAGGATGTCTTGGAGGCTCACGGTTCCCAGGTGCCAACAGGACAGGATGGTGAAACACTGGGTGGTGCTCCCAGTGGGATCCAAATACACAAGGACACCAGGTAAGGAACGAGGATTCAGAACTTGGAAACAACAACACGCTGGTGTTGTTCCTTCCATGGTAACAAATGGGCCACACCAAGGTCAGGATTCTTGCACTGCTGACTACTGGCCAGGACCTCAGTAGAAGGCACATGGGGTTTTCTGAACTGAACTATCTCCACAATTTCCCTGTAAACATCAAACTTTTCCAAAGAAGGAATAAGCTCGATTGAAAAATCCATGACGGCATGCAGGATGATGGCCCCTGTGGCGCACATGCTGGGGAGCTCAGTGAAGGCTTTGTGGGGCTTGCGCCAGCATCCGATGCGGTTAAATGGGGCATGCACGGGCCCGCTGGCCTGTTCCTTCTTCACACCTGTCTCTGGCTTTCCAGGAAATGCGCTGAGCCCTGGGAATTTCACATCAGCTGTGTGCTTAGCAACAAACGGCCCATTTCCCTTCTCCTGGGTACCAGGAGTCCTGGCTGAGACATCTCTGCTCAAAAGGTACGGCCAGGCATAGCCACATCCGGTGGGCTGCTGCCCATGAACAGCTTAGAGCAGACCTCGTAGATCCACGCAACAGGCTGCCAGGGAGCTCTCTCTCCGTATCACACACACACACACATACACACACACACACACACACACACAAATAAATAAAAACAAGAAACCTGTACTATCTGAGCTTCTTTCAAGGTCAAAGGTGGCAGCTGCAGTCTGAGCTCACCCCATACAGCTTCCAGAACACGTTTCCATGGAGCTGGGCTCACCTTCTGCTGGGGTAATTAGGGAGACACTGGGAGGGCAGTCTGGAGATGAGACCTTCTGTTAATGAGCACAGCAAAGAATGGAGCTGAGAGTGTGCAGAGGTACAGGTCCTCGGTCTACACCTGTTGCTAGGTTTGAAGTAAGGCAGCCAAATGCAGCTCCAACCACCAAGCATTGTCCAGCTTAAGACCTCAGCCCAGACCCTGCCCACTTCAGCCTGAGATGGCTGGGCAGTTCAAGGATGGACCCAGCAGTGCCATTTGTCCAGCCTTTCTTATCTGCTCCAAGAAGTGCCCTATGGATGAGCTATCGTCTAGATCCATGGTTCTCAACCTGAGGGTCATAAGCCCTTTGGGGGTTCGAACAACCCTTTCACAGGGGTCACATACCTGTAATCCTGCAGATCAGACATTTACATTACAATTCATAACAGTAGCACAGTTACGGATCAGCAACAAAATAATTTTATGGTTGGGGATCACTATGACAAAGGGTCACAGCATTAGGAAGGCTGAGAATCACTGCTCTACAAAGTCACAGCCACAGCCCCACAGCATCAAGCTCTGATTAGGCTCCTGGAACCTCCTTCGCGAGGGCTGGCCAGCCCAGTGTCAGCACAGCACCCCACGGAGCCAGTACTCCAGCCTGGTGTGCTCTGTTCTACAGTGTTCATGGGCTGGAAGCTGGTCCCCAATGTGGTGGTTTTGAAGTGGGGTCTCTGAGAGGTGGTGGTGCATAGTGGGGCGTGGATAGGTCATGACGGAGAGACCCCTAAAGGGGACTCAGGCAATGCTCATGTAACTCGAGCTACTTCACACAAAAGCGAACTGATACAGAGGAGGGGACCAGGACTACCGTTCCACTCTGGCTCCTTGTGTCATTATAAGATCGACTGCATGTGATTCCGTAGGGATTCAATGCCAGGAGGCTCATCCATGACAGTAGTTTGTGCTTTCGGTCTTTAAGGCTGTGAGATGAATAAGCCCTCCCGTGCACACACTGGGCCTCAGGTATTTTTTGTTAGTAACAGACACTGGATGAATACACCCATTTCAGGCCACTCCCCACATCCTTGATATGCATCAAAACCCTTCACCCATCATATGGCTGCCCAGGGCCCTCTCAGTGTCGAGGTGCTCCTTAATCCTCTAAGCCCCACTTGTCACTATATTAGGTTAAGCCCCCCCCCCCATTGTAGAGTCATGGTCAGAGTCACCCGTGTTTTTTCTTTAATAAGGGGCCTATGGCGATTAATCTCAACTGTCAACTTGACTGGAGATCAGTAAACTGTGTTCTTGATGGGTTTGTGAGGGCATTTCAGGGGATCACTGGCATGTGGGCCAGAAGCTGGGAGAAAGACCATCCAATAGACTGGGGACCTGGGATGGATCGGAGTGGAAAAACAGGGAAACCAGCCAAAGGCCGGCAAGTGTCACCATTGTCTGTGAACATCAGACCCTGGCCTTTTCAGCCAACAACTCCAGAGGGGGTGAAGCCCTTCAGCCTAGGAGGAGGCTATACACCATGTGCTGAGGTTCCCTGCTTTGTGAACTAAAAAACTACAAAGTTCTCCGAGTCTTCAGTATACATACAGACATTGCAGGACTTCAATCATTCAAGACAATACAATAATGCCGTCTCTGTGTGTAGGGGTGTTCCTCTAGTCAACCAAAAATAATACAAGTGTTGTATATTTTATTAAAACACAGAAGTGCCAGGACATAGCCATTGTAGGTGCAGAGGTCTTAATCCCATGTGTAAGCTGCCAATTACCATGGCCAAGTATCCCTTCATTTCTGGATCAGTGAGAGCTGAAGGCAGTAGCAAAGGTTTTCTGAGCAGAATAGCCAGTAGGGCTTCAGAAGTTTCTAATCCTGAAAGGCTTCATCATGACATTTCAATGTCACCCCATCATGCAGGTGGGTGTGACACCCTACCTCAGGGTCCACTCCTCTCAGCAACTATCATCAATGGAACATACCAACCACAGGTAGAAGAAGAACTCTTGGATGAAGGATGCATAGGTGGAAGGGTGGGTAAATGGATGGATGAGTGGGAAGGAAGACATAAAAGGATGGACAGATGGATGGACCACTCGATGAATGGATAAATGTGAATGAATAGTAGATAGCCGGATAAGTGGTAGATGCATAGGTAATAGACATGTGGATAAATAGGAGAAAAGATGGATGAATAGGTAGATGGATGGATGGGTTGATAGTTCAATAAATATGTTGATAGATGGTTGATTGTGAGGGTAGGAGAACAGAAGGATGAACAGATGATTGGACAGATGGTTAGACTGATGGATAAGGGGATGGATGAATGAATGGATGGACAGATGGAATTTGGATACATGATGGATAGCTGAATGTCCTTGTGGGTAGGTAAACGGAAGAATAGGAAGGTGGATGGGTAAATATGGATGGATGAATAGATACATTTGTGAATGGGTAGTAGATATCTCGTAAGTGGACAGATAAATGGATGGATTATGGAGTTGTATAGTTCAGAAGGTGTATGGAAAGAAGACGCAGATAACGAGGGAAGTTCTCAGAGTGCATGTGTGCCAGCAAAGATACAGAGATAGAAGAACAGTTGGACCAGTGGATGGAAGAATGGACAGATAGCAACAACTGACCATCAAGCACTCAAGCATTCGGGACATTCCACATTCACTTCCATGTTTCCTGACGGTGGGCCTACCATGGCGTAAGTGCCCTGAAATAGAAGCTGAATAAAGAACCTTATGTGCAAACAGGATTCCATCCGTGCAGGATCCAAGACATTCATGGAATAGAGGCTTGCCCCTAGAGACCAAGCCAGTATTCCTTGCAAGCTTTGGGACACACACAGTGGAGCTGGGAACACTCACCAGAAAGCAAGCAAAGGCTTTGCAAACTCACATTTGGAGATCAAATTAAATTGTTCTCAGCAAAAAATAACAAAAACAGGAGACTAAGGAAAAGTGTTCTCTTCCTTCTCTGAGGAGGCGGCTGCTGCAGAACTAACTGATTACAAACCACCTCCCAGATTCCATGAGGATCAGAGAAGTCCAACTCCAAAGTGGGCCATTTTGAGATAATGAAGTCAAAATATGTGCATGGATTTGCATACATGTGGGAAGGAAAGGAAAGCTCTAGGCAAGACAGAGCCCTGACGATGAGGGGCTCACAGAGCCCCGGGGATGAGGCCAGAGATGCAGATGAGGTCAGGGGCCTGGGATGCTATGGAGAAGATGCTGGGGGCTGTGGAACACAGGAGAATATGTGGGGTCACTAGACAGACCAACAAAGTGAGAACAAGTAGCAGCCTGGGACCTGCTGGGAGTAAGAGTAGAAGAGATGAGCAATGTACCCACGGACTAGAGAAGGCACAGAGAGGCTTCTCATCACAGCCTGCTACCTGCAGTCCTGAACGACTCATCAGTCAGAGGAAAAAGAAAACTACCCTGCTCCCCACGGGCCAGAAGCATGGCTAAGTTGCAGGGCCCACTTACATGGCTTGCCCCAGCCAGCCACTACCCAGCCAGCCAGGGCAGAGGGTGCTGGATAAAGGAACAATTGTGCTTTGGCCCAAACAGTGTATTCCTTCTGGCCCTTTACCAGCACTCCCAATTCCCAGGCTCCTAAGACCTAGACTGGCACATTCAGAGGCACCAACAACCCACAGCAGGAATATCACCCTCTAATCACCATGTAGTTCACCTCCTGGGAAGAAGCTGGGGTCTGGGATTACCTGCAGTAACCGGTGAGAGAGTAGAGGATAGAGCTTCAGGTCAGCTGAAGTAGAAGGGAAGTGGTGGGGTCCATTGGTAGGTAATCTGGAACATGGAGGGCTGGTCTAGATCCACTTAGACATAAAGCTCTAGAACCTCCGCCCTTGTGTTTGGCTCTAGTGATGACCGGGCCATGTGTAGGCGACAGGCCAAAATCAACACTGCTGCATGGAGCCTGGGGACAGGGGTGCAAAAGAAACACCTGTGCAAAACGTTAGCAAAAGCAGGTGTGACCTGGATATAGGAAGGGACAGAAACAGTTGCCATGTCTACCTTCTTTCTGATCAGCTTCCCTGACCAGGGCCTCAAATCTGAGTTGCCTCGGTTCCTCCCAACAGGAGCTAAACATCCCCTTACAGCAATCCCATGACCAAGGTAATTAGGAGGCCTGGATCCTGACACACTGGCACAGCTGGCGGTGCCTGGCGACATCTATAAAGAGAGGAGACTACACTGCTGGCTCAGAGAAGATCACACTCCTAAAAATCACAAACAGCTGATACTTTTACTCTTGGCTAGTCATTGTGGGCTGCAGGGGGGGAAGGAAGTGAATGAGACAGAGATAACTAGAGGCCCTTTTTGACCATCCGATGCCCTACGCCAGCCACCTGCCTGTACCCTGGTGGCCAGAGGATCTGTGAGACACCCTGCAGAGTAGCAAGAATCCTTCCACACTCTGCCACAAGGGCCTCCCAGTCTCCATGAGGGTGTCGAACTGCCTGATTAGGAATGATGAACATTAAACTGTGCCAGCCTGTTACTTGACGCCAGGCAGAGCCATCCAGGCCAACTTTATGAGCAACTAAATCCTAAGCTCATTCCAATAAAGTATTTACGAGATCTCGTGTTTCAAAACTGTGTACACAGCCTGTTTCTAGCTCATCCATCCCTCAAAGGTAATGATGAGATGTGAACACATATATGGTGTCAGCCCACATAGGTGTATTTGGGTCCTAGAAAGGTGACTCCGCACACATGGAAGGCCTGAAAGGGACAAGAACCCTATAGAGAGACAACTAGAGACCACGTGCATTCTCTAGATCCCACTGATAGACACACCTGGCCTGCTGTAACCACATCCCTGAAAGAAAGCAGAGAGTACCTCTCCTAAGATACAAGCCCAGTGCATCTAATGCTGCTTGCCTTTGCAAAAAGCCTGGGGGTCCACTGGACCACAGGATGCTCTTCAGATGTTGGTTCTGCTGCTTGCCAAACTGAGAAGTGGGCCAGGGTCGGTCCCAGCACTGGGCAGAGCTCTTAATATGGATGACGGAAGGCGCATGAAGGCTGCTCACCAGGAAGCATGCATGAGGATGCACTGAGCCCACGGGGACCTGTGCCTCCAAGTATTCTGTGGGATGAAGGAGACCTTGACCCCAAGCAGTCACTGGAGGCGCACTGCCAGTCACTCCAAACACTGATCAGAAAAATGGTCAAATCCAAGTCTCCAGGCTCCCAGGAAACAGCCCCAGGAGCCACAGCTACAGTAGGTGCGCTGTGGGCAATTTGTTTCATATTGAACTTTTGTCCTTGCCTTGTCAGTCACTGGACCAGTGTGAGGGTAACAGTGACAGGTCACTGGGCTAGAAGAACCTGTGAGAGACCTAGTGGTTCTCGTTCTACATAGTTCGTGCACTTCCTATAGCTGCACAGACAGTGGCCACAGCTGGGGCCTATGGGATGGGACATGCCCCTCCCTCACAGATCCTACGTTCCTGAATCAGCCAAGGTGTTGGGTCTGGCTCCTTCAGGAAGATCCAGATAAAATCTGTGTCTGCTTTTTCTAGCTCCGAGGGACACCCAAGGGCTGCTTTATCCTCAACCTACTCCCTCCTTGCCCTCTGTCCTGTCCTTTTCTCCTTGGACCTTCCTGTGTCCCCTTGACAAGCTCTCCATGACTGCATTCAGGACCACCCATATAGCTTTCCTCTCAAGCGTCACCGCTGCAAAGTCTGCAACCCAGTCCCCAACACTAGGTCTTACCTAGTGTAAGACCACATCCATAGGAGTTCAGGGGTCAGGATATGGGTTCGTTATTCATGGTGTGGTACCACTTGGCTGATCACACCCTGGATCTACAGGAAGGGCCACACAGAGTAACCTCAGTAATCAACACTTCTAGAATATTGTAACTTTCGTTTCCCGGACTACAGATAATGATGAGAGGCTAGTGTTCCGAAGATATCCACCGTCCCTGCCTCCTACCATGCCTTCCTCACCATGACAGACTATCCCTTCGGGACTTTAAGCCCCTTCTCCCTTAAGCTGCTCTTGTCAGGGTAGTCGGTTACAGCAACAGGAAAAGAAACAGTCATGCCCACCACAGATGACTGGAAGGGTATGTAAACAAAACAGTGACAGTGCTGACCTTTCTGTCCAGAGCCAGCAGCTCTCTCCTTTTGCTCTGACTGATACTCTAGACAGAAGGATACTCCTTCCAGACAGTCATGACCATGCCATTCTGGAACAGCTACAGTCCTCAGTGCCCAATGAGCCCACTGATTCCCATATACTTGTCTCGTATCTCAGGTCTGTTTCTAGGATTCAAAATGATGGGTAAGGGAGGAGGGCTGCAGGACTGAGACACGCCTGACTGTGTCCTTAAAGTTCCTGCACTGGTTTTAATAGTGGACCTCAGACATGTGTCAGAAGGATAGTATCCTACAGGAGGAAAGGACCCCGGGAGTGGCTGTGGGGACTGTCCTTATAAACCGAAGGCATATCACGGGGTGACTAATGGGATTTATTTATAACTGCACTGAGTGAAACCATAAAGAGACATGTGTGCCTTCAGAGACAGCCATAGAGGTCACTCATGAGGTCAGCAAGGCTGATGAAGAACAGTCCAGGGCCAACTGAGATAAGCAGATGCCGCTACTGTCATCAGCGCCTGCTCTTGCAGGCAGGCATGATACCCCATCCTCCTCCTCCCACAAGTCAAACCAAAGTGATTTCCATGTGTACCGTCAGCAGCAGGGTACAGTGTGAAGACTTGCCAAACTCCACGCTCTAATCAGCATCTCTATCTTCCTCAAAGCAGCTCCGTCACCGGGGGAAACACACACACCTGTCCACCCCACGCAGCACAGCCCGGCCTGAGGTGCAGCAGGGCCTCCAACTACAGGGGGCATCTAGGAGACACATGGTTTTTAATCTAAACTCCCCAGAACTGCGTTGGTGGTTTTGCCTATAAGCCAGAAGATGAACATTTAAAATTCGGTGGTTCCCCCAGGTTCGGGAGGCAGCTGTGTATCTTTATTACAAGGTTCTGCCTTCATCCTCAGGAGACCCATCCTTGTACAGTGCCTGCCTTCTCTAGGAGGCCGAGCCTTCACAGGGGATCTACCCATGCAGAGTGTCTACATTCCCCATGGGGCCACAGGGGATCATGGCCTGCTGTGGTAACTGTGGGATCCTGTATTCCCTTATCTACCACATCCTACATACTGTGTGCATCCTCAGACACAGAAGGCGTGGGGAAATACCACTAGCCTACTCAGCCCTGCTGTACAGAGTCAGGACTTGTTTGCAGAAAGACAAAGACAGCCCACCCCTGTTTCTGGAGGACACACAGAGCAAGCAGGAGCTCAGGTGTGTTCACCTAAAGCGTATCTACAACTGAATGGTCTCTTGAAACATGGGCGCAGAGGAAGCCCAGCCTAGTGTCCATGTACAAACCCAGGCTTCCCTCTTGTCAGGTCTCCCTTGGCACAGCTGAAGGACCTGAGGAGCTTGCTCTCCTGTCCTGGAGTCCTCTGTTCTGCCTGGAACTCAGGTGCCACTGGGGATGCTCAGTTTTGAAAACCAAAGCTCTCCAGCAAATGGGGGCAAGTGGGTCTCCTCAGTATGGTTACCATGGAAAATGAGTAACTGGAAGTCGACATGTATAAATGGACACACGTGTAGACCAAATGTACCTGTGTCAGCGTGTTGAAAGCAAACAAACCCAGCAACAGTTGAAAAGCTGTGGAACTCCTCCATGAGGTTATCAGGTGGGGAGGATGCCTGTGGGGATGCTACTTTCTTCACTACTGTGCTCCCATAAGAATGTCCCAGTGTGGAAGAAGAAACCGTCAGAGTCAGAGGACCAGGAAGTCAGCTGTAGGATATTGTTTTCTATACACGATAGCGAAGGTGCACCAAGGAAATATCACCAATATGGTTGCCTAGACACGACCCGCACAATGATGACAATGAGAAATTCCAGAAGGCGTGGCCACCCCTAGATGAAGCGTACAGGCGAATGACGGCTGCTATCAGGAAGACCCATTTTCTCCAGGCATGCGCAATCAACTCTAAACACACGTACACGGGAGCAAAACAGAACGGGATCAGTAGGTTATATTTATATATACATATATTAATGTATAACAATAATAAAGAGGTCACGAATTTGAGAGGGAGCTGGGGGCATGCAAGGAATTCTGAGGAGGTGAAGAATTAGAAATGATATAACTACAGTATCCATATATAAGATTCTCAAAAATAATTCAAAAAACATTTTCATGGTAGAAATCTGAGGATTTTCATGATGAAAATTTAATGAGGTTCTGGCTGTGTAAGGCCACTATCTGATTTTCCGCTCATTTTGGCCACCTTCTGTCCACTGGCATGGCTACATGAGCTAACTGGACACTCCTGTCTCCTGGAGTGCCTAGAACTGGGATCTTAGCCTGTGGACCTGAAGACAACTGGAGATGCTGCATCCAGGAGAAGTTTTCACGGCAGGCAGAGGAGATAGGCAAGTGAGCTCTCAGTCAGGGCTGTAGATAGGAGGGACTCAGAGACAGATACAGGGGCATGGCAGACACAGGGGATATGACACCTGCTTGCTGAGTGGCAGTCGTCTGAGATCTGTACCAGGAGTCTGTTGCACAAGGAGGATTGGCAGGGTGCTGCTCGTGCATGGGACCTGGCTGTTGGCAGAGCTGTAGGTGACATCCTGTGACACGGGCACACACTGGAACCGCCAGCGCTGGCTGGAAGGCAGTGTACGATTTAATCCCCTTCAAGTTTCCCAAGATTTACGCGGACTGTAAAACATGATTGGCCTGCCGTGAATTTTATACTCTTGCTTTTGATTACACATTAAGATGCAAATAAGCGGCAATATGCTCGTGTGAGAGTGCACTGTAAGTCAAGCCTGCTTGCGGCCCGGGGATTTGTTCCCATAAAGATTACAAATCGTTAACGCAAGGGGCAAACAGATGCCTCATGTTCAGCTGTCCTGGCCTCCAAAGCAGGAGGAAGGAAGCAGCCTCTTCAACAAGGCACAGAGCCACCTCCCTGCTTCACAGTACACTGGCCACCACCAAAGGACGCTCCCTTACCCAGCCACCCCCCCCCAAAAAAAAACCCTGCCTGACCCCTGGAATTGCCAGATGCAGCTACCTACAATAAACCTAAAGTTACACAATGGGAATGAGACTGGCAAAGTTCTAAGGCTGCCCAGACCTTCTCTTTTCCGAAACAGGTTACTGAAGAGTCTTGACAATGGACTCAAGGACTAAAGACTCACTCTGCAGGGCTAGCTGTTGCTGGCGGGGCCACCTTTGCACGCCTGGGCAGCTACAGCACATGGTGGAGAGCAGGATGCCAGAGTTCCCTGGGATGCCCCAGCATCCAACACAAAACTAACACAAAACTCACTGTACAAAGAAGGTAACATTCTATTTCAAGTAGGGAAGCCAAGGCTCAGAGCAGCATGAAGCCACAAACAGGTGATGTGAATTCCAGAAGAGCTTCTAATACCTGCCTTCCTATTTCCTATTCGTCTAGCAGCCCAAGAGAGAGAGGCTCCGTGATCCCAAACCTTAGTGATGCTTGAGATAGTGCATTTGGGATGCCAGCCTCATAACCTGTGCAGTCCCAGACAGTCCAGGGAGATGCTTTTCGGAGGAGACTCTGACGCTGGCACCCACTGCCTCTTGTATGTAGTCTTCACTCTGCCGCACCACGAGGCTTTCCCGCTAGGCAGGGCAACCTGTGTGAGAGCCTGGCACTTGCAAACTGTGGAATAATCCTTTGGTACACTGTAAAGAGATGTGTTACTCAAATTGGTTTAATAAAAACGCTGACTGGTCAGTAGCCAGACAGGAAGTGTAAACGGGACAACCAAACTAAGGATGCTGAGAGGAAGGGCAGAGATGAGGGAGACACTAGCAGATGCAGAGGAAACAGGGTGTGTGGAAAATGAGTAACAAGCCATGAACCACGTGGCAGAGGGCAGATAAAAAATATGGGTTAATTAAAAGTGTAAGAATTAGCTAGTAACAAGCCTGAGCTATTGGCCAGGTATTTACATTTAATATTAAATCTATAAGTGGCTATTTCCTGCTGAGGCAGGAAAACTCCACCTATAAATGGTGCCTCATATTGGGTGCCCGATGAAGTATTAATCTAATTATTTTTTAATCAATAAAAAATCAGGAGTCAGATATTGGGGTAAGAACCTGGAAGATCACAGAGGTAGAGAAGCCACCAGTCACCTTCTCTCTCCTCAGTCTCTCAATCCAAAAGGACTGAGGTCCTCTCAGTCTTGCCTTACTACTTTTGTCTCCTATCTGTCCTCAGTCCTCCAAAACCTCTATGGTTATTTTTGGCCAGCTTGTGGCTAGCCCCACCCTCTGACTCCAATCAAGCTTTATTGTCAGAACATGATCAAAATATCACACAATACTTCCCACTCCTCTCTGGATTTGTTTAAGGGATCTCCTGTTCTGATAGACCCTTTGGTCCCTTGGTCTAAGTTGCTTGTGTGTGTGTGTGTGTGTGTGTGTGTGTGTGTGTGTGTGTGTGTATAAAACCATTTCACATGTCTGATAGCCCGCAAGCAGCAGGGACTGCATAAAGGCCACTCTACCCATCAGTTGGTTTGTACACAAAAGCCCACTCCATATGACCTATGTCCTGGCCCCCCTCCATATGCTTAGCAGGCTGCAGCCACCGGAAGTGGGTATGACGGAGAGAGGTAATCCTAAAGCATAAGTCCCCTTAATGTCAGGGCATACAGCGTGAATCAGTGTGGACGGGCCAGAGTGAACTACAGCTCAAAGAGCAGAAACCCAGTGAGAAAGGTCACATGAGACCTCACAAAGGAGCAAGCCAGGCCTGACTGTCCTCTCTACCATCTGTGAGTCTTAACCTGACTCACAAAGCTGGGACCCTGAACTGCCTTTCACATGGACGAGAAGGGTTTCCACAGCCTCTTAGCATAACTCTGCTGATGCCTCAGCAAAGGCAGATAAGTAGTCTGGGATCCTCACTCAGGACAATGACAGCATGGCAGGTGCTCTCCCATGCAGGGTCTTTGGGAGTTCTGGAAAAGAACCTTATCAGGAGGGAACATGACCTACAGGAACTGACCAGTGGAGAAGCTTTCATGGTCGCAGGCCTACAGCATGCCTGGGCAGTAGACAGCAGTAATTTTAGTGCTTACAGCCGGGCCATATGGGTTCAAGGGGTACAGGTCTTTAGCTGAAATCTCAGGAAGACTTGAACAGGAACAAATTTAGAAAAGTGCAGAGCGACCTGCATCTTGGGACATCCTCACACACACTCCTCAGGTAGGGCATAGTGAGCAGGCCCACTGCAAGCTTCCGGAACTTAGCTCTGATAGACTTGCTACCTTCGGTGGCTCCCAGTCCGCCTCCGCTCCACGGGCTGCTCTAATCACAGCAGGCATATAGAGAGGCACAGCTCCATCTATTCCCATCAAGCGTGACCTCTTCCATCCATGCCTCGGTGACACATTCCCCCAGAGTGGCAGGAGGTGGTGACCTGCTGACCACAGGTGCCTGCCTTGGTCCACAGCCTTGCTCTGATTCACACAACTTTAATTACTGCTCTGTGCTGGGCAGTGCCATCCATGTGATTAACTCTACCAGAGTGATTCACCAGGCTGGGGACACCAAACACTGACTCAGAGTCCCAGGGCTCCTGGGCAAATAAGGCTGATGCCTGAGTCCCCACCATTTCATCAAGTCAGGCACTGTGTGTGGGGGTCCTAACTTTTTCAGTACCCTCTATGCTGCCTCATCACAGGGTAGACCAGAGTCAGGCACTGTGTGTGGGGGTCCTAACTTTTTCAGTACCCTCTATGCTGCCTCATCACAGGGTAGACCAGAGGTTCTCAAACTGTGGGTCACGACCTCTTCGGGGGATTAAACAACACTCTCATAGGGGTTACATAGCAGAGATCCTGCCTGTGAGACATTTACATTATGATTCATATCAGCAGCAAAACCATAGTTAGGATGTAGCAATGAAATAATTTTGTGGTTGGCGGTCACTACAACACGAGGAACTGTATGAAAGAGTCACAGCTTTAGGAAGGTTGAGAACCAATGGGACAGCCTTCTTCTAGGGTTAGGGACTTCCCACCTCTAATGGACCTTGTGCCTGGATACACACCCATGGAAAGAGCTTGCAGAAAGTCTGCTGTGAATGAGTCAGCAGAGGGGAGGGAGGGAAAGGAGAGGGAAGGAATGAAGAGGGCTCCCAACACACTCTCCCAATAAACCCAAAGATCTGCCCCACATCAATACAATCAGGACACCACACGCAGTACTCTGACCATCTTGGGGAACACATGACAGCAGGAGAAGGCCACAGCATAGCCTCCTGTGAGCCCTTGTGAGAAAGGAAGACGGCAACTGTGTAAAAGGTCTCTGAGCTACAAGACCAGGGCAGTGCCCACTATAAACCCTGCCAAGATGGGCATATCAAGTCATAGATTCCCAAGGGCAAATTCTAAGGCAAAAATAATAATGACGACAATGGAGAATTCCAGAAGCTGCAATATCTATCCAAACTGGAGCTGAGAGCTATCTACTCACACTGCCGAATGGACAGATTCTGACACACAACAACATTGAAAAGTGTGAGAGAGACAGGACAACGGACCAACACGAAGGAAAAAGAACTGGAGAAAGTTTGCTAGGGCCTAGAATCAGCAGTTAGCAGAGCTTCACTCATGCACATGGGAAACCCCCAACGTGGGGACCAAGCGCTGACCCTGGCCACCCAGCCGGGAGGGAAGTGAGAGTGTAGGCTTGGCAGTTTTGGTCATTCCTTTTCCTGCCATCTTCAGAAAGCACTTGAGATGGAAGCTGCCAGCAGGCAGAACTTGGGCTGAGAGTGGACCCCACCTGTAAAGTCACCCTGACCCCAATTCCCCTGCAGGAATCACCCCACTCTCTTTTGCAGGCCTGCCTGCCTTTGACCCTGGACAGATGCTAACTGGATTTCCTTGAGGTCCATGTACCCATCGGCCCTGACTCACACACTGATGCGGTGTGAGAATGGGATCGTGCAACACTAAGTAATGAACTCCCACAAAAGGCAAAGTTAAAGGCCTGGCACCATAAAGACTGATGTGAGAGGTCCTTCTGTATATATGTTGATTTTATTGGTTGATGAATAAAGCTGTTTGGGCCAATGGCTTAGCAGAGAGAAGCCAGGTGGAAAATCTGAGCAGAGATACAGAGAGAAAGAAGATGGAGTCAGGGAGACACCATGTAGCTGCCGAAGGAGATAAATGCCAGACTTTACCAGAAGGCCACAGCCTCGTGGCGATACACAGATTAATAGAAATGGGTTAATTTAAAATGTAAGAACTAGCTAGGAATACACCTAAGCTATTGGTCAAACAGTGTTGTAATAAATAGTTTTGTGTGATTATTTGGGTCTGGGTGGCTGAGGAACAAAAGTACAGTCTCCATTAGCAAAAGACGGGGGGGGGAGTAAGAATGGGGATGGGTAAGCATTAATTTTGTCTTTAGGCTCTCCTCAGCACCCCACCTCCTAAAAAGTTGGGAGGCCCATGTAGCCACCAATTATTGGAAGGTTTTTCTGTTTAGATCCTACTAAGTTGACCCCAAGTCCAACCTTTGATGCCCCACCTTAACCCTAAGAGTCCCTGTCAATATGCATGGGTTGAACTATGCACACCCTCCCCCAATTTATATACTGAAGCCCTAACACAGCAGACCCTGATGTAGTTAAGTTAGAATGAGGTCACTAAGATTTTGATTTAGCATCACTGGTAACCTTACATGGGACACAGGAACAGAGGGAACACAGCTATGATGAATGGAGAAAGAGACTGGCCAAAAAACATCTAGAGTCACCAAAAGCTAGAGGAAACCCTGGACAGATCTCCTTCACAAGGGGCCAGAGGGGAGCCACTAACCAGTCTAGTCATAGCTTCTCCATCTAAGAAGGACATAGAGAGTTCTTTTGTTAAGAGGATTCTGGGACATGATCTAACTGTGTTTTGTACTGGTTAGAACAGAAAGCTAACAGTAAAACTATTCTAGCAGAGCATCCAAATTCTTCAAATTCACAGAAACTCAGAGAAAGAAAGGATGAAAGAAAGAGGCAGAGACCCAGTCAAGGCATCTATGACCACCCTATGACAATGGAGTGTTGGTGGCTTCTTGGAGAGTAGAGTCTGCTGAGAAGTTTTCAGGTTTTTCAAAGTTATGACCAGATCAGAAAAAAAAAAAAAAGCCAGCCATGATGGTAGTCAAGAGGTCATGAAGATGATGTAGGCCCTACAGCTCCAGGGCTGCGAGTAGGACCTTCTACCTTCTGGAAACAGTCTGTACAGTTCCCTGCACATAGTAGGCCGAGCCCTTAAGCCCCAACCATGAACTTATGAGCTATGATACGTCCTTCCTTATCCTACACATCCCAGGTCCTTTGGAGCCCAGGGAGAGGCAGGGTCCTCCAAAGGAGGCTGACACACTCCTAGGGCTTGGCCTGATGGCCCTCCTTTCCGGGATGCCCGGCATGGTCAGAAAGGGGCACAAGTGAAGTAACACGGCAAGGGAGCAGATTTTTGTTTTGTTGTCATTTTACTAAGAAATAAAGGTTTCTTTTCTTTTGATGCAATGAACACAGGCTATGAGTTATACAGGAGTGGGTGGGCACCCTAATATGTACCCTGGGAACTGTCTTTACCAGGCTGAGTACCATGTTGTATCTACGTTTCAGTAATAGGGCAGAACCTTATCCCTGGGGCTGAACAAAGAACCAGAGTGTGAGGACACAGCTTCCTCCTCATGATCAGGAGCCTAGGTTGGATCCACCCCATGACACTGAGGTCACAACAGAACAATGGTGATGTCAGCACTGTATCTCTCTGTGACACTGAGATCACAACAGAACAATGGTGATGTCAGCACTGCATCTCTCTGGGACACTGAGATCACAACAGAACAATGGTGATGTCAGCACTGTATCTCTCTGGGACACTGAGGTCACAACAGAACAATGGTGATGTCAGCACTGCATCTCTCTGTGACACTGAGGACGCAGGAGGGCAATGGTGATGTCAGCACTGCATCTCTCTGTGACACTGAGGACACAGCAGGGCAATGGTGATGTCAGCACTGCATCTCTCTGTGACACTGAGGATGCAGAAGGGCAATGGTGATGTCAGCACTGCATCTCTCTGTGACACTGAGGACACAGCAGGGCAATGGTGATGTCAGCACTGAATCTCTCTGTGACACTAAGGACACAGCAGGGCAATGGTGATGTCAGCACTGCATCTCTCTGTGACACTGAGGACACAGCAGGGCAATGGTGATGTCAGCACTGCATCTCTCTGTGACACTGAGGACACAGCAGGGCAATGGTGATGTCAGCACTGCATCTCTCTGTGACACTGAGGACACAGCAGGGCAATGGTGATGTCAGCACTGCATCTCTCTGTGACACTAAGGACACAGCAGGGCAATGGTGATGTCAGCACTGCATCTCTCTGTGACACTGAGGACACAGCAGGGCAATGGTGATGTCAGCACTGCATCTCTCTGTGACACTGAGGACACAGCAGGGCAATGGTGATGTCAGCACTGCATCTCTCTGTGACACTAAGGACACAGCAGGGCAATGGTGATGTCAGCACTGCACCTCTCCATACTCTAAAGCCCTAGCCTCCACTATGTTGATCCCATAGATACGAGATGGGCAGAGAGAAACTGCATAGTTAAATCATGATAGTTACTACTCCTGGACAAACAGAGAGCTAATCCTACCACAAAGGGTAACAGCAAATATGCCCCTTAACAATGTGCTACCATGTCTAACAGTCAGCTCTGTAGACAAAGAAGAGATTCAAAGAAGAAAGGAAACAAATGACCTCACAATCCTACCACCCTGGTAGCTGCTGTGAGTTTTGTGGCACACACCCTGCACTTCTTCCCAATAGGTCTTGATACAAGTGTGCATGTTCACAAAGTAGACACACTCAGAGAGTGCAGGATCACTATGTGTTGAGCGAACGCACTTCCTTCAGTCTTTAACACATCAGCCACCTTTCCAGGTTTCAGAGTGTTCTAGGGACATAGGGTATTTTCCCAGATGAACTCTGAGCCATTTAAGTTGCACTTGGAATGTTCCTAATCTGTGCTTGTCTTTACCTCTCCCCCTCCTTGTGTCCCAAGGAGACAGTTCTCCAGTATGGGGTTCCTAATATTTTTAAAGGTTTTGGTATGAAGGGCAACTGTGCTCCAGAAGGTGGAGCAGAAAAGAGTCCTTGCAACTGACACTCAAGGTGGCTTCCAAGGAGGGCACACCTGCTGTCACACGAGGAACAGGAGTCCTTAGGGTCCGACTTGTACTGACTCATGAGGCTCGCTGGGCTGAGTCATCGCATTGTTACTGCCCACTCCTTCCACTCCCTGCCCTAAGTATGCCGAGCTCATGTTCCACCAGGGAGAAACAGTTTCCCTCCATGCTGTGGAACACTGTGAATGAAGAAGCCTCCCCGGACCCTGGGCTCCTTGAGGCTGACTTTACAGTCCCAAATTAGTACCACTCCACCCCAGGGAGCAATGTGGGAACACTGGTGACCAGCCAGATATCTGATCACTTAGCCCTGTGAGACCTCGGGTGAAAAAGATGGGGCCTTGATTTTGGAAGTAGCTGTGCTCAAGTTCAAACACGTGAGCGTATCACCTCCTGGCTTTGGACGTGGGGCAAGTTGCATTACCTCTTAAGTCTTAAAAATGTCATATGGGTAAAATGCCTGCCTCCAGCCTTGCAATGTTCTTACACAGAGAGGAGATGGTGGGTAGATTGGATTAGAACACACTCCTCACCACCGTTACTGTAATTATCTTCACTAAGACCATCATAACTCCATTAGCCATACTATCATCACCATCTGCATCACTGGCATTGCATTGCCATCAGAATCATGATACTCATCATCACCATCACCTACACCATCATCGCCATCACTGTTATCATCATGATTATTACTACTATCACCTATGCTATCATTACCATCACCACCATTGCCACCAACATCACGAGTATCATCATCTCATGATCACCTACGCTATCATTACTATCATCACCACCATCACCCATACAACCTTACTTATCACCATCAGGTTTCTCATCATGATCGCAAGCATCACTATTACCATCGTCACCGCTACTATCATCACCAACACTGATATCACTACTATCAATATGGCCACTGATGCCATTTTCATCACCATCGCTATCATCACCATCAGCACCACCACTATAACCACCATCACTACAAGCACCATCACTGTCATTACTACCGGTAACATCATCGATGATTATCACTGAATGATTATCAACAAATCATCACTAAGATTATCATCACCATCTCTTTGACCAACATCACCACCAAAACAAGCATCGTCACAATCAATATCACCACTACTACCACTATCACCATCTACGTCATCACCATCACTATCACCGCAACAATCATAATCGTTGTAATAATCATCTCCACCATGACCAACACCATTGTGACCCCATGAACTAACAGGAACACATGTGATAAGCCAGTGGTTCTCAACTGTAGTAACACTGTGACCTTTTAATACAGTTCCTCATGTTGTGGTGACCCCAAACCTTAAAATTACTCTGCTGTTACTTCATAACTGTAATTTCATTACTGTCATGAATCATAATGTAAATAACTGACCTGCAGGATATCTGAAATGTGATCCCAGTGAAAAAGACATTTGACCTCCACCAGAGGTCACGACCCACAGGTTGAGAACCACTGTTCTAAGTTAAGTTCGGGTAGTTCCTTCATTTCAAATAAACATGTTTCCTATGCATCCCTCCCACAGGGATCCCCAGCCTGCCCAGGACCCTCAACTTCCCCCATTTTCTCCTCCTTGGAGGGAATTAGAAGAGAGCAAAGAGACACTAACCCTAGGTTATTGATAAGGCCAAAGAACAGACAATCTGCTACGGGATTCTCATAATTCCCAGACTCATGGCAGGGATCAGAGACAACAGAGGAACAGGCCCTGCTCCAAGGTCAACCATGTAGTAAGTAAAGGCCTTAGAACCAAAACCCAGGAACACAGACAGACAACTACTTGGAGCACTCCTGTGGTGTCAGGGTAGCCTGGACAAGGAAACAGGATCAGGCCAAGGATCTTCTGTAAAGGCTAAGTATGGAGACTCATCTCTTTGTTGACCCTCACTACTGCTGATCCAGAGCCACAAGTCTAAGTACACAGAACACCAGCAGCCCTGCAGCAACGTGCATGGCTCTGTCTAAAAGCTGGCATGACCCTATATCAAGACTCCAGACACATAGGGTATCTCAACAAAGATCATGGCCCTTTGCCCAAATCAGTGAAGCTGTTCTGTGATGTCACCTGTTGTGAGGGAGGGGAACCTAAGAAGGCAAGATTCAGAGCTGAGTGGCTGAGCCCCAGTAATGCATTTTGGGAATAACAGCTTCCAGGCACTAGGGTCCTACTGATGGGGAATATGTTGGCAATATGAGCAGCAGAGATGGACAGAACATGCAGAAGACTGTGGTAGGCCAGTGCACCATGCAGGATCTTGAAACACTGGCTTGGCGTGGGCACCAAGAGTCAAGAAGTGTCTTTCATGAATTCATTCTGTCATTCTGAGTGTGGGGACAGGTTAAGTGGCCCACAGAGCTCACTGTGGGCTATTCATTTAGCACACCCTCCAAAGCCTGGTGGCTAGAGAAAACACACAGACCCAGAAGGCAACTGGTCCTGAATAGGACAACCAGGTGCTGGGGCATTTCCATGGAATGTTGCCAGGCATTTCTCGAACTGTGTAATAGTAAAAATGTCAATTACTTCTGGTGTGGAACCTGTTCAAACACAGGCATATAAACATAAATATGTGTGTCAAGATGACTTTAAAAGACTTGCATGGATGCACACTAACACAAATGCTTTAAAATACCGAAAACAGAGGCTGGGAAGGTGGCTTGGTCAGTAAAATGCTTGCCACACGTTTAAATGGACCCCAGTTTGGACCCCCAGCACCCACATAAAAAGCTAGGTGTGGCAAGGTACACCTGTAATCTTGGTCCTGGGGAAGTGGAAAGAGACAAACCCCAAAGGCTTGCTAGCCTTCTCAGCAAATCTCCAAGCCTCAGGTTCCAAGGAAAGACAATTCTCAAAACATAAGGCAGGAGATAACTAAAGAAGACACCCAGCATCGACCCCTGACCATTAATGTTCACAGATGCAACTGCATATTTGTGTACACACACACACACACACACACACACACACACACAAGAGCACATATACACACACACAAGAACACATCTATACATGTGCACACAAACATGCACATCTCGGAGTGTTAGTTTGAGAATGCTTTACAATGTAAGTAGTGTATCCATGGTGACTGCTGTAGATAGGTGGGGCCTCTGTGCTGCCCTGCCCACTGGTACATCCTGCTTGCCATGTAACGTGGGGGAGAAGCCAGCCAACTGTGACAAATCATGTCGCAGAGAACATGATATCCGAGGTCCTCAGGAGGTCCCACCCTCTGTCCATGCATCCTCTGCCTCTTAATTTTTACTGGAATCACAAAAGTGACAGAAATAGAGAGACAGAAAGAGGGCCACTCACAAATAGGGGAAATCAAGTGACAGAAAGTAAGCTGCAAGCACAGGCCAGAAGGGAACGCAGGCCGAAGGCTCTGTCTGGACGACAGCTGATGGTCCGTGTTTTGGGTCATGGTGCCTCCTTCCCTAACTGCAGTGGCTGCAAGCTTGCATTCTGGGCATGGCACCTCCTCTCTCTCTCTCTCTCTCTCTCTCTCTCTCTCTCTCTCTCTCTCTCTCTCTCTCAAGTGAGGGCTTAGGAGCTGTGGTAGGGTCTAAAAATAGTGGTGACTGTCTCTTCTCAGGGGAGTCCTACCAGAAGCTGCCTATGATAACAGAACTTCCCTTTTATGCCTACATGCCACCCTAGAAATATTGGCACACAGAGACAAAGCCCCAACCCAACTCCACTCAAGAGTCAGATGGATGGGGACTTCTCCTGCCTTGCTCTGTATCTAATTAAACCCCATGACCAGCCTGACCTATCTCTGCTGAGTGTCCAGGCTAGCCTATCCCTAACATGCCCACTGGCCCAGAGTACTCTCATGGCCCTTGAGATAAGTCAAGCAATAGAGACTCTTATCTCTATGCCCCGTTCGTCACCTACATCTCTTCTGCATTGCCAGAGATGGGGAAGGTAGCTAAAACCAGATGGCCCCAACATAGGACTGCTAAGAGAGACCAAACTAGGCAAGAGAGTAGAACTCCAATCCCATGGCTCAGTTAAAAGGAAGCAAGGAGTCAGACATGGAACTAATCACCATGACGACATTATAATCACATTCTGGCTCTTGACCTATAAAAACCTCCCAGAAGAGGTTCCAGTTTTGGATGGGAGGAACACCAGTACAGGAAGGGGAAGTCCAGAGAAGGCCCAGTATTCCATACTCAGTTCTATCGAAGTTGGCAGATCAAAGTTCATCCTTTATAATAAAAGTTTCCCTGACTTCTCAGAAGTTCTAAGATGGAGCCAGACAGAGGTGTGCAGCCCCTGGTCCCCAGCCAGTCAGTCATAAGTACAGGATGGGACCCAAACCTGCAGCACAGTGGCTGTGCACAGAGCCCTAATTCTGTGCCTGGCTTTGCTTTCCATGCTGCAGTAAAATGCCAGAGAAAGGCTTAACGGCTGAAGAGTTGGCAGGTGTGAGAAACCCATGCTGGGAGTGTGAGAAGGTAGAGAGAGGAACCTGTAACCCATGGACCCCAACATCTCAGGATATCCTGCCTGCATGAGTGACAGGTCACACAGCTGTCTGAAAACAAGGCCACTGCCAGGTTCCTGCATGGACAGGCTCCCAGTGCTGGTCCTCAGAGTGGCTGTTATAAGCCTCATGCCATGACATCAGGGGCTTTCACCCCTGCCCTCCTGAAACAGCATGATGAATTTAAGTCTCGATCAGCCGAGCCATGGTGCTCAGGTATTTGGTCACTGTTTTGCTGGTTCTGTTGGATGTTTTATGCATGAGACTAACATTCAAATCAGTCAACCCCACACAGGCAAGGAAGATCGCCCTCCATAACGTGGGTGGGCCTCAGCCAGGCAGGAAGGCTGTCAGAACCAAGGCCAAGCCAACTGAGACAAAGGAGTTTGGTCAGCAGAGACCTCCACTGGACCCAGGCCCGCTACCACCTGTCCCACAGAGTTCCATGTGTAGCATGCACACCACATGGGCTAGTCATTGTTTCTCTGTTTTTGTCTTTCTCCCCCCACTCCCATCTGCCCGCAGTCCCCTTGTTTCTGTCCACCCCTCTATCTCCAGATGATCCTTTATGATCCCTTATCCAAGAAGGGTCAGGAACTCCTGCATCTACTCCATTGCTGTCCTGGCCAAGGGACCCATCTTCAGTCTTGCACGTCTGAAGAGTCACTATCCCTCCTACTGGGTCCTACCTGGGGGCCTAACTGAGCTGCTCTCCACTCTGTCCAGCCTCACCTCCTCTGTGACAGGATCTACACTTCCAGAAAAAGAGCTTAGCCTGCATACCTCTGTTTGCTGCAGCCAGGCCCCTGAGGACTTCAGGGGAAATGAAGGGAGCAGGGCAATGGAGCCCACCAGGTGCTAAGGTGGGAAGCGAAGTGAAGAGGAACCATATATGGGGGCTGCTCTTTGCTCATAAACCAGTGGAGGAATGAGAGGGAAAAACTCAGGGAGGGCTTATGGAGCAAAGGCGAGTCTCAGGGCAGAGACTATTCTGCGGAAGATGGTTATGGCGGGCACATAGCATGACTAGTTTGTCCAAACTCATAGAATATGCCTCCTCAGGGGAATACCCCAACATAAACACAGCTTTTGTGAATAGTGAGTCAATACAGGCATATCAATCTTAACAAATGTGCCAAACCCAGGGCACCTTGCTTAAGACAGGAAACTGAGGGACTGCGCTGAGAGAGATTGCATGAATCTTAAAGAGCATATAGGTTAGCAAAGACCAGCAGGGCAGAGCACCCGGCCACTCATCCTTCTGGCCCAGAGTCCTGAAATCAGGGAGGCCACTAGAAACAGACAGTAGGCCCTGGGCCTCCAAAGCAGCATCTCTTTTCCTTCTCTCCTGCTCCATGATACAACTCCATCTGTCGAACTCTCAGGAAAGCAACGTATTTTTAATTAGCTGGAAACTCCTGGTACGGCAGGAATGATTTCTCCAGATGATCTCAGCTTTGAAAACCCTCCCGCTCACTCTCTTTAAACCTGTGAGATCCAGGCACGACTTTCAGCTACGTTTCAAAGCTTTGGAACATGCCTGCACAACACAAAAGTTAAGATTTAAACAGTAATACCACTAATTCCCCTGTAACAGAGCTTAAACAGAGCCGAATGAGAGATAATGAATGTCCTGCTACAAATCACGCCCAAAGATGCATTATCATACTTAACGATTTTTTTGCATAATCCCGCCACTTAATAAGGCTACAAGATCTCATGTAAGAGAATTTTAATTTATTCAGCTTGCAACTCAGCCTTAGTCAAGAAAAAAAATCTCAATTCTGAAAGGATTTAGAGCACATTAAAGTTAGCGTGGCCCTGTGTAGGCTCTAATTAAACAGCATGTGGGGACCGCCAAGGCTGGGGGGAACCAGCCCCCAGAGGAGCCTCGTCCCCCACAGAACGGGCACTGAGCAGCCCTGCTCCCAGACTTCACACTGGGCTGCTGCCTAATACTGTCATTCGTGGCTCCTTTGCTGTGGCTTCAGCACTTGCCCTTCCAGTCTTGGCAATCCCTGTCTGGTCCCTGCAGCCCCTGGAGCTCTGCGTGATCCCTGGGACACTGTATCTTTATATAGGGCCGGTTAAGACTAAGCTGAATCCAGAAGGGTGCTTGGTAAGACTCTGCCAGCAGCTGGCTGTGTGTGCCAACCTATCTAACATGCAGGTTGACTTCTTTAGATGTCTCCAAGGTGACAAGGACAGTCTGGCCACTACTAGCAGACACATCTGCTTCTGGACCACTCTAGTGGGTTCATGGGCTGAGACTGGCATCCACTCAGGGGATGGAGGGAAGAAAGGTATAAGGTGCTCCTGAGGTCAGAGTCAAGGTAGCAGAGCTTCTCCAGGCCCTGTGGGTGTACCACCCTGGGAAGCCACTGCTGGGCCTTGAGGGCTGCAAGGCACTGAGCTAGACAAAGTCTCAGTCATGCTCAGAGTAACTCCAAAGCAACTCAGGACTCATAAGGCCCATGGGACTTGTAGAAATGCTGATTCCCAGAGTCATCCAATGGGAGCCATGCTTACCAGTGTAGACCAGTAACAAAAAGTCTTACAGAGACCCTTAGATGATATGACCTACATACAACTCATGGGGTAGGAGAGTCAAAAGGGCTGTTCTGGGCAGATGAAAGGCAAACGTGGAGGTGGGGAGAAACTCCATTACATCTGTGAACTATCTCTCAGCTCTCAGAAGCAAGAGAGCATATGGGAGCATGGCAGCCACAGCTCTGCACTGAGGGCTTCATGCACCCATTCGTCCTCACATCAACCTGTCCATTCCATATCCATCCATCCATCCATCCATCCATCCACTTATTCACTCACCCACCCATGCACTCATCTTTACATCCATCAACCCACCCATCTAAACATCTTCATATTCATTCAACAATCCATCTAGCCATGCATGCATACATCAGTTCATTCATCCTTCTACTCATCCATTCATTTACTGACCCATTCATCCATCTTCTGCCTGCCCATTCATTCAGCCATTCATCTCTCCATCCACAAATCTATCCATTCATCCTCCACGTATCCAACCAAGCACTTGCCCATCCTTCTTTTGTCATTCCTGAGGCAGATAATGGAAAGACAAAGACTATGAAGTCCCAGCATCTTTATATCCATCCATCCATCCTACTGCTCTCTCCGAAGGCCTGTGGATGCCATAACATGTATACAAAGGCTAGATGCTGGGAAAGGACAGCTGATCCATCAGGATAGCAGAATATCCAAGAGCACTAGCCTTGGTGTGCGTGCGTGCGTGCGTGTGTGTGTGTGTGTGTGTGTGTGGTGTTGGGACAAGTCCACCTTCACATCACAACCAGTCCTTAGCACAGCAACTGCTAGCTAGGAAGTGGGGCCCTGACTCTCCTCCATGGGCACAGCATCCAAAGGCATGTGCATATACACGGAATCACGTATGTGCCAGCTCACACATGCTGTTGTAATTAATGCTGAGAGCATACCAAGGGGATTCCTTACATGTATGTACCCCAAGGTCCTCTCTGTTCCTCAACTCTCAAACCAACTTTCATCACTTGGTAAAACAGACACCAAGAGGCCAGCTAGGGTTTGCTAGAAAATTCATTCCCTGAGCCTGGGCTATACTCTAGGATGGATCAGTTTTGTGCAGCTCTCTGGCCTCATACACCATTTGCAGCATGGGAGGATATATGCATTGCTCTATAAGCAGGAAGAGCACAGTGCAGGTCTAGCATCATGCAGGCAGGCTTTTGTTTTCTGTCATTTTCAATGGGCCTCCCAGGAAACAATGGCTATTAAAAAGAATATTGGATATACATGAAAAATAATACCAAAATCAACTAAAGCAGTAGCCAATGTGGGCCAGGAACAGAAAATCTTACAGAGAGAGACCCTTAGATAACATGGCCCATTGTGATGCTTACAGACTAGCAGAGTCAAAAGAACTGATCCTGACAGCTCAAAGGTGTTATGGTGGTGGTGGTGGGTACTTCATAGAATGCTATTCAGCAAGGATTGGATCTTATAAGATGCAGGCACTGCCCGAGGGGCAACCACCCCTTTCTTCATAACCTAGTGGCTTCTCATAGTCATTCTGAAAGATTCAACCAACGCAATAAGACAAGAAAAGGAAATAACCTTTCAGAAGCACACACAGGATCCAAAAATACCAGTTATATACTACAGAGCCACCAGTGATGTGAATCAGACACTCAGGCTGGACTCTAGCTAGGAGATCGCTCAGGGAGAGGGGGACTGAGAGTTCCATGAACACTGGTTATGAACATGCTCTGCACCCACTGCCTTTATATTACTTGTCATTTCTGCCTAGGTTTTACAGGGACATCATCCCCACAGCTGCAGATGGAGCCATCCTCCTGTCTACCATTCCTGCCACTCTAGCCAGCTCTGAGGACCCTTAGGCTCGGAACCCAGCACTAAGTATCATGATGGACTGGCTACTCCATTGCCTGTATCCCCCGATAACAGTTCAAGATCACAACACTGGCTACCAGAGTCCACACTGAGTGATGGTTTTCACTCTTCAACCCAGTCTCCCACCCCTCTGTGAACCCTGGAGGTCAAATGCAGCTGTAGGAGGGAGTTTTAACTGTCAACTTGACACATCTAGAATCCCCTGGGGGGAGGGGAAGAGCCTCTCATTAATTCCGTGACTTATTATCTTAAAGATATTAATTGACATGAGAAGACCCATTCACTATAGGCAGCACTATTCCCTAGGCTTGATGATCTCGGGCTATGTAAGGCTAGGGAGGGCGCTGAGTATCAGCATGCAAACATCACGGCTTCCTACCGACTTTGGACTGTAACAAGGAATTAGAGGTTAGATAAACCTCTTCCTCCTTAAATTGCTTTTTTAAGAGTATTTTAATCATAAGAACCAGAAAGAAAACTAAGAGAAGCAGAAAAGAGGGATGGAGGCTTATGACTAGGAAGGGTAGACCGGAGTAGGACTGTCCCAACTCGGAACCCCAGACACCACCAGAGCCCTGACAGATGGCTGCAGTCGCCCTGGAAAATTCACCTTGAACTGCAGGGGCTCCCTCCTCCTTCCCCACTCACAGACTTTACTGAGATAATGGAAAATAACCCACACAACCAAATGCTTAGTTCTCGCTGCCAGGCTGCTGGCTTAATGGAAAAGAGAACTATCTCACTTTCAATTAATGAGAATTAATGAATGAAGAATAAATCACAAATAAAGAGAATAAGCATTAGAAACACATTTTTAATAACACACCAAGTAACTCCTAAATTGGCCACAGTCTCGTCCAATTGTAATCAGAAATGCCTGTGGGGAAGCAGGATACAAATGTCAGGCTGCTTTTTTGCAATTTGATTTGAAAAATAAAAAGAAAACAAGAAACGGGGAAAAAACAAGCTTCCAAATGAACATGGGCTCCTGGGCTCCCAGAGGCACTGTCCTGGGCCCATGAATAGAATAGTTAGTCTATTTAACAGGTCCAGGGGATACAGAAATGACCTCATTGGTGGCAAGAAAATGGCAGGGGAGCCAAGGGCAGGATCAGATTTAGAGGACACTACGGATGAGCTGTCACATGCAGGTGGCAGTCCCCTCCCGGCCTCACATGATAGTCTTGAATATCCCATGGTGAAAAGTGGCCACCCACGTTACTAGGACCCCAGAGCTGACTGAGGCTAGAGCTACAGGCACAGTTCCTTCATGTTCCCACTCGGTGGGCTGAAGAGTGGCCTCAGAGATGTGTCCACCGAGCCAGCCCTCTTTGTAATACAGTAGAGGATCTAGAGATGAGACCAACAGAGAGTGAATGGGTCCTAAGAGCCTTAACTGATGCCCTTGCCATTGAAATAAAGGACAGAGACTGCAGAAATGCAGCCAGGAGCGAGGAAGATGTATGTGTGGCTGCTGGCGGCAAAGAAAAGCCAGGAAAGGCCTACAACGGCTTTGCCCTGGATCCCCTAGAAGGGCCCGCTCTGCTGATGCTTTGGTTCAGATGTCTGACCTCCAACCCCACTCTGCTGAAACTTGTATTTCAGATGGCTGACCTCCAACCTGCAAGAGGGTCAACTAGTCTTTCAATCTTCCCAGCCTGTGACCATTTGTCACCACATTAGGACAAGCCCACCTTTCCATTCCAGAAGATGCTTGTAGAGCCCTTATCCATTAGCCTTCCATGGTACATCAGTTCATCCTGTGCATTTGCAAAGGCTGGAGCAAGCCTCCTCAAGGCCTGGTCCATGTTGCCCTCCACATACCTATTCAAAACTTCCAGAGTACCTACTGCCTACAGCCAAAGACCTGCTGTCTACCACGTTAAACCATGGCTCCCTGGGTCTGCCCACCTTGGGTCAGTCCATTCTGAGCATGGGTGCCAAATAAACATGTTCTTCCAACGAGTCCCACCCACCCCGTGACCAGGGACTTCACCACGTCCATGCATCACTTTCCTATGAAAAAGACACTTTCCATCACCCTGTAAATAGAGCCAGCGCCATTCCATAAATAGAAGGCAGCCATAAAAGTAAACTCATGCCATTAAAATGAAAAATGCCATCCGCATCCCATGTAAAACCCTCTTTCAGGCTAACAACAGTATGTGCCCTTGATTTGAGAGGAGGCTGCATTTGTGTGCCAAGGGATGTTGGGATTTTCTGGATTTCCCATACCAACCCCACATGATGGGAACAACAGTCTGCCTGAAGCCCCACATCAAGAGGTCACTCCTGTGGGGTCCCACCTCTGTATCAGGACGTCATACCTTCATCTTCATGAAGATAAAGCATCTGCCTTGTCAGGACTTCCAGGAGGTACAGAAGAGGAGATGAACCAGGCCCTGACCTGACTCATGAGCCATCCTGCTCAGAGCACACACACAAGCACATACAGAACACAGAGCACAGCACAAACATACACACACCCAACAGGCACACCACACATATGCATACATACACACCACACATACATTAGCACGTACACGTCCCTCCTGCCACATATACAAACACACATCACATATCTCTCACACACATATCCCCCCTCACCACACATGCACACCACATACATCACATACACACACTTCATATCCACCACATACACACCACACATACTCACACATCACACAGATATCCCCTCACACAAGTCAAACACAACACACATATATGCCACAACACACACATCACATACATTTCCCCAACACACTACACATACACACCATACATCACACACCACACATACACGCCATACATCACACACACCACACATATACCACACACATACACACCCCACATACACACGCACATCCACCTCACACACACACCATACACATATCATAGACATACCAACACATACATCACACATACCTATACAACACACACATAGTACACCAAATATACATGTACACATATACACCACACATACCTTACACACACCACACATAAAACACACATACACACACCACATACACATATATAGAAATATATACCACATATACATGCATACACATATACCCCCATACACAGGGGCAGGCTGTAGCTCCTGGAACTTAGGATCCCTCCATTACTTGTGTATGCTTCCATTGTTTCTTGAAACGAGCCCACAATTTCCCATAAACCCCTTGTGTAAAACAAGCCACTTTTGCCTTGGTTACATAAGGCCTGATCTGAGAGATCAAGGTGTGGGCTTCTCCCACATGTGAGACACGCTTTCCCCACAGGTTCCAAGGGACAGTGCTCTCTGCAGCATGTCCCCAGACACTGCTTCTGGCTTTATGTGTCTCTTCCAGCGCTGTGTCTGCACGAGTGTTATCTGTGTGTACATTTGATGGCAGTAGGAGAGGGGGCGTCTATACAAGGGCTTCTTTTGGATTTTAGAAACATCTATTGTATCCCCAATGTTATCTGTGAACATTTTAACCAGCCAAAGGGACGCTGAGTTCCTGGATTCACCTGTTTGAGGACCAACCAGTCGCTGATCCCTCAAGGCATCCTGATTTCAGAGTACACAAATTCTGCTCCTGTTCCATCTTCCACATGTATCCCAGGGAACCCTAGCCAGAGACCCTCATTGCCTTCCCCCAACACACATTCAGAGCCTGCATACAGTAAGCACTCAAGACTTGCACAGTAAAACGAGTCTGGCATACCTATTAAGGCTGTTCCCACGGCAACAGGCAGAAGGAACACGAACTGTCACTGTGCAGATGTTCCCTGGGGACAGGAGGTCTGAGGATGCAGTCCATGTCTCTGTGAAGGTGGGGCTATTTATAAGAAGGGCTCAGGCTGTATCAGTGAGGCGGATCGGAGGGCCCGCTTCACTGCCTCTGTGCTCCTGAGAAAGGAGGGAACTGGCTAATAAAATCTGCCTTTTCTGAGGCAGGAGCTGGCTTTGAAAAGTGTTTGTTTTAAAGGCCGTACGACCTCTTCTAAATATACCTGGAAGGATCACATGGGCCTAGCAAGCTCCATGCAGGACGATCCCGGGGACAGGTCTGCCTACGGTCTCCTGAGGCTTTTGCTGGGCCTTGTCCTAGAGGGCAGCTTATTTGCCCCAATTTAGAGCTTCTAGACTTACCAGGCCCTGTGTTGCCTGAGATGGGACAAGGACACACAGAGGAATGGCTAGGGGGCAGCATAGAGGAAGATAGCATTGTTCCCTCTTCTGGTCCCTGATGTCAGAGCCAGAGACCATTAATCCAGAAGCCAGCCTCAGCACCAGAGATCAATCTCCCACAGCCCACAATGACTCAACTTGAGGCCCACCTAGGGGATGGTCAAAGAGTCTAATTTCCTTTGTGGGTGGCCTCTTATTTTATGTCTTGAAACTTCTGATGGGCCCTGTGTCTTGCAGGCACATTCCAGCCATGCAGCGTCCCTCAAGGTCTTCCTCACTAGAAGCAGGTCTAGAAAGGGCCCTGGCATAGTTACCTGGCCCTTGCCTGGGCTTCAAGTTCACAGCTCTGGAGCTGTGGCCAACATTCCGTGCCTCTGTCCTAGAGTTTCCTCAAGGGCAGAAATAGTCTCTTGAAGGTGGGCTGAGGACTAGACAAGGTGACAGCTAAGAGCTATCATTTTGGTTACCTGCCAGACACATGTGCATGCTCAGCACCCCCAGAACTATGCCTTGCCTCTCTGTCACTGCAGAGATGATTCCACCTTCCCTGCATCCATCCATCCTGGCTCCAGAGAACCATGACAACCAGACCAGTCTGTTAAAGCATAAACACAAATGCCATAGGTGTGAGGGCATCCCAGAAGCACATTTGCTATCTGACTATACAGAGAGGCCCCAAAAGGAAGGCCACTCTTGCTGACATCATTCACATCCAGACCGGATCGGGCTCCATGCTATGGACCTTGAGCCCACAATGCCCAGCTTAGGTTAAGTCAACAGTCGCCACTGTCCTGAGGCCTACAGTGAAAGCATTGAGGCCACACCTGGATGGCCTATCAGTCATCCCTGCTGTACCAGAGTCCAGGAGATGAATGAGAAATCAGGGCCTAATGGGTCCTCTGTCTACACAGAGGGTGTAAGACAGGTGAAGACCCCTATGTACTCTCCTGGAATAGCCAACTGGTAGTTCCTAAGAGCAAGACCAGATATCTAAGACCATTTAGACCTTCAACAGAGGCCACCCACAAAGGAAATTAGCTGATCTGAACTGGGGGTGGGGTGGGAGCCCCTTGTCAACAGAGGCTGTTCCTTGACAACCTTAGCCTCTACATTCTCTGAAGAATTACACACAACAAAGAGAAGAACACACAAGACGGAGCAAGAGAAACATCAGGAGAGCGGGCGAACAGTGAAGGCACGAGACACTGCTGGTCTTAGTGTGGACTTCTATTGCTGTGCTAAGGGCCTGTCCTGGCTTCTCATGGTGTCAAGCCTCACTCTGAGCTCTCTAGAGCCTCTTCAAAACCATAACCAACAACATGGGTAGGAAAAGGTTTGTTTCATCCTATACCTCTCAGGTCACACTCCATCATTAAGGGACGCCAGCGCAGGAAATCAGAGGCAAGAACTGAAACAGAGCCATGGAGGGATGCTGCTTACTGGCTTGCTCGGGCTACTTTCTTTTAGTACGTAGGACCACCAGCCCAGGGATGGCACTGCTCACAGTGAGTGGAGCCTCCCACGTCAATCATCAATCAAGAAGTTGCACCAACAGGCTTACCCACAGGCCAATCTGGTGGGAGCATTTTCTCAAGGAAAGTTCTCTCTTTCAAAATGACTCTAGCTTTTGTCATGTTAACATAAACTAGTCAGCACAGTTGACCCCTCGTCAAGTGGACACACAAACACTGTTAAAACATAAGATCTCAATATTCATATGATCGTAGTGTAAAACATTGCAACTTCTACAAGTCCGAGAAGCTTTAATCATTCAAATACTTTAAAAGTTCAATCTCTTTAAAATGCCCAGTCTCTTTCAAAACTCAAAGTTTGTCTAAAACATCCAAAATTTCTCTAAAATTCCAAAATCTCTAGAGTAAGGGCTTCTGTAAGAACAAAAATAAGTTACTTACTTTCTTACTCTTAGAGGGAAGAATCAGGGCACAATCAAATCAGAGAAAACCAAAGGTCAATAGTGTGAAAGGTTCAGTGCTAACTATCTTCTGGGCTCTTCCATGGTACTTAAGTCACTTTTCCAATTCTGTCCTTTACAGCCTACATTGCTTTTCCCCTGGGCCCGAATGGCTCAAATCCAAGGCTCCCATTGTCCTTGGCAGTCATCCCATGGTACCTCCAAAACATGGTATCTCCAAAACCACCAGGGGCTCTGCAACTAGGATGCCTTCAACAGCAGCCATTCCTGGCCTCTCTTCAGGAACTCACTCTTCCACTTGGTACCAAGCCTCCACTTCTCTTCATGACTCAGTCCTGGGGCTCCCACCGCAATGAAGGCTTCGCATGCGCTAACGGCCTGTCTTGACTTCTCATAGTGTCAAGCCTCACTCTGAGCTCACTATAGCCTCTTCAAAACCAGTCCCCTCTGGGAGACTCTTACACATTGCAAGTTTGGCTCTCAGCATGAGGTGTGGCTGTGGTCACCTCTGGACCATAACCTCTACGTGCTAACTCTGAGGAATCACTTCTCAGAAGGTTCCACCTCAATGATGTTGGTCTCTTCTTAGATACAAGCTGATTCTCCAGCCCCAAATGACCAGAACCACAAATTCTTAATTCAAAATACCACACAAATAGCCCTGGGAGAGTCTTTGCTTCCTCCTGAAACTTTAAAAGTCAGACTTCCATCACCTGCACTGTCCTCAACATCATCGTCCAAGCTCCTACAGCTTCTCATGAAGCACTGAGAACTCAATCACTTTTCCAGGCTAAAATCCTCCTATAATTCTCTCCAAAAGACAGCCAGGCCCATCACAGCAATACCCTACTCCTGGTACCAATTTCCATATTTGTTATAGTTTCTATTGCTATGATAAAACAGCACGGTTATAACAACTTAGGAAGGAAAGGGTTTACTTCATCTATAACTCTAAGGTCATGGTCTGTCACTGAGGAAAGTCTGAGCCGGAACTCAAGCAAGGTAGGAACCTGGAGGCAGGAGCTGATTGCCAAGGCCATAGGAGCGCTGCTTACAGGCTTGCCCCCTTGTGGCTTGCTCAGCCTGTCTTTTTATATCACCAAGGACCACCAGCCCAGGAATAGCACTGCCTACATAAGCTAGGCCCTCCTACATCAATCACCAAGCAGGAAGATGCACTACAATCATGCCCACAGGCCAATCTAGTAGGAGCATTTCCTCAACTGAGGCTCCCTCTTCTCAAATGACTAGCCTGTGACAAGGTGACATAAAACTAGCAGCACACAGTTGGTGCATCTCCTCAAGGACCTGCCTGTGGTCATCTTCACGTGGGCAGACTGGACTAGTTTGAAAGTTGGGTCCTATTACCTAGTCTAGACCCATGTCTGCATGTGCCCTGTCCGTGGGAGCAGAAAACAAATCAGCAGGGAGCTGAAAGTGACAGGGACATCACTGCTCCAAGGTCTCCTCTGTCCTTACAGTCGCACTAAGTATCGCATGCAATCAGTCACGTGCACAGTCACACGGCTACTCTAGAGTAGCCGGCCTGATCTGACCCACCGGTAAACTTTCTCCAAAAGATGGGGACTTTGGAGCTTGCCTGTGGCAGTGAACTCATATTCCTGGAGATGGGGCTCGGGATGTGTATGGTGGGTCTGGCCCCCACTTCGTGCTACACTGTTTCAATAAATTGGCTGTTTGCTGAAGAAAAGGCCTAAGATCTCTTGGGCACTGTGAAGGTTGCAGCTGTGTACAGCAGCATCTAGATGGGGCTTTAAGAATGCATCCAATGGTGCCAGGACTAACAACCAGGAGTTGAGCAGGATGCAGGCACCATCCATAAAAGTCAGGCCTTCCTGAGGGACACCATTTCCTCCAGACTGCCAATATTTGCTTGTCCTTCCCTGAAGAAGGTGACAGTGTTTCAGGTTTTGTCATCTCCATGGAGGCACGGTGAGTTTCCAGACAGGATCTACCCTTGAACTTAGAACAAGGTTCGGCTGGGGAGTGGGGCAACCATAGGTCAGCCGATGCCAAGCGCAAGTGACTAACCTTCCTCCCCACCTACACTGCATGACCTTTGCAGCACCACCCATATGGATGTGGCCCTTGTTGTCATCTTGACAATTAGTAACCCGGTCACCAACCACCTGGAAGAGGTCTGTGGTTTCCATCACACAAATCGCTAAATGAACCCTCCAAAAGATCCAAAGTAATGAGCTTAAGAACAAGGTGTCCCCCATAGGCCAATGCTCACATCCGTTCTCGCTCCTCTGTGTGACCTAGACCCCAGGTTTGGCCCCAATTCTGAAGTGGACCAGTGTGGAAGTGAACCTGTGTAGCCATTCCGGATCACCTGTCCCTCATACTGGTCACAAGGTTTCACTTTCTTCATAGGAATCCCCTCCCTACAGATGAGATTGTAGAAACCTGCCACTCTCAAAGGACACCCTTGCCCTTCCCTCTCCCCCACAAGACCAGGGAGGATACAGGATGCAGCCAGCCATTCACGATGCTAAGAGGACAGAGCCAGGCCTTTCCGTGGATGCTCCAGCATTCATCCAACTTGAACAAGGCAGGAGCGAAAGGGACCCAGGTGGAAGGAACAGTGGAGCCAGGACCATTGTGTCATGGTTGCTTGGCTGAGACTCTGCTTTCCTAAAAGGGCCTGGGTTATTCCACTTCAAGTACCACTTGTCTGCCAGGCTTCCCAGTGACCACTGAGTTTGTCTTCTACTGACCTCCTGTTTTAGCCTCAGGAATCCAAAGTCCGCCCTTTGTTTTCACTAGGCCACACTTGTCTCTTCATCTGCAAAATACACTGTCTGCCATTCCTATGGACAAAGCCTAGCCTCTGTGGTATGCAGACTGTTCTGGGAAGACCTGGCTGCTAGGTGCCAGGTGCAGGACGGACAGCAACAGCAGAGAACAGGCCTTGGATGGGTCCATTTTCCACCATTCTTCTTCCAGATGAGAAGACTGGAGGGAAAGCACGTGGGGTCTGCAAGTGTGGTGTGTGTTTATTTGGGGTGTGTGTGTGTGTGTGTGTGTGTGTGTGTGGCCTATATCTGTGTGGGATGTGTGTACAGAATTTCTTTGTATGCGTGGTGTGGGTTTGTGTGGGATGTATGTGTATGTGTGTATGTGTGGCCTATGTCTATGTGGGATGTGTGTGTAGAATGTGTTTGTGTGGTGTGGGTTTGTGTGAGATATGTGTATGGTATGTTTTCACGTGACATGCTTGTGTAAGGTATAAGTGTGTGGCACATGTTTGTGTTGACAGTGAATGGAATTGGCATGTATCTGTGAAGTATGTAGTAGAGTAGTGTGTGTATCACATGGTATGTATGTGTTTTACATGGATGTATCTATAGTGTATATTTTTATGTATTCTGTCTGTGGGAAGTATGTATAGATGTTGTTTGCATGGAATCTGTGTAGTATACCCAGAGTATGGTGCTACCATGTATGTGTGAAGTTCAGCATGTATGTAAATGTGAAATATTCATACATGTGTTTCCACTGTATCTGTATGTGTACAAGGCAACATACATAATATATGTATGTACATGAGGAATGTGATATGCTTGTATATGTTATGCATGCATATTCAGTATGTATGATATATACATGTCACATGTGGTGTATGCTCAGTGTTTATGTGTTGTGCTTATGTAGTATATTGTGTATGTATATGTTCTATGTATGTGGTTTGTATGGGTGGGGTATTACATGTGTATAAGGTATTAATATGTTATTTATAGATGTGAGATGTACATGCAAGACATATTAATATACGTACATGTAGGCTACATATATATGTATGTGACAAATATATGTGGGGTATGTGTGCATGAGGTGTCATATATCACATAGCTATATGAATTATATATGTATGAGGTGTCAATGTGTCATATGTACATGTGGGTTACATGTATATATGGTGTGTGTTAGCTTTACTTGTGCTGTGCTTACATGGTCTACAGTGTATGAATGTGTTTGACATGTATTTGTAGGTAGTGTAGTTATATGGCATGAATATATATGTTGTATGTGGGTATTGTGAGTACATATGGTGTTAAAATGAGATATACATGTATATATGTCATGTGATAGAACAAAATGCATGTATACAGAATGTTTATGTGGTACATTGTAGCACGAATTCTAATTGCTCTTAGTTATAAAATCCTGAGCCAGATATTAGGGGGTGAAAACTGAAAGATCAGAGAAGCAGTGTGACCAGCCACTAGAGAGACTTTTTACCTCAACCGATGCTCAGCGAAGGGGCGATCCTGCTCAGACGGCAACTGTCTTCAGCAAGCCTCAGATCGCCTCGAGCTCCTGTCTCCTTCAGTCTTACATTATCTCTCTCTCCGCCCAGCCATAGCACTCCTGACTCCACCTCACTAGTTAAAGGCGTGGGATCTCAAGTGCTGGGACCACCTCTGTATGATCTCTGTTTCTCTTTTTAGACACAGTCAACCTTGTGTAGCCCAGGGTGGCCTTGTACTAACAGAGTCCCTCTGCCTCTGTCTCCAGAGTCCTGGGATTAAAGATGTGTGCTACCACATCCTCGCCTCTAGTAGCTTACCTCTGCACTCTTATCTTCAGGCTAGCTTTAGTTGTTAAAACATAAACAAAATATCACTACAGTACATTAGATGGATTACGGTATGCATATGCCGTGCATAAGTGTTGTGTGTACTTGGTTTGTATGCATGAGGTGTGTGTAGTGCTTGTGTGTAGTCAGGTGGTGCAGTGCCATGCCTCATGGACAAGGGTGAGTTAAGCTGCACATGATATCCAAGTGAAAGGAAGAGAGAAGACTTTGGGGGAGGGGTGGCAACATAGGCAGGACGGGGCCTGCAGATGGAAGAGAGAGATCATAACAGGCAGACCTGACTTAATAAACAGAATGCTAGCTGGCATCGGTGTCCCACAGGCCGACTTGCAGTTCTGTGAGTCACAGTGAGTATTTCATGTATGCTCAAGCCATAGGAAGCCACAGGCTTTCACACGGTACCAATGGCTCCACTTGGGTATAAGCAGTGAGAGGGAACGGCCCCCACCATCACCCTCATTCCACAGCTGTATTTTTAATCAAGTTCATAATACATGTTCATAAATTTATATGCTTATGCAAATTACAACTGTACAAACATCTTGGTATTTAATTAAGATATAACCATATGCATAAACACAAACACCTTACTTATTAAGAGGTCAGCGGTGGACATCCTAAGGCCACTCACTCTGACACCCTGTATACACAGATATTAGTACCACATATACACATACCACCTGGGCCAAACAAGCAGCCAGTTCACCAGAGTCAAGGACTGGGCCTGGCTTTCCAATACCAAGGGGAAAAGCAGCCTTCGGGCACTGGGAAGGCACAAGCCCTGTCCTATAACATATCCTTACAGAGCTCTACATCCTAAGAATGGAGAAGGAAGCACTGGGGAGCCCTGGGGTTCCCCTCTGCATGCAACCCTGAACCATGGAGGGGAGGTATAAGATCCAGGTCAGCTGTGGGAACATAGGAAGACAGGTTTGGAAAAAACAAAAAACAAAAAACAACAAAAAACCTTTCCTGAAACATTCAGGCTTCATCCCTTCATTACCTTATAGGATCCACGCAAGGGCCAAACACAGCTCAGCCTCTACCAAGAACAGCAAGGTTGTTCTAACAGCCTCAGGCCCCTACTCAATACCAGTGGGCCCCACCAGTCCCCACCCACTGCCACAGGCTGTGCAGGGAAACAGGTATTTATAACAGGAAATACACACACACACACACACACACACACACACGAATGTTAAGCCTGAATGTATGCCTGTTTGCCATGTGGTCATGTGGTGTGCCTGGTCCCGTGGAGGTCACAAGAGGGCATCAGATCCTCTGGAACTGGAATTACAGATCCCAGGCTCTTTGCAAGAGCAACCAGTGCATTTAACAGCAAAAAATCTCTCCAGCCCCTTCAGTGAAAAACTTTAATGATTTCTTAGTGCCAGTAACTGTGTTATGCTGTTCAAATTCTATGTCAATTTTTTTTAGAAGCTGGTCCACAATAGGGTCGTTGGTAAAGTGCTTGCCTTGTGAGTGCGAGAGCCTGAGTTTGATCCTCAGAAACCATAAAATAAATAAACAAACAAATAAATCAAATGAAAAAACCAGGTTTGGAATTGTGGCCTGTAATCCCAGAGCTGGAGAGGAAAAGGGGGGGGGGGGAGTCCCTGGGGCTCAACCAATGTTGACCTCTGGCCTCTTCATACACATACATATGAGCATACACACATGCACACACACACACAAAGTAAATAAACTGATCAATGTCACAGATGCACAAGTGTTCTGGGATGGCTGGAGGGCTTGCACGGATGGTGCTAATTAGTGTTCTCTACTGAGACACAACCTAGTACCACTGCATACCTGCACAGGGTTTTAAGTGTGTCCCTTTCAGTCTGGCCACGCCACACAGGCTCACAGAATGTGCTTGACTTCCAAAGTAGTAAGCTAACTAAATAAATTAAAGTTGGATCCTATTTGCTCAATCAACAGTCAGCCCTCGGAGCCGCTGGGGAAGATAACACTGGGAGAGGTGACTCCAAGTTCCTGGGAATTAAGATGCTGGGACATTGTGCTGGGGCAGCTGGACACAGGCACTCGGCTCATCCACAAGCTTTCAATATTAACCCGAGAAAGGCTTTTGAATAGCATACTCAGTTAATGCAATACCCCCCCAGCCATCAAAAGGATTTACAAGGACAGAGAGCTAAACCTTAAATCCATAGCTAATGGAGACACATAGGATGTCTCCTCCAGACAAATCCCTGTCTCGTTTGGATCCAAAAGGCCAGAAATCCATGGATCACTATGGACCACTGCAGGTCTCTCTGTACTGGTACTGTTTTCCTAGCCTGATAAATATCCAAAACAGATATTGGGTTGCTGTGCCCTACTCTAGGGGCTTCTAAGAGTTCAAAAATGTTTATAAACCCAGCTGTTACCCTAACTCTATGTCCCGAGTCCCACATAAATAAGAAACTGTGGGCACAGCCTCCTGTCCCCTCCTCCTTTCACCCCACACCCTTGTCGGCTCCCACGAAGCAGCTGGATCCAAGCAGGGTTCCCAACACATCACTCTTTCCCTGACCTGTTCTAGCTGAGAAACCAGCGTGCACAAACAAGTAGGGTGGATGATGCTTCAGGAGGCTAGTTAGGGCACCCTACTGATGCCTGAAACCCATGCTTTAGTACACACACCAGCCCCCAGCCCTCTGCCTGCCTCCATTGAGTAGGCACGGTGGGCAAGGCTTGTTCTTACAGAAACTGGACAAACCAGGGTTGTAATTAGGACCACAATTCTCCTCTCTCTGGGTTCACAGCCCTATTCATCTGTGCAATCGCTGCAAGACAGGCCGGCCAGAATGGGATAGATTAGCCACGGGGTGGCCTGTATCTCCACACAAAAGGGAAAGTGTGGAAAAACGGTTCCCTGGGCCCCTCATTCTTCACCCCTGGAGGGGGAGGGGACCCAAATTCATGGAAGTGGCTATTTATACAGCTCTTTCCCACTCCATCCCCAGGCAACAAGTAACAATTGTCCAAGCTGCCTAGCTCTCTCTCCCCTAGCGGATTTCAGTCTGCAGCCCAATTCTCCAAGAAGGGCCCTGTGCCTCCCCTGGGAACCACAGTCTCCAGCCTCTCACTGCAAACCCTAAGGCCTATCCTGAGGCTCCTGCTTCTGTTGCCAGAGACAAAAAAATAAATAAATAAATAAAAAATAAATCCATGCAAATAAGGACAGGAATGCCAGCCCTGACCTTTGTGACAGAAAGAAACAGCAAAGGGAACTGGGATGCAGGGTCATAGAGGCAAACACTCAGGGTGGACAACAAGAGCTCACAAAGCCCCATAGGGCAGGGTAAACACTTGGGCTTTTCCTCAACAGCGAGCTCCAAGACACTGTACCGTTGGGTCCTATGAGCCATGGCCAGTATGTACCACCTCCTCTTTTACCCTACTGTCTGTCACGACATGATCAAGTCTATCCGCATCCAATACCCAGGCTTCTATAAAGGGCTGCCCTGCAAATCCACCCCCTCGGGGGACATCCCCCTCCACTTCAGAACACAGGCGCCAATCAATGCTACTCCTACCCATGTGACCTCTTCCCTCTTGACCAAAAGACAGAATCTAGTAGCTTAGAAGACTCCGTGACTCGTTCATCCCCACCAGGCAAGACAGAATGAATAGACCCATTCACTGGATCACGTCTTCAAATGACCAGGATCTCTTTGTAGTAAGCAATTACTGCTTACTACAACATAGTAACTCTAGTAGGCTAGATTAAACTCAGAGGAGCCATGGAACCTCAATACCCATGCTCTTCCCTAAGATGAATGCCCTAACCAACAAAGAAGAGTGGAAAGCTTTGGGAGAGAACTTGTGGCCCAAACAAAGTCTCAAAGTATAAGGACCCCATGACTTGAAGTCTGAGGTATACCATGAGGTGGTCCCCCCTGCCCCAGCTCTCTGGTGGTGAGGGGGTGCTGAAGGAAACGACTCATATTTTCAGGAAAGAGTTAACTCAATAACAGGGGACCCCAGCCAGTGGCAGGACCACCCACTCATGAAGTAAGTCACCTAAACTTGAGGAAAGATGGGCCTCCAACTCCAAGAAGGGTCTGGGAGTTCCAGCTGAGCAGGATCAACTACCTGCAGCAAAACCTAGCTAGCTTCTCCAAAGTAACACCTGAAATCAAGGGAGAACAATATGGAGCAGGCCATAAGCCCTCCCAGGTTCCAGGGGGCTCCCGGTGTCCAAGTACTCACTTGTTAGGCCGGGAAGCAGCCAAATGTTGAAAGTCCTACCTCCTCAGGAACAGTAGTTGGGAACTGTACCAGCACTTTCCAGGGCTCAGTGTTCCCTGCCCACCTGGGGAGTGCTAGCCAGTTCAGGCACAGCCTGTGGACAAGGACACCAACAACAGCCCTAGCAGGCTGTGCCCAGAGGCACCAAGACCAAGAGGTGCTATCAAAGGGCAGGCAGGCAGTTTCCGAAAGTGCCCACCATTTGCTGTCTGCCAGCGCACACCAACTAACTCAAAGGCGGGATTCCCAAAGGGCTACTGTGACCATAAGATCACAAGTCCAATGTGAGTACCACATAAGTCTCAACAGAGTCTCGAGAAGTGGATGGGACAACTCTTCAATCTAGAGGGGACCAGGAGGGCAAAGGAACCAAAACTTGCGCGGACCTGGGCATTACGGTGATGAAGAATTTTGCCCACCTAGCCTGAGCCTGATGGGTACCCAACTCCGCACGGAAAGTAGCATGGGTCATGTCAGTTTCGCTGGCCTCACCCTCTTGACACCTTGGCTTCCCCAGCCCCCAATACATTCAGTCCTGGCCTGCTCAGCACTGGCTTCAGCCAGGCTACCAAGTGGAGCGCTGGTGCCACCTACCGAGGGTCGATGGCATGCGGGTAGGCGCAACTGCCACCGAGCCTTGCGGGGCAGGGGATGGCAACTGCAGCCTGGGCATAAGCCCGGGCTCCGGTACTATACCGGAGCTCGCCAGGCCCCAGTACGCCCGGGCTCGCGCCTAACCCGTGCCACCCGTGAGTCCCGAGGCGCCGAGAGGCGGCAGATTCGGCGCTGGGCTCTGGGAGGCTCACGCCACTGGTCACTCCAGCCCCGCAGAGCCTCGGCCCACCACGCTGGCAGTGGTGGAAGGTGCTGGAAGCAGTATCACGCGCAGGGGCCGCCGCGAGCAGTGCGGGGGACCGCGCGCGCCGGGAACAATTACCTTCTTTGAGGAACTGCGCGTGAATCACCAGGACCAGGAAGCAGCAGAGCGCGGCCCCTGCGAGTGCCCAGAGCGCCTTCAGGAGCTGCATCGCGGAGTGCCAACTCGGCCGACGCCCCCGAAGTCGCGCAGCGAAGGTCCAGGCGCCGCATCAGCGCCCCGCTGGGTGCAGCCGCCGCGGCCGCCCGATCGCGCCCTCCATCCGCCGCCAACGCCGCGCTCCGCCGCGACTGGAGGCGCCACTCCGGGAGGCGATCTGTGTCTTTTGGGCAGGGGGAGGGGACGGCGCGAGGGAGGGCGCCGGGGAGGGGGCGGGCGGGGGCGGGGAGGTTAGCAGAAAGTCTCGGGCCGCGGCGGCCACCACTCCGGCCACTCGGCCACCATCGCGCGCTGCGGGGCGCCGGGGGCCCGGGCGCGGGGGACTGGCCGCCGCGGCCCCATGAATCAGCCCCGCCGCCGCCCCCGGAGCCGCGCCGCCAGCAGGGCCCAGACCGGCCGCGGATTGCGCAACGGCCCGGCGGGCTTGGGGGTCCGGCGCGGCCCCGGCGCTGATCGCCTGTCGCCCCGCGCCAGAGATTCTAGTCGCCTTCCTCCGCTGCTCTGCCGCCGCCGCCTTCTCAGGCTCCGCCGCCGCCGCTGCCCGCTCTTGCTCGGGCGGGGGGCTTAGGGGGCCGCTCCGCCGCCGCTGCCACCGCCGCGCAGGGCCAGCCTCAGGGCCGGGGCTGTGCACCGCTTGCGGAGCTGCAGCACCATCGCCGCCGCCGGGGCCCGCGCGGCCGGGCCGAGTCCGCCGCAGTCCAACTTGCACGGCCCGGGAGCTGCCGGGCCGGTCCCCTCGCCCGGGACGGTGCCGGCCTCCGCGCCTAGCCGGGAGAGCGCGCCTCCGCCGCCGCAGCCGGGACGAGGCCGGGCCCAGCCTTCCCACGAGCCGCCCGCGCTGGCTGGGGACGCCGGGGGCGACGCTGAGGGTGGCCGCGCCGACAGGTGGGGCCGGAGACGCTGCGCGCCTCGCCGCCCGCGGGACGCCGCTGCTCCGGTGCTGGTGGCGCGCGCCCGCCACTCGGCTCGGCGTCTTTGCGAGCTGCGGCGGGAACGGGAGCGCGGTGTGGGTCTCTGTCGGCCCAGGCGGCCAGGCCGCGCTGCCTCGGACTCTGGCCCGCGCCTGCCGCCGTCTGTGCAGCGCCCGGGCCGCCGAGCTGCCGATGCGCACTGGGCCGCGGAGGGGACCCCGGGGACCCGGCCGCCCTGCAGCGCCCCCGTCTGGCGTGCCGGCGGGTCAGGTGGGGCTGGTCCAGCTGAAAACTGCGGGTCGGGCTCCACCTAGGTGCGTTGGGGCCTCACTGCAGAGCGGCCGGGTTGGCTCCGTTGACTAGGGGAAGCGAGCCCAGCCCCCAATCCGTTTCTACCCCAGGTCTTCGGAAGAATGCAGAACCAGAAGGAGGACTGGCTGGCTGACGAGCAACTAGATAGGTTTAGAGGAGGCTGCTCTCGGTAGGCGGTTCCGAGGGGTTTGAAAACAGCACACCCTTCCCCATCACATTGTATCCTAGGCCTCCTGTGTGCCCGCCTCCAGCCAGCTGCGGGACACCCAATAGCACAGGCATAGTGGATGCACACAGCCTACCCCAGAAGAAGCTAGCAGGCATTACCCTGCTGCCGCCTCCATTCTTCCGCAAGGAAGAGCAGGCATTTGTGTCTGGAGGCCCAGAGCTGGAGGCAGTGCTATCTTTTTTAGAGGCTCCTTCCATGCTAACAACACCAGCACCAGCACGGTAGGCCTGAAAGTACTTTTGTCTGAATAGAATTTCAAATGCCCAGTTCAGGGCTTTGGATAGGAACCAGGGACCTGTGCTTGGTCTTCTGTGTGTCGTTCAGGAGCGGTGTGTGTGTGTGTGTGTGTGTGTGTGTGTGTGTCTTAAGTCTGGGGCTCACCTGCTTCCCATAAAAGCAGCTTTCTCTCTCTCTGTCCTCCCTCTCTGCACAAGTGTGTAAGTGACATGCAAGAAAAGAGGCCAGTTCTGAAGGGCTCTTAGAGGTCAGATAGATCAAACTTATTAGGGTGCACTTGGGGAAATTGAGGCCTATAGTAGCGGGGTGACCAGCACCACTAAAGGTAAAGCTGCCAGGCCACCAAACTTGATGCTGTCTGCGACCAGACTCTATTATGCCCACATCTGAGCAGAGGAGGAGCTGTTCGGAAGTAATTTGTCTCTCTGGCTGCCAACACCCCTCTCCCACCCCAGAAGACATCGAGGAGAGAGAGAGAGACAGAAGTCAGTCAGAGCTCCCCACCCCCAACCTGAAGAGGTGGTCCAGTCTTGCACCAGCCAAGTAACTGAACGATTCAGGATCTACCATAGGGCATCTACCGTAGGAGAGACTGGGCATTCTCTTGTGCAGTTCGTTGCAGCCCCTCCATCAAATAACTGCCCCACCCCATCCATTTATATATTCCCATACATCTTCCAGCAAAGCCATCCACACAGCAGCCTCAGGATCCTGCCAGTCCATCTTAGGAAGTCTGACCTCCGCCAAGGTCGCTGGCCTACTCACTGCACCTGGAACAGTGAGCTCCACCTCAGAGGGCTCAGAGTCAGGCAGGTGCTCATCACACACAGACTTGACCCCCAAAAGACAGCAACCAGGAGAGAAGGCCCCACTCCTGACATTTTGCTCTGTCCCCAATCAGGCACACATTATTTGAAATCCTGAAAACGGATCACTACCTAAAAAGAACTAACCATTTGAAGGATACTTCTGTAAACTGAATTTATAAAAAGAGAAGAAAGTTCCTAAAGAAATGCATGGCCCACCAATGAATTCATACCCACTGGATAGAATGGGTGTATCTCCAATTTTAAGGACCTGAAGCATCCTCCCCCAGGTGCCAAGCTCTCCTACTGAGCTGGCAGGCAGTGTTGCTGGTACCCTTTACAGAAACCACAGGTGAGAAACAGCCTATGCTTGGCACCCAGAGAGGCAGGTGCACTGTACAGACAGGGGAGCCCATGGGGCATTCAGCTTAAGCCAGCAGCTGAATAGAGGAAGCCTCAGGAGGGGACACCAGACCAGTGCAGCGGACACAGAGGAGAAGACCCTTTAAGAGTCGTAAGACCGTGACGGTGCTGAGAATGAGTATCCAGAGCTAGCAAGCCAGAGAAATCCTGGTGCTGGGGGCAGAAAAGAAGAAGGGGGCTATGAGGAATGCCCCTTCCTCCAGCCATAGCACCCGGAATGCCAGAGTTGGAACCATTTAAGGGGTCTCTCCAGCCGGCCCATGGAAGGGCACTTAGCCAAAGAGCAGCGTCGCCGAAGATTCATGTGATAGAGGCTCTGTACCCCAGAAACTGTTACTTCCAGGGAAGTTAGCTGAGTAAACCATGTCGTGCTGCCCAAAGAGGGGACAGTCCCTACATGCCATATGCCCCAGGCACAGGAACCTAGGTGGGGGGAAGAGGTATTTTATTTTACATGTCTCTAGGCAAAAATGAACTTGCCTTCAATTAGGCATGGGGGCAGGAAACACAATAGTTTAGTTGTTACTGTGGCTTTGTCACCAATAGAAATCACAGGTATTTTCATATCAAGTTACAGATCTATGGCTATCATAGTACATTGCTTATGTTCACCATTATTTCAAATTACAGTCATTCTACAGCTAGGCTTTTTATGTAATGCTTTAATAAAGACGCAAACATACCCTTGTATCAAAATGGGTTTTTTCTTTTACATTTGATAACTGCATTTAATATAATTGCTTTTCTTGGTAATCTTGCATATGTTTATGCTATTCTAAGACAGGTTATTCATAGACTTAAGCAGTTAGCCAATTATGCCCATCACCTCTGCCCTCGTGGAAAAGTCAGGGCTGCATACACAGCTGGTGTGGAGTGGGGTGGAATGCAGGGAGTACCTCTACGCAACACAGCCCAAATGTCTGGGCACCAGAGTGCCCTGGTTGTGAAATTCACCAGGCCAGTCCATTCTTAGACTCTATGCCCACTTCCAAAGAGGCCTATCTATAAACACTACACTCTATTTACAGAGAACACAGGCAGTCCTCTGACCAGTCACTTCGTACTGGTCCCTCGCTGTGCGCTGGCAAATTCTACATCCCGATCATTGCTGTGCACTGTCCAGTTGTGGCCCCTTACAGGCACTAACCAGTCACTGCACGCAGACCATTTACCATGTGCTGACAAATTAAAACTGTGTTCCGATCATATCCTGCACACCAACCAGTTACTGCCCTCTGGCTCTATGACTCCAGCTCCCCTTCCCATGTAACATGGACTGGCAGACGGGATCATCAGGTGTCTCCAGAAAGCCAGGACAGAATAGATAAGGGAGGCTGAAGACACGCATTCCACATCTAACTCCAAGAGGACATAAATGATTCAGGAAAGAATAAAAAACCACAATAACCCTAAATTCCATCATGCTAAAAACACAAGAAAACACTGTAGCTATCACACAAAGCCAGAAAACGAGAGGCTTAAAAGGAATGTCGTGGTCATGCCTTAAGATGCCGGGGTCAGGTCTTCTGTGGTAAAATGTGCAGAAACACACATTTAGGCCAGGAGTGGAGAATCTATCGGGCCAAGAGTGTGGAGCCTATGGAAGAGAAGCAAAGAAAATGCCTGGGGGTGTTACAGTCTGGAGAGGATATCTCATATGTCCAAGCTTCCTATTAAAAATTGTGAAGTCAGGAAAGAGAACATAGAGGGGGGAGTGGTAAGAAATGGAAGGGCTTGCTATATTCTAAACAGATCTGATGGGCAGACCCAGAGCCAAGCAGCCATGAAACCCTGGAAAATCGAATAGAAGAGTAAGTCAGTTCTGACCTATCAAATCTGAGGTGAACCGATAATGGGCTTTTGTTTGAGATTGCTGGCTTTCCCCTGAGAGCAGAGCAGTGTCCTCCCATGCTGGTGGGGAAAGAGAAGGTACCAAGGTACTGACCAGCCGCTCTGTATGTCACTAATGGCAGCTGGAGGAACCTTTCCACCCACCCCCACAGGGAAAGCTGACCAGGGCTCCGGCAGAGCAAAGAATCACAGGGAAGAAGAGATAACAGGGAGACTTTTGAGATGCAGACGAGGCCTGCAGAATATGCACAAAGAGGCACTGGGCCCTGAAATTGGGAAGAATCTCCTTCAACCAGCAAAATCTTAACAGTAAAATACCAGGTCTCTCTCTTTCTCTCCGTGGTTCTAGTCAGTGGTCTCTTCTGTGGGAAGCTCCACGGATGGAACGGGACCGTAAACCCTCTGTTGCTAAGCACGTCTTAAAACCAGCTCATAGACAAGTCTCAGAAAAAGTCCAGCAGCTAGCCAAACGCGGAGCCCTAAACTCATCATTAAAGATGCATGTGCACAGGGGCTGCGGGGACAGCTCCTTGGGTACCAGCACTTGCTCTACAAGCAGAGGGACCTGAATTTGAATGCCCAGCGTGTCTGGAAGCTCAGAGGTGGATTCCTAGAGCTTGCCACCTGGACAGTGAGCTTCTTGTTCACTGAGAAACCCTTTCTCAAGGCAGTATGGTGGAGAGGGATAGAAGAGGACACCCAGTGTCCTGCTCTGGCTTTGGCATTCGCACATGTGGGTGTGCACACACATGGGTATGCACATCTGCACACTTATGTGTATGCACCACACACACACACCGCCCACCATGCATAGAACACAGTGTATTTGTACACGTATGTGGATGAATGAATGAGAGAGTGAATGAATGAAACAGTGGGCATGGCTTGGACACCAACTTGAATTGAGAGCCAGGATGAGAAGAGAAGGGGTATAGGCTGGCCTCGGGAGGACCCATGGGCACAGGTCAGGGAATTAGGGGGTAGCAGGTGACATGGAAAAAATGAGGAAGGCAGACTTCAGCAGGGCACTGCCCTCAGTGAATAGGGCTGGAGAGTAAAAAGACATACCCATAGTTCCCAAACAAGTGCTGCAGCCTTGAGGTGGAAAAGATGGGTCATCTTAGTCACTGCAGCACAGACTGAGCCTCTCAGAGATCCGGGGCCCTGCATGGAGGGACCCATGAAGACATCTAGATGCATAGACTGGAACATGAGGAGCTGACTTGCTCCCGCCCAACAGGCTACCTAGGTTGCTTACAAGCAGCTTATGAGCCATGTGTTCATTAGTAAAAGTGTCTTTATCTATATGCATGTCTACAGGTATGCGGTCACAAGTTTCTGTGCAAGCTCACATGTGTCTGTGTGTACCAAATATGCAGATATACTTAATTTGGTGTTCATACATGCACACGTGTCTAGATATATCCCTATGTGCACATCTGTGGCTTTTTGTTTTGGAGAGAGGTCGTTGTGCATCCCTATTATGTTCATACAAGTGTGTGCCACCATACTTTCTCTAGAAAGCTGCACGGATATTCTGAAAGTCGCATTACCTGAAGACCATGGGCTTCCCTGCGACCTTGCATCTCAACCCCAAGGTGCTGGCATCCGTAGGATAAACATTTGTTGTACCTTCCCTATCCATCCACCCACTCCTGATCTCCTCGGCACTGTGTGTGTGTGTGTGTGTGTGTGTGTGTGTGTGTGTGGTGTCCTTCTCAGACTTAGGGGGAGGCCAGCATGCAGAAAGGAGTAAAGTCTTTGCCCGTTGATCATTGATGAAACTAAACAAAATTCCAGGAACATTTCTGCACCCTCCTTTTACCCAAAAGGTTCAAGAAACATGATATCTCAACAACTATTGTGGGTAGGGTAAGTCGGGAGGAAGTCGGCACCCACTTATACACACCTGATATCCCCAAGAGCATTCTACAGATGGAGCACTCAGGCAAAGAACACCAAGACCCATCAGGAGCCTGGCTTAGACACCTATTGACCAAGATTGTTTCTCAATCTGTGGTATCTAGGTTCACCTTCAGGTTGGCTAAGCCCCCAAAGCATCTTTGGGGAGGATGGGAGGGACATGGTTCAGTTCTTGTAGTTTAAATTTTCTCTCAAGACTGCGTTAGTGTACCGGGCGGTGGTGGCGCACGCCTTTAATCCCAGCACTCGGGAGGCAGAGGCAGGTGGATCTCTGTGAGTTAGAGACCAGCCTGGTCTACAAGAGCTAGTTCCAGGACAGGCTCCAAAAAACCACAGAGAAACCCTGTCTCGAAAAACCAAAAAAAAAAAAAAAAAAAAGACTGCGTTAGTGTAGCCATTATGGAAACCATTATGAAGGAACCTCAAACTGAACACATACCTTCTGTAGGACCCAGCTGTTCCAGTTCAGGATCCATATCCAAAGGGAAGACATCAGGTAACCAAGGAGATGCCAACATTCCTGTGTCTGAAGCCCAGTTCACAACAGTCAAGATGCAGACTTGGCGTTGGAGCCCACAGATTTGTGTGCAGATTGATGAATCAAGGGAGAACGATGTATGTGTGAGAGAGTTGTATACTATTGTACAAATTAGTGCATTAATACACGTATTAAATGCCGGTATAAGTGAGGGAATACTACTCATCCTTGAAAAAAGATCCTGACGTCTAATACAAAATGAATGAGGCTGGAGGATAATATCCTAAGTGAACTCACTTAGGCACAGAGAGAGACGTGGTCCTTACAGACTTTTTTTAGTATAATAGATTTGACCTCACTGAAGTAGCTAGTGAAATGTTCCCACAGTGGCAGGAGAAAACACAGATGGGGTGGAAGGAAGGGTAGGTACAAAGCCACAGGTGGAAGCAGGGGATTCCGGTGAGCTGCGACACACGGGGTGGTATCAGAAAGCCTCTATTGCCCAGATAGAAAAGTGAGCGCTTTCCCTGCTGCCCAGCTGGAGAGGAGCTGGGAGGGCAATGAGATCAGAGATGTCTGATCTGGCACTGGGAAGGTTCCTGTCTGATCCCCTCAGTCCCACATGAGACTCATCACTGGTATTCTGGCTACCACAGGAAGAGACCACACTGTCAGCTTCAATGTATGTTTTCATCCTTTCTTTCCATTTTGTGTAAGTACAGGCGCCAGTGTCCTATCCCAAGATAAAACATCTTCATAGGCTCCTACAGGTCTCTACTCATTTCACATATCCACCCATCTACCTGTCTATCTACCAACCATGTATTCATTGATCAATCATCCATCTATCCACTCACCCAACATCCATCTACCAACTCAACTACCCATCCATCCACTGCCTATTATCTATCTATCCATCTATGCATTCATTCATCATCTGTCCATCCATTGACATAGCCACAAATCCCACTAACCTGTCTACCATCCATAGCACAACTCTCCATTTACCAATCTATTTATTCATTCAACAACACATCCACTTGTCAATCCATCATCCATTCATCTACCAGTCTACTAATCCATCTACCCTCCATCAACACAACTGTCAAATCTATTGGTCCATTTATATACCCATACATAATACATCTGTCCATCCATCCATCCATCCATCCATCCATCCGTCAGCCCACTCACCCATCCATCTGTTCATGCACTCAGTGTTGTGTAGCTTGCCTTTTCCATCTGAATTGCATCATTTCCTTCTGGAAGGAGGAAATGGGAGATCGACAAAGCTCAGGAAGGGCCAGGAAGCTCAGGAAGTTATATAAGCAGCAAACAATCACCAGGGAAAAGGAGACTCTCTGGTGGAGCAACCTGCAAGTTGGGTAGGTATCTCCAGGGATGTAGTTTTCATAGGTTATCTCCTGTGCTGGAATGAAGCAGATGCTTTTGAGTTACTCACTGTCCTGTAAGCGACTCCTGAGAATTTGTTGGCTCAATAAACTAGATTTGAGTGAAATTGTTTCATTTTGGACTGTGGCTAACACCCTATCTGGGATGAGTATTTGTTTGCTCTAGAAATCACACAACCCCATCAGTCCACTAATCCATCTCCCCATCTACTCTCCTTTCCGTTTATCCTTCTATACATCTTCCATCAGCCCTTCTATCTTTCCATCCATCAGCCCTCGCCACCCATCCACTCACCTTCCCTGGATCTACCTAGGAAAGGAGTACTCTTGAAGTAAAATCTAGACTCGCCAAAGGAAGACTACAGGCTGAAGTGGATAGTGCTTGGGGCAATGTTTGCCTTGCAGGGCAAGCTCTGTGCCAAGAACAATGTGCAGGTATCTAAGGGTTAATCTCAGGCCTGGGTGGGGGCCAGGCTCTGGAAACCCTTCAGAGATTGGGAAAGAGCTCAGGACCAAGGACCTGGGAGTAGCAAGACTTCTCAGCGGACTCCTCAAAGCTTCTTCTGAAGGGGGAGTCAGTAGATTCTGTCCAAAGTCAGTACAAATAGGTAGGTGCAGCTAAGCAGAGGGATATGGACCAGTGGCTCTGGGGTTTTAAAAAAACTTCTTTCTTTAAACATCACAGAGGATGATCTTTCTCCACTCCTGAAACTGGGACAGCATCATCACCCAATGCACTGCAGCCTAGAAGGGCACAGACCTCTTTATACTAGTTCCTGGGCCTCGGATTTAAGCTCACAACTGAGTGAGCCCCCTGCACTCTGATAGCCAGGGAACATGAGAGGAGTCCGATTTGGCCCTGCAGAAAGGTCAGGCTAAGCAGGCATGGGGGAAGCATGGCAGAGTGACCATGCCCTTGAGATCAATCCCATGGTCACTGGAACTCCTGTTACCTTACCACCCTGCTTGGTGAGTCAAACGCATGCCATATAGTTATTTGAGGAAGGCAGCTAGCCACTCCTCCCAGAGTGGGTGCAGTTCAGGTTGGCCTGAAGGTTAGCTATAAGAATAAGACTCCAGCACTCGGAGCTCCAGCAGCTCCATGTCTTTGACTCCCTTCGCATCTTGCCGAAATAAGAACCTGTCCCAAAGGGCTGCTGCTGAGTTCCTTTGGGAGCTAGCACCTACTTTTCAGGAACAGTGAGGACATCACCTGCATCTCACATGAAGAGACTCCTGCATACACCCCAAGTCAGCTTCTCATATTCCCTGTGGATTCAATGCTGATCCCCAAGCTACTTGTGAGGCCAGACATTCAGAGCCAATCTTCCTTCTAGAATAAATACCCACTGTTGTCCCCATGGGGAAACATGATGAACCCCGGGATAGTGGTGGGCTACCTGTCTGCAGAACCTAAAGGACCCATGCAAAGGCTAGGCTGAGAATCCAGGAGAGGCAGTTGCACTGCTGGCTAAATGTCAGAAATGGCTGAAGGTCAAGGGCCAACACTTGGCTGCAGGGGAGCATATGGGCCCAGTGTCTGGTGTAAGAGCTGCCCTAGGTTCTAGTCTGCCATGCATCCAGACATCCCCAATACCAGGAGAGGGATCAAGCAGCAAAATCACAAAGTCCTGGAGCATCTCCTATGTTTGCAAGGATTTCCCTTCTCTGTGGCTGATGAGTCCAAGAAAAGTAGTGTAGAGGACCAGGTCCCAATCACCTTCACCTGATGTAACCAGGTTCTATAGTGGTCCAGACGGCCCTCTGAAAGTCCTAGAAAAGCAGGTGGAGTCAAGGGTTCTATAAACAGAATCTAGAGGGTCCTAAAGCCCTACCATTGGGATCTTCATCAAAATGGAATCCTGGCATTTCCTCCCAAGACACAGGTCTACTGGAAAGGCTGTCCCCTCTATGTCACAGGCTGCTATGCCAGGTCTGTAGAGCTGCCCACCAGTCACCCTGTGGTTCCCTTCTCTAGAAGGAGTTAGCAGGAATGGTGGTTTGTACAGCTGACATCTTTTAGGGCTCGCTATATGACAGGAACTAGCAGAGGACATAGAACACGCGATAAGTCCATGCCTTAGATTCATCCTCAGGAAGGGAAAATGAGGCACAGAGAACTCAAATCCTCAAGCTTGGGCTGGAGCTGGACACTGAAGCTACGGGCCGAGCTACTGCCCTCAGACCCCTCCCCTTACTATGCAGCAATGAATGGAAATGACTTTGGCCTCATGTCACTTTTTTTCCCAGAGTGTGGGCAGCTGGTTCAGTCCTGGGCAGCAGCGAGAACATCCACTTCCCGAGGAGGTCGGAGCTCAAGTCCACCGTGCGCCTCTGTCCTGAGCGTCAGAAATAGCTTATTGATTTTAAAATCCATGGGGGATCTCAGCTTGCAAAAGTAATTCACTCCTGCCCGCTAGCATCCAGAACTTTCTAACAGGGATGTGGTCTGTGGGTTGCAATTATATCCCACTGGTGGAGGAGTCAATCATCTCAGTCCTTACACTGGGGAGAGGAGGATGAGAGAGCGAGGATGATTGGTTAGGAGCTGCCAAGTGTCCTGGCCCCAAGAGGGCAGATCAGTTAGGAACAACAGGCTTGAGTTTACTTTCAGCCACGCTTGTGGCCTGAAACATCTGGCTGCCACCTAGTTGGGGAGAAGCTGAGATTCCCCCAACACACACACATTCCCTAGCCAGCAGCATGCATACTTCTGGGACAGCCTTCTCCCCTGGAGAGGCCCCAGGATATTACAATCTGCAAAGGTACAGGGAGTGAGGAAGAAAAGAGGGGCTCACAGAGACGAGGAGACTCAGCCCAGGAAAAGCTTTGTGTTCTGTGCGTCCTGAGTTGGATTTGCCATAGGCTGAGTGAGTTTCTCTTTAAAGCAGAAAAGATGTTGTAGACAGATGTGCTGGATAGGTGTGCCAAGAAAACATCCCAGAAACATGGAGAAGGAAGAAGGTAACACTCATGTGATGTCATTAGTCCGCTGACCCTCTTGGTCGGGTGGCTTGTTGCTTTCCTGATGGGACAGGCGGCATGTCTTGTGCCACTGTAAACCCCATAGCTCCCCAGGTTATCCCTTGTGGTCCCCTGCTTCTGCCACACTTGTTATCTCATTGCACAAAGCTTCCAAACCGGAACAGAGGACTCTGAAGCACGTGAAGAGGAAGCCTGTATCCTCCATGGTCAAGTCCGTGTCCACAGCTGAGCTTCTGTAAGAGCAAATCCAGAAAGAGTAGTCTAGTGGTAGGGAAGGAAGCCCCCGATGCCCTTGGGGAGGCCTTGGATCACAAAGCCTCATGGGTGACCTCTTCAGATGTCTTCGCAGCCATAGGGCTGTGTCACAGTCACGGCTCAACTGTCACAGCATCTGAGCTCTGTTGTCTTGGCCCAAGTGAGACAGCAGGAATGCCCACTGTCCATGTTAGCTTGCATGCTGTCTCAAAGATCCATAGGCCAAGCCATGGCCCTGAGGAGGCTCTCTGTTTGGGTCTCAGAAGGACCCTTGTCATTCTTCAGTGTTCACACGGTGGAAACAGAGCTTATAGAAATGCTCTCACATTTCCTCTTTAGGGTACCGGCACCACTATCAGGGCATGCCACGTGACCTAAATGACCTCTAGAGGCTTACCTCTGAGCACCACCACTTTCTAGTTAGTCCTTTAGTAGATTCATTTGGTGGGACTGTGACTCCACAGGTGGGTGGCACCTGCTCCTGGTGTCCCCTAAGATCCTAGCAGGTGAATGGCCAATTGAGCACAGAATGTCTCTCCTTTGTCTGACACAGAGGCATCTGCATGTTTCTGGTCCAGGAACCGCTACCCTCCCATTTTCATGGGCTTGATCCCGACCTCTCCCTGCCCTGGTTTACTCACTGACATGGCTTTGTCACCTGCATGCACCTGCCCACATTGTCCCTCTCCTGCCTAAGGGTGCCCCATGGGCAAGATACGAAGGCACACGCGGGTTGACTGGCAGTGGGATGAATTAAAAATACAGAGAACAAAAGGAGAACTCTTATTGACACCAGCCTCCAAGGAGCAGGGGCAGGAGAGAAACAGGGAGGCCCCGCACAGAGCCCACTCCATTCACTGGCTTCATTACTGGCGTTGAGGACATGTCCCTGTAAGTAATGCGCTGCTTGAAAATGCAGATGATCGTGAGCTCCGAGCCCCGAGAGGTGCGATGGCTATTAAAACACATTATGTCGCTTCTGGAGAGGGACACATTCAAAAACAAGATTTAATTTGTCTATGTGTAAAACCTAGACTTTAAGAAACACCTAGGGCACGCAGCAAATGAGGGTGTGCTGAGAAAAAGCAGGCAACGATTTGCTGGCTCCCAGCAAATTGAACATAAGCTCGCATTATAATGCGGCTACAGAAAGCGAAAACGCAATAATGACTATATTGGGATGTTGCGACCATGGTGCTGAATGAGAACGAATCGGTGCAGGCCAGCTCCTTAGCCATCTGGGAGTTCCCGTCACCTTCCCTGCTCCCGAGAGTCTGAACTTATCCTCCTAATGTGCAGAATCCAGCAAAGGCGTGGAGGGAAATGGAGGTCACTGTTCCCATAAGCAACAAGGGCTCCTGCTAGGAAAACTCCCCGCTAGAAGGGGGGGGTGCACCGAGACTAGACCCCTGCTATGGATTTGGAGGTGACCCATCTGTTTGAGAACAGCCACGGTGTCTGGTATCTGGGAGTGGCTGTGGATGGCCATGACCTTGGAGAGCTTGTGCGTGGAGGATTGGGTGAAGTTGAGTGGCAGTCATTAATTCAGGAGACCTCCAGGAATTCAAGTTCTGTGATCAGCACTCCCTGTACCCTCCCCCCATGCTTCTTCCTTGTGTGGTTCTTGGCCATGGTGAAACGTCACAGAGGGGCAGCTGACGCTGAACAGAAATTTAGTCTCCTCTACCACAGGAGGTTGGACATCCCAGAGCAAGGAGTGAGGCTTGCTGGTCAAGAGAGGCCCCTCTCCCTGGCACTGTGTCCTTCCAAAGTCACCTCCCGGGGCTGGTCCTGTTCTGATCGCCTCATCTTACAAGGTCACCAACCATACTGGATTAGATGACCTCATTGCACCCTAATCCCCACTGTAGAGACCCTCTTTAGATACGTTCAAAGTCTTAAGTACTTGGATAGAAGACTTTGGCACATGCCGTTGACAGGGAGACATAATTGGCCCATAATTCACCCTAAATACCGGTGATGTCACGAAGCATGAGTCCCCAGACCCCATACTCCTCCCCCTCCTTCAATAGGCTCTGCCAAGTGTATACACGCGTGATGGGTATGCTGAGCTTTAAAAAAAGACCGCTTTCCCTCTGTCCAGGAATAAACTTAGTGTCATTTTCTCCTTTAATTCAAGGACCAAGTGGGGAGGAAATGTGGGTAAAGCCAAGATTCCAGGAGCTGTGGCGCTTGGCATGTCTGTAGGCTTCCCTAAGAAGCCCATGGAGGACCAAGAGGGAAGTCAGCTTCTCAGGAGCTGCTTGGTGAGCCTGAGCACGGCTCTGAGGAGGGGATCAGCCCTATTTCTGCCTTTGGCTGGGTCTTGGGAGCCTCCCTATCACCAGAATTCACACAGGAAGGACTCTGCCTGTGCTTGGAGCTGGCTCTCTTATGGAATCCAGGAGAAATAACTGCCCCTCTGCACAACAGACCCTATGATCTTGTTCCTGCAAGCCATAGCCAAGACCGGATAAAAGATTTACCAGTAACGCAATCCTGGCTATTTTCATAGACATGTCTGGAGGGATATGGAGGATCTAGTGGGTCACTCCAGCTTTTAAAAGTCCATGCCAAGGGGACAAGGAAGTAGCCCAACTCCATCCTGGCCACCTCTAGGCACTGGACCCAAAACTGGGTACTTTCCTGTGCCGGGAGAAACAGCCACAAGGATGACCACATGAAGCCGTGCTGAATGAGGGGGCTGTGCAGCCACGGCAACAGCACAAGCTAGGCACTGCCTTCTCCACCCACTTCAAGGGCCCAGTTCCTCTGGCAACCTTGGCAGGGAGGGGTAAAACATGTGCTTACATTTTCACAGGAGAACCTGAGCCCGAGGCTCCAGTTCTGTCTGAGACAAAAACGTTTTCTCTATGGGTTCCCTACCTGAGACACTATGACAAGCACCAAGCTGCTCCTACTGCAGGGGGGGACAAGGAGGCATAATCTCCTTTACCAGGACATCCCAATTTTCCAGAACTTGGAAGTCTAGCAAGACTAGAACTCATTCTCCATCGTCCTCCCTGCTGCTCATACATTTCCCTCACATTTAGGAAACCCACACTGGCTGCAGAATTGGTGAAGACAGCTGGAGCTCAGCCTTGGAACGAATCGGGGAGAGCCTCTAATAGAAGCACCTGATGTCAGATTCTTTCTGAACACTCTTGGGGGGCCCCTGCAAGCAACAGCAGAGCTTAGCTACCCAGGATGCGATCAACCCCAAGGACCAAAAGTGCTCCAAACGATGACACTGCACTTGACCCCTTAGGATTCTTCCAACAGAGATGATGATGGATTCCACAGCTAGGATCTGTCACAATGAGACAGCGATCCCCTTCCAGGTACAAGGATGGAGCTGAGTTCCCCCAAGGGCACACCCACTAACTCCCTAACTCTCCTCTGCCAGGCTGTGGTTCAGCCATATCACCCACCCCCCACTGCAGAGCCACCTTCCTCTCAGAAGGAGGACCACTCCCAGTCATCTAACGGGCATCTGGCCAACGATGACTGGGAACCTCTTGCCCCCCCATGCAGCTACCAGCACCAGGAAGTGTCTCTGCACTTTGAGAAGAGGGAGAGAGAGTATGGAGTATGGCAGAACAGAGAGCCACAGCCTAGATCCAAGCCAAATGCCGAAGGCAGAGAACCACGTTTGCACAGGGCCACTGGCCTCAGTGACTGATAAAAAGGGCAGGAGCATCTTGCCTCTCTAGTGTGTGCCTGTGGGGTACGTCCCTAAGCCAGCCTGTGCAGCAGCATAGCCTTGCCTGCACCACTCCCATATCAGGTCTCCCTGGGGGAACACTTTTGTGGTAGCCCTGGTTACCCCACATCAATGACACCTGTTGGGTGCCATTTCCCGGAACTCAGCATCACCCGCTCCTCTGGGGCCTCCCAGCTTCTCTCACAAGGCTGAGGTGTTCCAACGTAGGCTAGCCTGAGAAGAAAGCACTCGTCCTTGCTGAATACAGATGGCGGAGGCTGATTTAAATAAATCTATTAATTATCTGCAGCTTAGCATGCGTGTGTGTGTGTGTGTGTGTGTGTGTGTGTGTGTGTGCAAGCAGCGCCTAAATAATGTGATTTTGGAAGCCTCAGCATCTATTACATTTAATTACTTTTCCTTGTGGTGTGGAAGATACAGAAGCAGTTATAATGGCACAGTCCTGGGAGCCTGGCAAACCCCAGAGAGACAGCTCGGTGAGGGAGGCTGGCATGGAAGGGGAGGAGGTGAGGATTGTCCTAGAGGCTGGGACTCACCTCTCCACCACACAGCATTCCCATTTGCCAGAACAAACCTTATGCCCCTATGCCATAAGCCCACAGCTAGGTTCCAAGCCCCCATGCCTCAAATGCTTGCTAACACCGTCAGTCTCCCTTATCTGCAGGAAGACTTAGTCTCAGAAAGTCTTGGTTAAGACCCTGGATCCCAGTTTTACCTATAAAATCCCAAGCCCCAAGATGAAGATACCCCTGCCAGGGAGGGATAGAAGAGGAAATCAGTGGGCTTTAGCCTTCATGCCCCATATGCACAGATCCATCTATCTGCCAGAGCCTTGGTTGGGAGCCACCAGTCCTATATGTACAACCTTTAAACAGGCAAAAGCATACCAATCTCCCAGATACCCCAGAAGGAACCATCAGCCAACTATAGCCAAGTAACAACCTTCCTATACCCTGGGCCTCGGCGATAAGGATGGACACAGCTTGGATGCAGAAGGCCTCAAACTCCAGGATGCTGATAGTGTGGAAGGGCACACACTCTAGCTAACATTAGGGCGTCTAATGCTAAGCTTCTTCTCTCCTCCTGCAATGATCTTCATTTCTAAAGATACATTCCCACTTAAGGATCCACTGTGTAGAGGTGAAGGATAACTGAGAAAAGCCAGAAAGGGATCTCCCTAGGGAGTCAGCATCCTTGCACCTGATGCTCTCCAGCAGAGGGGTCTGAGCCCCTGCCGGGTACCAGAAGCACAATGGGATCCACCTGCTGTGCTGGGAGAGAGGAAGAGCTCGCTTTAACATCCAAGGCCATGAGGGGAGAACGGCTGTGCCACGCGGTCACCTTGCACCAGCCCCACACTGTGGTATAGCTGTTTCCTCTGAGATGAAGACAGCTGTGCAGTCATTTCAGTCCTGAATTATAGCCACTGTGACGACCTGCAGGAGACCCTCATGAGATCAAATAACATTCTCTGGTTAAAAAAAAGTCACGAGACTCACAAGGGGACCATAAGATGTTCAAAAGTCCATCACAAGACTCCACTCCTGCCTGAGGGTATTTGAAAAGGAAGGATTGATTGGTTTGGGGCTTCCAAGTATAGTATCTTTAGGCCACTCATGTACCTGGAAATAACCCTAGTACATTCATTGGTTCACGAGGCAGGATTCAGACAGGATCCTTTCTTTGTTCTTTCCTATATGGACTGACTTGATGCTACTTATTGTCACCCCAGGAAGGTCATGTGACATGCGCTCACTTAGCCCTTCCTCCTCCCTCGAGTTGATACCACAAAGCCTGCTGCAGTATGCCAGGCCTGGGCTGTCACAGAACAACAGAAGTGAGTGTGACAGGAACAGGCCAGGACACAATGCCTCTGTGGTGGTGTCTTCCATATCCTTCTTCGGCTCCCACCTCCTCAGTGGCTGTGCTGTCACAGTGGGGCATTACAAAGCCACTCCTGAGGACACGGAATAGGATCCTGTGAGGAGCCAGCAGGGTACCTCTCCTGGGTAGACAGACCTAGCCACAGTGTCGAAGAACCAGTGAGAAGAACCCGCAGTTGATATCTGGGGAGAGAGATAGCCCACATCTTTCCAGGACTAATACCCCTGGAGAGAAGCCTGCAAGTCTGAAGAGAGTCCCAACATTAATAATTCTTAAATTATATTCAGGCACCTGGGAAATTTGGGAATAATAATAATTTGGAGGTCTAATCTGTTAAAACAATAGCTTTTAATATTCATTTGTTACTGGCAATAAATGACCACAGTAATTTGATGATTAAGCTTCTGTGACCTTCATTGAACCTTAAAGATCCTCATTTGCATTCTCATTAAAATGACAGTTTCTGTCTCATTCTTTGAAATCTGCAATGCCCTCCTTTCCAGAACTTTCAGGGCCTCCCTAAAGAGTAATTAACTCATGTGATTAAAAATGTAATATGTTGGGAACATTTTTTACTTTACAAAGGTACCAGGTTAAAAGTTTTAATATGTACTGTATTAATCATAATTCGTTTTGATTTTTTTTCAAAAAATAAAAAAAATTTAAAAAAAAAAACCTTACAGAATGAGAAGAAAATGGGAGAGCTCAGCTGTCAGTGTTGGATTGTGTTAAATTTCTTTCCTACCTCAAGTTTTATTAATGCAAAAAAAAAAAAAGACAGAATAAGGTAGTCAAATCTCTGTACCTTCAAAGCACACCCCAGGCTCCAAGGAGTGCCCCAAGAAGCTGCTTTGCTGGGCCTCCTCCACAATGCTTCAAAGCCGCTCTGGTCCCCCAGAGCCCAGGTGGGAGGTGAACCCCTCTGAGCCGCTGTGAGAGCGCAATCCAGGAGCTGCGGCCGGATAAAAAGGAACCTGTGGTTTGTTCCTCATTTTGCACTTTGGAGGAACTTCCACATCTACTTTGATGCTCACACTGGGTGTGGGAGCAAGCAGGATGGTCTACAATGGGCAGAGATGAGAACCCAAGGCTGGGCACAGGGCATGTGTTCCATGCAGGAGCACATGCCACTCATCCACTGGTGCTCACTTCTCTGACTTCTACACACCCTCTGAAGAAGAGAAGTCCACAGCTGATTAGGTGGATGGTGGGAAAGCCAGGAGTCTGCTGCAGCCAATGTTAGGTAGACATCCATGGGCAACACACACCTTGGACAGAGTGGCAGATTGGCCTAAGTTGGAAGGCAATCTTAGGAAGCGCTAGAGTGCGGGCCCTCCCAGCATGCCCAAGCAAAGGGGGACAGGCAGGTGCAGTGTGTAACCATGTGAATGACTTGGGAGAGCATGGCAAATCCCACTCTAGTATCAAGCACAGAAGCTGTGAGTCATGTCTTTCTGTCCACTGGCCTGTTCTAACCCTTTCCAGGAATTCTTCCAACCCTTAGTATAAAACAGAAGTACCTCAGGATTGAACTCTGATTTCTCCCCCAGACTCGTATCTGCCTCTCACCTGTTCAATATGCCTTTCTCCAGCTCAGTAGTTCCCAAACCAGAAGCTCAAACCCCAGAGCAATTCCCAGTCTACACCCATGCACAAATTCCTCCTCAGGATTCCTCTTCCTGTCTTCTCCAACCATCTTATTGGCTCAGCTCCTAGACACACATCTTCTACCCAATCCAAACGTCTTGACTGCATGCCCTGGACATGCTGGGGAGGGAAGGCAGTCTGGTCCTCTCACGATTCCTCCTACTCCCTTGGGTCTTCCAGGAGCCTCACAAAAGTTCAGCCTTGTACATGGTCCTAAGATGTCTTGGAATTCTGAGTTCAGACTGGGTAGGGAGGCCATGCACCAATCATGTTTGAGAGCCTCATTGGTCAGGGAAGTAATACATAAAAATGTGGAGTCAGGTGCAGGAGGTGACTCTTGTCAGGTGATCTCTGGACATACCACAAGCCAAGAGGAAGACTAGGAAAGAACAAGTCTGAAGAAGATGGGTGGAGGTGGCCAGAGGCCAGGTCAGATGTTGAGGCCAGAGTAGGCTGTCTCAAGAAGAGAGATAGCATGTAAGAGGGTCTGAGCAGGGAGGGATGTTGGTAAGGTGTACAGAATCCCCAAGATCATGTAGACAAGCTGTCCTCAGGAGGCCAGTTAGGACACGGGTAGCACTGGGCATGAGTGGGAAGCAGGCTACCAGGGTAGCTGATCGGGGAACAACAACAATGACCCAGGAGGCAGAAATGGGCCTGCCCCTGGTGACTGAGTCTGTCCTGTGGAGCAGAAGGACTTGAAGGTTGTAAGTTGAGGTTTCCTCCTGGGTTACACCCACAGATTCCTTTGTACCCCAGTAGAGCAAGGGTGGAGAGCTGTGGGAAGAGAGGGTGTAAAGAGAAAAGGGGAACAAGGGAGAAAAGGACTGAGGGAGGAAGGGGAGGAGGGAGAGAGAAAAAGAGGGTGGGTTAGGGGGAGAGAAGGAGAGACAGAGGGAGGGAGGAAGGTTGGGTGGGTAGGTGAATGAATCAACAACCCTTCCTCCAGGTAGTCCCAGGCAGACCTTAGTCTCTGAGTTTTGGAAGGGACTCCATCAATGGTGAGCACCTGTGGGCATCCCAGATCCGGCCCAGAGGGCAACAGAGCTCTTGCCTTCAAATGGCCAGCCTGCGGGAGTACCAATAGACCTGTCTACGCCCTCGCCGGAAGCCAGGTCCCTCTGAGAATGATAAATATTTATTTAAGGTTTTTCCAGATGTCAGCATGATGAACGGACCCCGACAAAATCAATGACTCAAGAAAGCTGAGTTAATCTATGGGGAGACCCTCATAAGGGTTGTCCCCATCTGCCTGGGACTCAAGAGCCCCTTGAGGGTGTTTGAAAGATTGATCCAATTAGGCGGGAGCAACTCAGAGGGCTTCCGGCTCTGACCAGGGAAGGCTGTGTTCTCTGTCTGCATAGCGGAAGAAGTAGTCTCACTGACCCTTTGGGGATCAGCACAGTCTTTACATGTACACCCCATGGTCAACTAATGTTGGTCCCGGGATTCAGCAGCTAGCTAAACCTTAGAGGGTTTCTTTGAAAAGAAGCCACACTGTGGGTGTCCTAATGTCATCCTTTTTCTCCTTAGAATGGGTTTTAAGCTTTGCCCCCCCCCAAAGATCCTGTCCAGGGATGGCAGGTGGGGGGCAGCATGAAGAAAAACCAGTGTTCATGTCTTCTTGGGTGGAGTTTGTTCTACATTCAAAGATCATTAACTTTCTTCTAGCGATTTCGTTTTTAAGGGACTTATCCAATCCTAAAGCTCTAAAAGAACTGAGAAGTCTCTGCTTCCAGCTTCCTTTATTCACGCAGTGCTGACTGAATGGCTACTGAGTGTCTGGTTCTTGAGTGGTTATAATGTGCAGCTCAAGGCATCAAGGAACCCTCCCCTCACACGGCCTAAGTTTTGGGGCAGGGAGCAAGGAGCACCGGTCTCCCTGTGCCCTGGCTAATCCATTCCCTACATCTAATTAGCGACAGGTCCCTCAACTCTCACTCAGATCACCTGGTTCCCGGAAGGCTGTACAAGGGGATGGAGCAGGCCCACAGGTCGGGTGGCCCTGGGGTGGGGAATAACAGCCCAGAGAAAATACAGTAGCAGATGAGTATCCAGCAGGTATCCCCAGGGCACAGAAGCCAAGTCACCAGCTTCCGTCACATGCTGGTCGTTCACGGGCTCAATTGTTTAAATGCTCTGTGACTCAGCTCCTGCTTGGAAAAGAGGGGCCATGGTGGCACCTGACAGGGGGGTTGTGGAAGGATGAGTCACTGTGTACAAATCAGTTGGATCCATGCCCAGGGCAGAGTGGGTTGTCAGCGAACACCAACTACGAGAGTAAACTGTTGAGCGTGTGATACTCTCGTGGGGGCTTGGCCCCATGAATTGTCACTACAGTGAGCAGCCCACACACCTGGGTAGGGCCAGTGTCTTGCCTTAATATGCATGCAGGTGCAGCTCTGGCCAATGTTCAAAGCTTCTGTGGTTAGTTAGGGTGCAGATAGGTGCTGGGTTAGGCTGCCTGAGCCCCAAAGCCAAAAGCTCATCTGTGGCATGGCCACACCCCTGTCGAAGGGATGGATGGAATCAGCAGAGCTGGCCAGGAGCCATTGGCCCTGAGAAGCACCTGTGCTTGCCTTTGCCTCTGTTGAGTTTCTGCATGCAGATTGGCATTGCCATCGTGTCCCCTTCTCCAAATGCCACCACATGAATAGATGAATGATATTTAAATGCAAAGCAGGGCCACTTCTGAAATGCATGCAGAATCTTACTCCCTGAACCAAAGTTCAGATTAGCATGGATCTGGAAGAAAGCACACCTCTTGCTCTGCCAGTGGGTCTCAACATCTCTCAAATCTAGGTCACTCCTGGCATTTGATGAGGGCCCACGCTAGTCAAACACGTTGATGCTAGGGAGAGGAGGTAGAAGCCTCAGACCAGGGCTGGATAAACTACCAATCACAGATAACATGGCCTTTATCCTCATCATTGGAATGAAAAGAACAGAAACAATACATGAGGACCACGGACATTGCTCCCAGCTGGAAGAATCACGTTGGCTCCAGATGAGGAACGAACAAAGTATCTGCTTTCAGTAAATCTTTTTAGGGGAGGGTTTGCAATGAATCCGACTGTGTCACTTCCGACCAACAGATCTGTACTTCGCATTTGAAAGCCCTTCTTTTGCTTTCCAAAAGGACTCTCTGACCTGCCAGCGCTTTGCAACAAGGATATCGATGGATAGTGCAGCAGTGCATCATCCTCAAATTTCAGAAAGGCAAAGAACTTGGTGAAAGCCATTTGAATTGGTTCAACCAGGAGACAAGGATTAGACAAGCACCCGCTATATGCCCAGTGTTGTGGGAAACAGAGTAAAGAGGCGGAGAGAAGGAAGAGGTGTGGATACTGGGTGAGTATTGAGGGCACGCTTACTCCCACCCATGAATGGTGGCTGTGGTGGGTTGGATGATACATATCCCCCGTAGGCTGGGGTATTTGAATCCTTGCTTCCCAGTTGGTGGTGCTGTTTGGGGAGGTTGTGGAACTTCTTGGATGTGGAGCTTTGCTAGAGGAAACAAGTCACTGGGGCAGGCTCTGAGAATGAAAGCCCCCTCTCTCAGTTTGCTCTCTCTGTGCCTTGTTTATGGCTGGAGGTAGGATATCTCAGCTTCCTACTCTTGCCACCTGTTGCCATACCTTCCTTTCCATCATGTCCCATAAGCCCTAAGAAGCCATAAGCCAAAATTAAACTTTCTTTTGTAAGTTGCTTTTAGTCATGGCATTTTTATCACAGCAACAAAACATAGCTAATACAAGGCCTGTCACATGGCCAGGTGAAGCCAGTAGGTCTTTTGGTGTCAGGTAGGGACAGGTCACACACATACATATGCACAGATTCATGGGTCAGGAGCTCAGGCAGTCATCTGAATAAGGGCACTGACAAGGGAGTCTGAGCCCCCAGCTCTAAATCCACAGGCATAGGGATGTCAGAGAGCAGGACTTTCAACCATGTCCCTAAGCGATACTGGTGGCTTCTGAGACTGTGCCAGTTCTGTGAGGATCGGTCATGAACCCACCCCACAATTTGAACCTATTGTACTCCGCGCTCTGCCTGGAGTGCAGACCGGGGATAGCTCTTTCAAAGCTGAATCAGAAACCCTCAGCCGAGGCCTCCAGCTGACCACAGTCACAGAGGGCTTCCTGGTGTGTGATCCAACATCTTATTGTAAGAACTGTTCTTGGTGCTTCATTTAAAATATGTTCAGACTGGGGAAGAATCCAAGCAAGCTCATGATGCCTTAAACCCAGCAAGTCACATTCAAGGTCATAGCTCAGGTTGGTAGGAGCGCCGGGGGAGCTTTGGGGAGCATGATGGCACATAGCAATGTAAGCCATCTATCTTTATGGCTATTATCAGACTGGGCAATGAGTCAAAGGTCAGAGTTCCAAGTGTTACTAGGTTACAGGGACTTTAAGAAGGGGCAGAGTCTGCACCCAGCACCCTAATGCCTCTGGCCTAGTCTACCAGCATTGAAGGATCACTGCTCTCACCTCTCAGATGTTAGGATATGTATGAAAAAGGAACACACATCAATGTGGGAGCATGTGCACATGCACACATATACACACCATATAGGTATACATTCAAAGATACCTAAACATGTATACCACACATAACACACATGTAAATTTATATTCACACATACATATGCATATATGCACTTACACGGACACACACATACATATATGCACAGAGGCATGGAGTAGGACATCAGGCAGTTCTCTGAATGAGGGCTCAGACATTAGAAAGTACAGGAAGGAGAAACATACATGCATGTGCGAGCATGTGTGCATATGCACACACATACAGACACAAAATATATGTTTACATTCACAAATACATATGCATGTATACCACACATAGCACAGGTAAACACACACACATGCATTAATACTCACACATGCATACATGCATTTACATAGGCACACACATACATATGCACAGAGGCATGGGTCAGGAGTTCAGGCAGTCCTCTGAATAAGGGCACTGACAAAGGAGCCTGAGCCCCCAGCTCTAAATCCACAGGCATAGGGATGTCAGAGAGCAGGACTTTCAACCATGTCCCTAGGTGATATTGGTGTACTGGACATGGTTCTGAGGGTCCACTGGCTCAGAAAATCATTGAATATCACTAACATACAACCATTCTGGAGCTTCTGTGAGGCCTAGGCTCCACTGAGCTGCCCGCTCCGTACCTGTGTGTCAGCACAGCTGCCTCAGTGCTCTAGGCTGGCCAAGCCTTGGGCCAAGCACACACACCTTTTCCCCTGTTTCTATCAGGGACAGGGGCTCAAGGCTCAACATCACGTGAACATTGTGAACAAGAACTCCATCACTTCCCTCCTAAGGATGGGCTCAGTTACAGGGGACCTCAGCATCCCAGAGATTCTCTGGGCAGTTCCAACTCACAGGGCCCAACAAGGACCCCTGAACAATTCAGGGACTCCCTTGATGAATCAGACATCATCACCGCCACCACCTGTGGAGGGTGACCCATGAGACCTGCCAGAGGAGGAGGTGGGCTCCAACCTGCCTTCTATCTGCTCTGGAAGATGAGGTCAGCCCTTGGGCTCACGGATCCCCCCTAACTGGGTCTGCGGCAGGCTGCCTCTGCCTTTTCATTGGAAAATATAGATACCATCAGACATTTTGATCATTTCTATTTTTGTTTCTACACTTCAATTTTGGCAGTACTCTCTTGAGAGCTGGGGAGGGGAACACATTTTTTCTCTACCATTTTTAATCTTCTTTTATTTATCAAACTTAGCTCCTCTTTGGGTGGATTAAAACAGACTTGGAAAGAGTCTGGAAAAACAAACCCTTCAAACAAGACGAAGACTGAGTCTGGCCAACTGGCGACTTTCAATCCTTGTTGAATTGAGTCAGGGCAGCCTACAGGAGCAACCTACTGCCATCAGAACTGAATTCCATGGCACATGGTGGGGCCTTTCTGCACATGCAGTTGGAGTCAGAAGTTTCCAGAACTCTCTAGTAGGCACCACCATTGTGTCTCCTAAGACTTCCTGGTAGACCTCTGACTCTTCGTCATGTGTCCTGGGTATATGTACAAGGCTGACCATAGAATGAGAACTTGGAACTTCCTGTCCTACACAATCATAAGCCCTGGATCTCTACATCAGTGACCTGTCCTATAATCAACACTACTTCAGCCTCCCGAAACCATGGATGTAGATGTGCTGGCAAGTTCATGAAAACAAAGGACCTAGTTTCCTCCTTCCTGGCTCTTAGAGGCAAAGCAACACTCCCAAGATCACCAACAGATCTCCAGGTAATTCTGTGTCTAGAACATGTTTGCTGAAAACATGTATTTACATGGGTAAGCCTGATAACTCTACATGCTTAGCCATGGAGAGTGGGCAGGCTGTTCAGAGGAAGTCATTGAGATCTTCCAGAAGCAGGGAAGAAGCCACAGATGCTCAGCAAGGATTTCCTGTGAAGACTTCAGGATGCTAGGACCAGGAGTGAGCACTGCCCAGGTGAGACTCACTGAGGGGACATCTTACTCAGGGCAGCTACAGGTCTTCCACTCATCCTGGAGGCTACGTCCCACCAGCTACTCACAGAGTCTTCCAACTGCTGGCCCAGTTTGCCTACCTGGGCAATTCCACTGATGGTGAGAGGGCCAGACACTGATATCTGGGACTCAACACAAACCATGCACCATCCCTCTACTCCACGCTTGGCGCAAATACCAGGAACCTCAGAAGAACTCCGCTGGACAAGACTGGCTGGTCGTTTGGATTCTGGAGCATGGTCACGTTATGCGCAGAATGCAGCCAGTGCACAGGATTAGGCATGCACTCATGCGCACACCCTAGCGCTCTCATTCACTCACTCACAGTGACCGGGTGCTTCTGCCCTACCTGACTTGGGGCTGTTAGCTAACATGGCATCTTTGTCAGAGATTGGCCCTGGAGATGCCATGTTATTGCATCTTATTCTTTTCTTGGGGGTCTCATGAGGCTCCCTGCTCATTCTTATCCAGTCTACAGATGTCCTCCTCTAGTGAAAAGGCCACCAGGACCTGGCCCTGACCTGCCCAACAGGCACACACAAGTCTGGAACGGGATAATCTAGGAACCCCAAACTTACCCACCATCAACACAAGATACTCCACTCTGCCCAACTTCATTCTACGAAGACTGTCAAACAGTGGCCACATACCTACCCAGAGAGACTAGCAGCTCCCGCTGAGACAGGGCCCATCGAGCATTTGGACAAGTGGTGTATTAGGAAATTCAGAGAAAAGAAGTCAGAGCCCCAGAACATTAGGCAAAACGAAAGCCATGGTTACACTCGGGAAGCTGGGTTTGGTGGACAGAAGGAAAGGCTGGTGGGAAAGCAAGCGTGTGAAAGTCGAGTCTACAAATGCAATTCCCTTCAGACTTGAGGCTCAGCATCACTTGGAGGTTCATTTGGAAATGATGGCAATCATTTCTTTGAAAAGTCTTCCTTCAGTTGACAAACCTCTGGGCCCGATGCTTGCACTGCAGAAAGCACCCCATGCCTCTTGCCCTACAGGAGAAAAGGTCCTGGGAGCATCACCTCACTTCTGACTCTACAGGGCCTGAAGGCAGGCAAAAGACCTTCAGAATTTCATCCCTGGCTGAGCAGGCTCCTCCAGGAGTCCCCATGCTCCTCCAACCAGATTGGGACATAGAACCCTAAGCTCATCTGTTCTTTGCAGACTCTGCCAAGACCAAGGTGTGCCACACTGGCCCTTGAAGACTGTAAAAGTAGGTAAGACCTAAAGTTTTGTTAGGTCTCCCCATGGCCCACATAGGCAACTGAGATGCACACAGGTTCTCATTGGCAGGCGGCTCACAGGACCCGGTGAATTCTCCAAGCTACTGTGTAGCGTGCATCAGGACTTTCAAAAAGTGTGCACAAAATGCAAGCCACCTCACACAGCTGGCGCCTGCTCCTCCCTAGCCCCAGGAGAAAGCTGGCATGGCGCTAATGTAATTAACACTATTCCCACCCTCTTGGTGCCACTGCTCATTTGAATAAAGCCCAAATTAGCATTCGGTGCAGAGGTCTGCATATTTCAATAATGCAAAGCCTTGTCAGATGTCTGCTCGACTGAGATCTGATGGAGGCCCCGACAAGCCTAGAATTGGCCTACGCATGAGGAAAGACGCCCGAGACAGTTCCCAGCGGACACACTGGTTCGGCCATCCTCAGATAAAATGGGCAAACAGCTTGGAATGAACAATGCTCCAGGTTTACAGCAGTGAAGAGACAGGACAGGGGGCTAGGATCTCAGCCAGTGTTGAAAGGCCGCAGAGTTCACTTGGGCTGGGGGATGCTGCAACATCCCGTGGTCACTCAGATCCAATGAGCTGGACAAGACTGTTGGGTCCAGAGATTCTTGTTCTCAGACAGTAAGGACATCAAGGCATCTTATGATCCTCTGAGAGCTGTATGATCCAGTAAGACAGTGACAGTCCTGGGGTCTCCAGCCTGGAGAAAGCTGGATCTGATGTGCAGAGTGCACTTAGGAGCTTCTGGGCTCGGGAGAACCCCCAGCAGGTCTTAGGGAACACACATGTGGTGCAGGTGCTGGCCACATGGCTATTAGCAGACACCCACTGGTATGAATGAGTCTGGGTGATCATGAAGGACCCTGGCTTTCGTTTCCTGCACCTCCAGGTCTGCTCGCAGGCTGTAACGAGGCCCCCATGATCATGAATGCTCCCCTGTCTGTCCTGCAAACAGACCAAAGAGTTCAAGGCTCTTCCTGACTGCCTGGGCTACACTCATTTCCCTAACTCTCCTTATTTAGACCATGTTAAGAAAGGCCCTGGTCCAGGAACCATTTAGCTCCTTTTCTGTCTCAGGAGGGTGGCTGACAGCCCAGGGGGAAGCTGCCCCATAATGGAAGCTCTCATAGCCCACTCTTCTGGGTGACATTTTCTCCAGAGAATGGCCCGAAAGGTCACCTCCCCTCCACTCCAGCCAGTCTCATAGTCATGATTATATTTTATGATCTTTTTATGAAGGTTTTTGTCTTTACGTTCCACAAATGTTATTACAAAAATTGACTGGGGCCCAACCTCTGCCCCAGGAAAGCATGCACTTGGCTGATGGGTTGGCAATAAACACTGATACCTAGCACACTGATTCTGGTTTTCAGGGAAGCCAACACGGGGAACAGGATCTGAGAACTTCTCAGGGCAGGTTTCATACCAGGGAGGGATGATCAGGGGCCGGGTGTGATGTAGACCACACTACTGTCCTCCCTGCGTGCTGCTCCTGGGTAGATCACCCCACTCACCAGGGTCCACATCTGCAGAACAGGCATAGACAAGGTGCCCTATGGGCGTCGAGGTGGGTGTCTCTGTAGACACGACTCCGGTGGAACAGGATCCTGTGGTCACTGGGTCCCTGCAGACAGGACCTTAGTCACAAAGAGTCCTGCAGAGGTAAACCTTGTTGAGAGTGAGACAGTTGAAGCTCAAACCCCAGAGCCTCATCTAGACCAAATATTCTCAGGAATATCACATGTCCCGGGTCTCTGCTACCCTTTTGTTAGCACCACTGCTGGTTCCCAGATTCCAGCACTGCATAAGGACATGCAGAGCCTGGCTCGCGATAGGCGCTACCTGACTGGCTTTTAGTAAATGGCTACTTTGGTCACTGAGGTTGGAAACGACTCAACAGGCAAACAACTATCTGACATGGAGCCCCACAGGCCATCTTCTAGACATCTGAGGCCACCTGTTCCGTGGTTCACTGGCGACCGGGTTCTGAACTGCACCATGGAGAGAGACAGAATTGTTTGGACTGAGCACGGGTTAATGCAGAAACTTGTAACTGGTCAAAGTGCTGAGAGTAAGTGTCTGCTACGTACTCAGCCATAAAAGAAACACCTGTAGCAGACCCATTCGAAGGTCACAGAGCAGGGGAAGCGGCAGAAAGAATGGGAGAGCAAGAGAATGGAAGAGAATGCTATAAAACACCGTCTCCTAGATACAACGGGAACTGTTGTACCCATGGACTATGTGCAAACTCTCATCCACCAGTTATTTCCCCATCAAGAATGAGAAGTTATCACACACCAGGCTCCACCCTACCAAGGGGCTGAGGCAGTTAATATTTGCTAAGGGATAGAGGAGTCATTTTCTTCAGCGGTGTAGCTGCTGGTAGGATACCTTGCTCAAGTTTATAACCCCTTCCCACCCTCATGCAGGCAACCCTCATTAGATGCAGTGAGAGAAACACACACACACACACACACACACACACACACACAATGAGAGTAGACAGAGGTTTTTTTGGAAAGGAGGGGTTCAGTGGGAGGTGGATGAGAGACTAATGGGGGATTGTGATCAAAGTACATTGCAGCTAAGTATTAAATCATGAAAGATCAAATACATTTTTAAAAAGAAGAAGCAATTGACTTACAAAAGGATTTCAGCACAGCAACTTGGGTGGAGAGTTCCAAAGGGAATGGGAACCTAGCTGGGGTTCAGGACAGCATGAAGGGTGGGTGCATCTGAGGTGAGCAAATGGGAACCCTGGGACACGCCTGCTGTGGAGTCCCCATCATGTTGGGACTCTCCTGGCTGGAGCTGCAGACCTATAGGCCAAGAGTATAAGCATCTCATTTAGACAAAAGCAGGCATCGGGGCAGAGGGAATGGGTGTCTGCTGATTTCCTCCATGGAGAGAAATATCTGGGCTCCAAGTGACCTGAAACAAGTCAAAGAGTCACCTGTGACTCTGTCATATCTGAAACCTGTGCAGAGTCTCCCAAGCCTTGCAGCTCTGGTCCCAGTCTCCCTGATGGCTTTCTAGTTCAGCAAGAACACTACGACCTCATGCCCAACCTGCTACAGCCATGGTAAGGGGACGGCCTGCTCCTTACATGCTGTGTCTTGTCACAAGGGAAAAAAAGGTCACCTTTTATATATATATATTGCTCCAGGGGGAAGAACCTCAGTCTCCACAGCCAGGCCATGCCTCAGGACTGTCGCCAGTGCAGGGAGGGCACAGACACAGCCTGGGACTGGAGGATGAACAGGCATGTAAAAGATGCCAGCCCAGGAGGGGTATGGCAGGACAGAGGCTGGGTTAGGGCCTGGCAGTCCACCTAGCTCTGAATGTTTCTGTGACAGAACCGAGACCTTTGCATTGTAATACTAGATTGTGTCAAGCTGCAATTCAAAAGAGAATCTCTCTGGGTGCCATGGATTCCTGGAGCTCAGATTCTAGGAGAGTCAACATGCCATGGAGGCCAGCCTGGGCTGGAGAAGACCCAAAGACACCAGTCAACAGGTCCAAGATCACCCAGAAGGTGACTGGGCCTGTTCCTTCTCTCCAAGAATCAGGTCAAATCAAGAGGAGAAGCTGCAGGTTCCAAGCACTGACCTACCTCCGTCTCCCAACCTACTCTGACAGGCCTGTCCAGTCATGGCTTCTGTGAAGTTTAGGGACTGGAAGAGTCTCTATCTCTCTCCATGTGGTTCAGGCTCAACTAAAATGTCGCTTAATATGAGTGACCTTTTTGATTGGCTGTTTCCTGAAGTTGGCCTGCTGCACCAACCCCCTACAGTAATCCCACAATGGCAGCTGGTTGCAGAGGCCTGGAACCTGTTCACGGACTTGCTCACCATTTCCTATGCCAGGAGCAGGTGCTCTCTGAGCATGGGGGTCATCAGGCTGTAGGAGCCCCAAGCTGCTATGCTCTCCCCACCCCAAATACTTAGGTAGTAGTATTCCAGATAGCCACTAGACGCATGCAAGCTTCTCCTCAGCTCTGCCTGCTTTAGAATGCACCCAGATGGAAAGGAAAAACCAAGCTGATAAACTAACACACACGTAAAGGTAACTTCGTCTTAGGAAAAGTCAACACGGTAATTCTCTTTGTTTCATTCCAGGTGCCAAGAGGGAAATCAAAGAGCTTTTTCTGCCTGAGAATCTGTGAGAGCCCGGACCACGCTCCCCCTACAGAGCTGAGGACTACAAAGAAACCCATGTCCTATTACGGAGTCTTCTTCGTCTCCGATTATCTGGCAAATAAACCAATTTGGGAGCCCACCAGGGTCTTTCTGGCCTCCTCTCCAGGGCCCTGGCTGAACTGACCTTATCTTCATTTCCATACAGCCAGCATCCTCCGTGAGATGAGAAATGTCATTATTTACCGAGAAAGCAAGGTCTGAAAATGGCAATTACTCAGCAGGTCAGCAGAAGGCCCTGGGGTATTTTTCTCAGTAGAATTCAGCCTGACTGCATCGGAGGCAGCAAAGAAAGAAGGCAATGTCTCTAGCCTAGAGGTCTCCAAATCCACATACTTGGTTCTCTGACAGTGTGTGTATGTGTCTGTTTGTCTGTGTGTGTGTAAATAAATATATGTGTGTTGTATAAATATATATGTTTATATGTGTAAATAAAATATATTGCATAATTTATTCACATTTAAAACACAAACCCACATATATATATGTTAATATATATACATACATATTACTCACATTTAAAATATAAACCCACTGCCAATTTTATGAGATCTAAATAAAACAGACATTAGATATGAGAGACCCTATCCTGACATCTTCCTTATAGATTATGTTATGGTCTCCACACTCCAGGATGTGGACTGGATTACTGCCTATCATCATCCCACCCCTCTTTACTAGTATTTGTAGTACAGGCCATGAGAAGACAGTCTTTCCCAGTCCCCCTAATGCCAGTCATCCCAGGGTCTTGTCCTCACAAAGGACATGGAGCGGGTGAGTGTCCTTCAGGCACTCTGAGCCTGCAGCTTCCAGTTTGGTGTCTTAGATGCCTGGAATGCAACATGACAAGATCGTGCCAGGAGGACATGAGGAAATAGCTGGTGGAGACACACCAAAACATCTGATCCCACTGTCCAGATGTATGGAGCCTAGCTCTGCAAACCTTCAGCTCTTGAGGTAAGACAACCAATGTCACTATAGTAGGCCACTGGAGGAAACACGTCAAATGACCTGTGTAAAAGGGGTTGACTGTCATGCTAACTTAGGCCATGATTCTGTTTGGTCACAATACTCCACAAACACTACTAAGTATTTCAAAGAGTTCAATGGAAGGAGATTTTGTGACTCGGGGTATAACTGTCCCAAATATCTGAAAACTTGGTCCCCAAACGGCCAGCTTGAGTGCCTGATCCAATCCTCAGCCCATCAATCTGTTGGCCGTGTGTGGTGGTTTGAGTGAAAATGGCCCCACAGACCCAGAGGGAGTGGCACTATTGGGAGCTATGACCTTGTTGGGTTAGGAGTGATCTTGCTGAAGGAAGTGTGTCACTGGGAGTGGCCGTTGGGTTTACAGAAGCTCAAGCCGGACCCAGTGTCACTCTCTCTTCCTGCTTACTTCAGATTGGGATGTAGAACTCTCAGCCTACCTCTCAAGCACCATGCTGTTTGCAGGCTGCCATGTTTCCAGTCATGATGACAATGAACTAAACTTCTGAACTGTAAGCCAACCCCAGTTGTTTTCCTTTATAAGAATTGCTATGGCGATGGTGCCTCTTCATAGCCAATGGAACCTTAACTAAGACACCAAAGCTGCTCTATTCCATGCCCTGCTAAGTCCTGGCTCCCACTGCTTCCTTTTTATCTTTCTCTGGAGGGCTTGAAAACCATGGTTCTAGCTTCAAAGGTCACAACATGCACTCCTTTGTTAGAAGATTGCCAAACACATTTTTCAAAACCTAGCAATGCAGAAATGGGGCCGAGAGACTACAGAGGCCTCTCTGGAACCCTGAAGGAAGAGGAAGCAACACTGCCACACAGTTGGTGGGAACCCGTCTAAAGTCTTAGATCACTATATCCAGATCAAACAGTGACCCAGCAGAGACAGAAGGACAACTGCCCTAGCTGTCCTTTCATCTGTCCCTGACTACACCAACTCCTTAACAGCTTCCAGAACACTCCTGCCTGACAGTCTTCTCAGAATAAAGGTTCTTAACTTGCTCCAGACTCTTCCCGCAACCTTCTCCCTTCAGGAGAGAAAGCATTTAGCAGGAAGCCTGGGATCTGTCCCAGTAACGAGCTAGCTACTAAGTATCAGGTAATCAAAAGCAGAGGGGGTCCCTGACTGCAGGGACTAGGGTGTGTGCCAGCCCTCAGCAAGTAGGAGGATGTGGCTATTTATTTCATGCCCATAAGGAGCTAAAAACTGCCCAGTCCTCACAGAAGTCCTGGCAGATCTTCTCAGACCCATGTCTGAAACCCAGAGGGGCCAGCTATCTTCAGTACTGGCTGTCTGACCCTCCCCTAGCTGACTGCTAGCTGGCTCCCACCCATCAGACACACCTCTGCTACTTTCCACTCTTACCCAGAAGTGCTCTGAGACTAAAGAGGCCCTCAACTTCTCAGGTCCCTGAGGGAGTGGGCCATGTGGCTGGTAGCAACCTTGCTTCACAACCCTAATACTCAGCATCAGAAGAAACAGCTAGAGACTGAAGGCAGATCACAGCATCCCTACGTCCTGTCTATATTATGTCTTTTGGCTCCAGCCTGCAGGGCTCTTGGGTCCTGCCAGAATGGAGGCCAAATGGGCTTCACTCTGGAGTGGCATCTCCTCTGGCCACCACCAGCACCAAGGCTCCTCAGACAAGGAAGACAGACTTAGTGGGTATTTTGTTCAATGTCCAGGCATTCCCTGAGACAGATAGCACCCCTAGTCTGCTTCTCCATCCCCAGGACAGCCTGGCATAGCCCCCTTCCAGAGGAAACTCCTCTATACACAGGACAAGCCATCCCAGAGCCTGGAGAGAGGGATGGTGAGCCTGTGCACGCTGCAGCGTGTGGCCCTCAGCTGCCAACACACAAAGACACTCTGTCCTCTCCATGGCGAAGGGACACCCAGGCCGGAAGCCAGGCGGCAGATGAAGCCAGACACGCAGTTGACATGGAAACCCAATAGTTAAAAAACCCTCAGGCTATTTTGAAATGTCAGATTTTGATAAGCAGGCTGGAGTCCGTGTTCCTCCACAGCGCGGCGTTTGGCAAAACAAGCCCTGCCATGGATTCCTGACAGCACCTCAAGGGCGGCACGCAGCCGTGTGTCCGCCTTGCCGGGCGGTGTTCGCTCGTTACCGGCACCACTCCCATGCTGACACGCTGTACACTCAACGGACCACGCGGCTGTGGGTGCATCTCTCTTTTGGACACAGAACTTGCGAGTGAACAAGGGCAATCTCCTTGTTTCCCGGGCTGGAGGAGAGAAAGCCCTCGGACAGACAATTCTCCCTCTGTGGCTGCAAAACCCTGGTGCTGCTGGCATTCACCCGGCGCCAAGCAATGGTGGGTTTCCAAGCCCCGTCTAATTAACTGGAATGTGTGTGCGCGTGTGGATGCACGAGTGTGCGTGTGGGTGCCTCTGTGTGGGGACTGCGGGGGACACACCAAGAAACAGTCCCACACCTACATATGGACAGCTGCCTCTGCCAAGTTACTTTCAGAAGAAAACTGATTCGATGTTGAGAAATAATGCTAGCGGTTGCTAAAATTTTCTCCCTGGGGGAGACACGAATGTCTACCCACTCCTTCTAAGGTCCTGAGGACAAGAGCCAAAGTTTGATTCCACCAGAAGTCATCCTGGGGGACCAATGGGTTAACCGGACTTACAGAGTGTAGGTGAGGGGTTACTGACAGGAGTGTGGGTGACCCCAAAGCAGCTACACTGGCAAGTCTTCACCCAGGATGGGTAAAGATTTCTCCATAGCCACCATTGTCTCTCCCAGACTAAATATTCTAGCACCCTGCATGGTACCCAAGGCAAAACCCAATATAAGTGGCAGGGAAAAGTGGACAGAGCTCATATAAAGAGGCCAGTGACCTTCTCAACCCCCTCCTAATGGGAGGGAACACCAAACATTCACGGGCCAGACCATGATAGACTCTAGCAAGTAGACATAGCTGATCTCAAGAAGAAGGTGGCTTAGAAGATAGCCTTGTGGGACACTACTGGCACCTTCTCAGCCTGGATCAGACAGCAGCAGATCATTCTTTGTGGGGGTTTTGCCAGGATGTCGGGAAAGAGAGAAGGAAAATGAGAGATACAGGACGTACTTGTGTGTGCATAAGTATTCATTTGCAAGTGTTCTTCATGTGTGCACACATGTATGCATGCTTGTGGTTGTGTGAGGTGAGTGTACACTCATGTGGATGTTATCAGCACAGGCTTTGTGCATGTGTGCACTGTCATGCCCCACCGTGATATAGGCATACCCATGGAATATGAAAATCTGACATCACTCCTAGATGACTGACAGGTCAAGTGCTTCCTTTATCTATTATGCGCACATCAGTCATAAGTGAGCATCTTACACACGCATGTGTAAGGCTCCATTGGACAGCAGTGTGCATGCATTTCTCTGTGTGGTACACAAGATATACTCTAATGCTTCACATACATATAGAGTAGACCTGCTATTTTTCCCTCAAATCTTAAAAACATTCCTACTTCTGGGTCAGTTTTACATGCAAAGTCAGACCCTTTCCACAAGGAAGAAAGTCTAGCTGTATTATCCATCTACAGCTCTTTGTATTGCAGGAACGGTGGAGTCAGTGACGCACAGGGCAGTCTCCAGAACTGAACAGTCCAGGGTGGGGAGGGGAAGTTAGAACTGGGAACAGGGCAGGACATTCATAATATTCTCGAGGGCCCTCTTGGTTCAGTCACATTGGCTGGGGTGATGGAGCTGGTACCTAGCCTCTGGTGACCACACCACCAAGCAGCCCATACTTACCCCTTCCTCTGCTCCCCAGGGGTCACCCCATAAGATAATTCAATTTCATCTCCTTGACACACCTAATTTTTGCCAAACCCAGCCAACCTATGTCCACCTGGGCAAAGGGTATCTGGGAAACCCATTTCCAAAATGGGAGCTTGGTGCAAAAGCCCAGAAGGGGGTGTGTGAAAGGAACCCTCCAGCAGCTGTTAGCGCTGCTGAAAATGTAAAAAGTAAATAAAAGGGAGTAAATACTGCAAAGATTAGACTCCTGTCCCTGTAATCTCGGCAGAGCCCTTAGCAGGCAGCCCCAAGACTTCACAGATATTTGCATAATCTCCGTAGAGAAATCCTCCAAGGGAGAATTCATCTGCTAAGAAGACAAGGAAACTCCCTCTTGCAGCTACCAGAAGGCTAGGGAATTCTTGGTGGGAGGGAGAACTCAGGAGGGAGTTACCCTCCACCATCCTAGCCTAGTAGTGAGGCTCCCTGGAGAGGAGAAGCTTGGCCTGGAGACCCAAACACAAGAGCACATCTACCCACCAACCCACCCATCCTTCTCTCCACCCATCTATCCATTCACCCACTTATCCACCCCCTGATCCACCTGGGCATGAGCTCCTTGCGCTGCTACCCACTTTAGGGTCACCCCTCCAATACTGCATTCAAGGGGTACAGTGCAGAGTCCTCGCCTTGTCCCAGACAGCCTCATCCTTCTCCATGTCTCCCACCCTCCCTCAGTGGCTACGGTTTGTGGGTTCCAGGCCCTCAGGGGACACTGTCACCTCACCCGTTCATGTGAAGAGGTAGAGTCTGGGCTGGCATCCAGCACAAGGCTCAGCTATGAGATACAGGTCTACCACTTCCAGCCTGTCCTCTGCACCCAGCCCAGAGACTCTGTCGCCTGCATTGGTGGTGTATGGTCATCTCAGAGACCTTAAGAACTCAGGTCCCATGCCAGGGAAGTCTGGGTGCAGAGACCGACGACTAGATTAGGAAAAGTGAACTCCAGGGAGGGGCAAAGAGCAAGTCCCTTTATCTTTCCGCTGTCCCAGGCTCCTCTTCACACCCTCTGCTGAGCCACCAATGAATTCCCTGAACCATTAGCCGAGATACTGCATGTGGCCTTGTGTCATTCCATCTACAGGTCTCTAGAAAGGCCAAAGTGCCACAAGTGGCAGACACTGAGTCATATTCCTGGGATACAGACACTCTGCATCACACTTATGTACTGTAGCTATTTGGGTCACACTCTGACTGACTTCCTGAAATGACCAGCCACTGGGCACACTCAGGACACCATGAAACCGGGGTCTACTTTCACTAGGAACCCCAGGGGACATAATCTTATATCCAGGGGCATGGGAAGGAAGGGGTGCTCCTCACTTGGTCAAGGCTATTTCCTGGGGCATTACTCTGCTGGTGGCGGGGGGTCACTAAAGTCTGGCCTATGGCAAGTTGAACAAGATAACCCTGATACATAAAGAGTAGGTCCCAGGGATTAAAAACAACTGGACAGGAAGGATGGGGACCCACTGCCCGTGGCCTCGAGAAGTCAGGACAGCAGTCACTCTGGGGCAGCCTTAGGTTTCCTGTCTCATGTCAAGCAGGGGAGGAAATGGGTAATCCGCAAGACGGCTCTCAGTTTCTCTCTGTGTGTAAAACAAGGGCAGGGCACACTGGACTCTGGGCCCTTAGCTCCTCTGCTTAGCAGGGAACTGAGAAGAATCATCACTTAGAGAGTGCCCCTCCTAGGAGGGTGATCTGGTGCTCAGTGAGAGGTTTCATGCTGGGCTTCCACCTTGTTCCAGGCTCTGCTGACCAGGCCCAGCTGGCTGTGGAGGCTTGCTCAGCCCTGCATTTCCTCAGGAAGACTGCAGCACCAGGCGGCGGTACAAAGCCGCTTGATTGCCCCATTTGTCTGAGGATGTGTGTAGATGTCACAAGAGCAAGGAGACTTAGGCTAAATTTGTTCTGCAGGCAAAAAATGTAGATGGAACCCCGCCTCCTACCTCCTCCTCACATCACCATGGTGACCAAGCCGGCTGTGCAGGTCATCAGCCCAGGAGGGAAGACTGCAGAAGTCAAACTACTCCTGCTTGACAGTGTCCTGTAAGTCCAGGAACCACAGGCACACTAGGGATGTGGTCTGAGAGGAGCCAGTCTCCAGAGAAGAGCAACTGGTCCAGCTGGTCCAGCATTCACCTGGACAGCTTCTTCTTCAAGAGTCCTCTTCCGTATCAGTCTGCCAAGCTCACTGTGACAGAACGGTCACAACCACTTCATCATTCGCAGATCAGAACAGGGCGGGAGTGAGACACATATAGGCCTGTTCCTGCTCCGTGCTGAACACCTCCCCACATGGACACTGAACCCAACCCTGTCACAGACTATCCTGTGGAAAAAATCTCCCATCTCCTGCTTTGACATGACAGCTAATCTGACTGTCAGTTTGACAGGATCTAGACTTGCCCATGAGATGGGCCAGTGGGCATGTCTGTGAGAGAGTTTCTAGACTGGGTTAACGGAGGTGTGAGGATTCACCTTAGGCAATGGTGTCACCATTCCATGGACTGTGGTCCTGGATGGATCTGAAAGAAGAACGCAAGCCAAGCACTAACATGCGTCTCCCTCTGCTTCCTGACTCTACAGATGACAGGACAAGCTGCCACGTGACTCCTGCCACCACAACTTCTTTTTTTTTCAAATTTGAATATTTTTTTAATTTATTTATTAAAGATTTCTGTCTCTTCCCCGCCACCGCCTCCCATTTCCCTCCCCCTCCCCCAATGAGGTCCCCCTCCCTCCTCAGCCCGAAGAGCAATCAGGGTTCCCTGCCCTGTGGAAAGTCCAAGGAACCCCCACCTCCATCCAGTTCTAGTAAGGTGAGCATCCAAACTGCCTAGGCTCCTTCTTGACATGGTGGACTGTACCTCAAACTGTGACTCAAAGCCCTTTCTTCTTTCAGTTCCTTCTTATCATGTTTTTCCGCAGCAGAAACAAGTAACCGGTATAGTCTTCTGCTTGGGCGTCTCATCTCTTACGTGGACATGACTTCCCGGGCACCTACCTCCTCTCCTAGATATGTAACTTGAGTCCTGCCTGCACACTTCGCATCTATTCTCTTGGCTGTATACTTCTTCTCCTGCATGATCACCTCACTTCAGAATCCCTGAGAATCTTCTGAGCATGTACGCATAGAAACCCTCCAACTGTATGTGACACCTGGTGGGGTGCCAGTCTGCTGGTGAGTTCCAAACTTAGCCAAGAGTTCTGCCACAGACCCTGACTCTCTGGGACGCGCCAGCTGTCAGAAGGGTTGGCTCATCATAAGACCAGAATGCACCCGTGTTGACCTAAAACATCACAAGTTAACTACCAGTTATGTAACTGCCTCAGGCACGACCTGCCATGGCCACATCTCGGGGACACTAACACAAACTCAGCTCACAATCCCAGTCCTATGATTGAACCAGCAGTGGCTTAAACAGGAGAGGAACCTTAAGGAAAATGAATGCGCATTCAGGGATTGGCTACAGTCCCAGGGTCAGCCCAGACTGAGTGCACAGACTGAAATCCACTCTCTGCATTGTCCCTAAATTCTGTCCTAGGCTCTATAAGCTAACCAGAGTGGGGTGGGGGTTACCCTAGACTGCCCAGTGGACTAGGAGAGGGTCTCCCTGGGATAGTCCAGCTATTCACAATAAGATGGCTACCTAGTTAGCCATGAGATCAGGAAGGCACACTGAGTACAGTCTCTCTCCTGCTCTGGGGACTCACCGTACCCGTCCCTTAGCACACTCCCAAGGAAATTCTCTCATGTCATCAGCCAGGGGGAAACACTCTGCCTTGGTGATTCTAAGCATTTTTAATTTAGTATTCTCATCAGTACATTGTCACCAAAGCATACTTAGAGCCCACTCAAGGTCACAGAAAGAAGGGAGGGACATACAGTCAGGGGGACTGCATGGGTGGAGAGCCCAGGGTCAGCTCTCACCAACTCCACTCTCTTCTACCTTCCCGGACCTCAAGGGATCGCTGGCTTTCAGTCTTACTATTGAGAAATAAGAGGCCCAGAGCCTGTGGTCCAAAAAGGTATGGCTGGCTGTCAGGAAACAAAGATGGTGCCAGCAGACACCAGGGCAGATCAGAGAAGGCTATCCACAAGGGGACCAACCATACCCGTACTCAGAACTACACATATTCCAGAAAAAAAAATCTGAATAGAAGGGACAAACTTCCCCACGCTGCTACCTTAATCCAGGGAGAGCTCCCACCCTCCACCCAGCTTCTACAGTTACCTTTTGACTCCTTCCGATACCACAGCCATTAGTGATGGTGAAAAGTCAAATGAACCCAGAATGACCAGGCTGAGCCTCCCTAAGATCTTTAGCGATGACAATGGTGGACCACAGAGGCAGGACAGGTGACAGCAGAGGGGCAGGAAGGCAGGAAGAGCTACATCTCAAATCTCACCCTTCCTGTGGCTGATTTCCAGAAGGAAAACCAATTCTTCCCCCCACGTTCGTACTCTCTGTGTGTCTTTTCATATTAGAGGCAGCAGACACGTGGAGAGCGTCCTTAGTTTGCAAGTGTTAAGGGGCAGAGGCTGAAGGCCACTACTCAGGGCAAGTAGGTGCAGGTGTGGATTCTTGACAGCATGGAGCCAAGTTAGCTAGTGCTACGTTCCAGCCTTCTCTACACTCACACTCAGCACACACAGGAGCACAAATGATACACAATGATACATATGCTCTTAAATGTGAGGACATACATGTACACACACACATATACACCCTGCACAGGCACACATGTGCTTATGAATGTGTGTGCCTATGTGCTTGTGACTGTCATGTGATGGTGTGCATATACACCTTGCATGTGTATGGGCTGCTGTGAGTGTATGCACGCGTGTGCCAATGAATACACACTAGTATATATTGTATATTCATATAACCATGCATGTATGAACCTTGACTGTCTGAGTGGCTATGAGAGTGTGTCTATGTCGATGTGTGTACATGTGTGTGCCTGTGTGTAAGTGTTGTCACGTACAGACAGACACACACATGTACACATACATGCATGCTCACATTCACAGCTGAACCAGTTTCTATGGGAGAATGAGGAGGCCAGAAACCCTGCTGAGGGGCTCTTGGGGCTGGGCTACCACATGGTAACCTTGATAACAGATTTTTTCAAGTGCATTGCCTCTGACTTTCACAGAACGGAAACAACCAAAGTTACGATGGGCCTCATCATGACAGAGATCAGATTTAAAGGCAAAGAAACCACTTTTTTTAAAGATCACAAGGACAACTTCACATCTTCCCCCTTTCAGAGGACGGCAGTCCCATCTCCCAGTCGATGTCATTGTTAATTTTTTCTAATGACACATTCAAGAAACAAAGCAAAACAAAAGAACCATCAACTCAGCATTTAGAACAACATATTTTGACAGCATATTTTTAAACTGATTCCCCTCTCCCAATGAAAGTGCCGCCTTGCAATCTTTTGAAGTCTATTCAGTATATACCAACATGATTATCTCATTCTTCTCACGATAAAAACTCCCAGATACATAATGACAGCGTGATCAACATGCAGATGTATTCAGGGGACATTGTTTCTCCTGTAAGGACCAGGAAGGAGGGAACAATGGGGATGCGCCTGCAGGAGCTCCTCTCAGTGAAGGTCCACGTGACACTTGGTGCAAGGTAAGAGGTGAGCAAGAGTCCCCCACATTTGACATGTCCTGGTCTCCAAGGGCACAGGCAGGTCTTGGCATGGAGCACAAGATTTTAAGATGACACCTGATCGTTCTCTGCCCCCCCCCAAAAGCATTTTGGAGTCAGCTGATGATACAGGATGTGGTCCCCTGACAATGGCTGCAGAAACCAACCAAAGGCATAGGCAATGCAGCTCAATAGTGGGACATAGAGGGACACAGTGGAAGGAAATCAATGTGGGAAAAGGACACAGGCCTGAATCCAGCCAGGGCAGGTCACTACCATCTTCCAAGAGTACCAGGGTAAGGCCACAGGAAGTACCCCTCAGGTTGCCTGACTGTAAGACAATCAAAGTGAGGCCGGGGACAGGAACTGTCACTGGACACAGAGGGAGCAGAAGTTCATCAAATTTGCATGGCCAGCCCCAAGTTTGTGTCTTCCATGGCAGCAGCTATGATCTCCTAATGCCCTTGTCCTCCCAACCACTACCAGGAACGTGAATCCATGTTCTCCATGGCTGCCACTATACCCTCCTGGTGCCCTTATCCTCCCAATGATTACCAGGAACATGAATGCACACACAGATATACACATGTACACATACACACATGCTCTCATTGACAGGTTGGCACAGCCTATGCTACAACCAGAATTCCTTACCACCACCATAGGTGCAAGGGGCAAACCTTACCTGGAGACCCAAGAGGTGGCAAAAGGGCCACCTCCATGCTGGTAAAAGAGTCTCCCCAAGGTGGTGGCTTACCTAGCACAGGCCTGTAGTGTCACTGGGGAAGGCATCAGTAGCCCTGCCCTCTCCTCTGGGTAGCGGTCACAAATGGGTTCAAGGGCCTTTGGCAAACTGCCCAAACCAAGATATGGAAAGAAGGATCACCAATCAACTATCTTGAGGACCTCCTGAAATGCCACCAGGATAGAGCCTGGGGCCTTGCAGGGCAGATGGGCCCTCCCTGGAGGGTGATGAGAATAGTCACTGAGGGTCAGACAGAGACACTTTGTTGGGCACACAGAGTCCTCACAGTTCCTCACCACACCTAAACTCCCTTGTGTTGTCCCACACTCTCCCAGAATCCTCAGAAGGCAGAAGCTGCTGAGCTCCAAGACACAGCAAGTTTCAGAAAAGAGACTCCCCAGAGACGCAGCAGTGCCTGCTCTTGGGGCTGAGAACTGTCCCTGCCCACAGCTGAACCAGCTTCTATAGAAGGATGAGGAGGAGAGGGACCTTGCCCACCAGAGCAGAGCAAAACAACAAACAAACAAACAAATGAAAACAGTGTGAATAGCTTCAGAAGCCAAGATGTGAGGGGAAGGGAGAGAGACAGGGAAAAGCCATTCTCTTGGCTTTAGAGATGAGTAAGAAGCCCAGGAGCACAGGCTCTGGAAAAGTCACTTACAGTTGTTCAGAGAGAAGGAGCCCTTTATTTCAGCCCAGGAAGCAACAGGCGGACATCTCCTCTGGGACTACTGGATGGTCCACGTGCTAGGGCTGGGCATTGTAAAGTTTCCTGCAGCAGCAGATGCAGGAGGTCCCACACAGGGCCACTGCCCCAGGCTCAAGAGCTACATTCCACCATCTGTCACTCAATGGCCATGAATACAGGTGTCTCTCAGTTGCAGGAGTTACCAGGGCTGGTCCAGAGCCAGAGAGTCTGACTGACCATCCTCAACCCTTCTATAACGATAGATGCTGAGGACTGGCTTGGGACTGGACTGTGCTCACAAGTTGTGGAGTTGTGCTTCCCAAAGCAGGTAGAAGCCTCTAGAACAAATTGCTGAATGAGATTTGAAGCTCCAGCCACTGCCTACTGCACAGAAAAAGTACTACAAGCGTCATGTGCCACTAGCCAGGAAGAAGCAGAATTCAAGTCACAAGTACAATTGGTACTGAACTGTGTCACTTTCATACCATCATAAGGACATATCAGTACATATGGCGTGTGACCATATGTGTTCCTGAATAAGGTCACAGTGTGAGCCTGTGACAACCCCGCTTGGCAGCCCAGCTCACTGGCTGTTGTACCATCTGCGGTCAGATTCTCGCTATACAGCAGGGGTGAGTAGCTGCAACAGAGAACATGGATCTACAATGCTCATGGACACTCGCTGCCTCTCAACAGAGCAACTTAGCTGATGGAGGATGTTAGCAGACAGTCCACACAGGAGAAGGCTGTTGACAGAGTCAGACTCCTGGGAAGGAGAGAGCAATGAGTGTCAGGGTTGCTGACCTCAGGGTAAGATCTGTCAGGACAAGTCACCTGTGGGCAGAGAAATGGTGGACAAGAAGCCCAGAGGCTGGAGGGAAAGGGGTAGGAGGAGGGGCAGGGAGGAGGCTAGGATTGTGTTGGGATAGGAAGTTGTGGGGGTCAGGAGCACAGCCAGAGAGGCAGCACCCCAATACTTTAACTTCTTGCCCTGACCTCATTGCTTCCCCCAAATGGAATATTTCAAGGGTCAGAGGTCAAGGTTTTAGTTCTTCTGGTCTGGGAAGTGCTAGAGAAATGTCTCTAGGGCAGATAGCTAACCTGGCATCACGGGAGACCCTGGGACTGGGTGGAGTCTAATCTCCACAGGGCCACCTGTAAGCTGTCCACAGAGGATATCCAGGAGGACATCACAGGAGACCCCGAGGCCGGGTAGACTCTAGCTCTGCATGGGGTTACCTCTGAGCTGTCTCGTGTGTACCTGCTCATTTCAGAACAATGATCCCACTAGTCACTCTGCAAAAACAAAGTCTGTCCCTCCCTGAAAACAGACCCTACAGTGCCCAAAGGACAGACACAGCCTGGTGTCAGGGACTTTCTACATCAACAACAGACTGACCTCCAGCTGAGCCTGTGACCTTGTTCTCCGCACGCTTTCGTGGGTAGGTGCTCCTAAAAACCATGGTGTGGCCCAGGTCACCGCAGGAAAACTTTCCCAGCCAGCTCGAGTTCTCCTCTAAATATCTCCATTAGTGTGAACAGATACGCAGATTCTAATAAGCGGAAACCTAGTCTCTCACCAGCGCTGCTACCAGTGGCAGCAGCTGTGTCCCTGAGGACCTGGTGACACCGGAGGTTCACCAGCCACCGTGGGAATTACAGTCACATCTTCCCCGGTTTCCACACAGGTCTGAATGAAAATTTCAGCAAGATAGTGATTCCCCCCACCGCCAGAGCACCTTGTGACTCTGCAGTGGGTTGTCGATTTCACAGAGACACAAAATCTAATCCCTGGCGACATGGAAGCTTACGTTCTCTCTAAGACACATACAAGGGTTTAGAGCAGCTTTACTCATCATCAACCCAAACTAGAAGCAGCACCGATGTCTTCTGATAGTGGAATTGTGGAATAGATAATGAATATATATCTACATCAGCCTGAGAAAGGAAGAGAGGTGGGCTCAGGAAACACCCAGTAAACCTCAGATATGCCAGGCTGAGTGAGAGAAGCAGAATCGAAGGTCCAGAAATGAGTCCTCCTAGATACAACATCTATACAGACAAAACTAGTGGCCACCAGGGCCTGGCACGGGACTTGACTGCAGAGGGAAAAAATGAAGGGACTATTTGGATGTTGTGTGTCTTGCTCACAGGGGCCTAAGAGAATTTGAGGAATTCCTTTAAGTTACTGCAAAAAGGGCCCATCCTACAGAGCTGGGTTGACGGTGGCAAAGGTTCACGGCTCTCTGCTTGAAAAGAGCTGGACGAGAAGAACCTTGAGCAGAGGCTTTTAGAGAAGGGGTGGGACTAGATCTGAACTCCCCCTGGATCTTGTAAGAGAAGACTCTAGGTGTTCAGAGGATGGTTAATGAAGATGACGGTGATGAAGGCAGTGAAGATGTTGGTCTTGACGGAGATATTATGGCCGTGAGGAGAATTAGGGAGATGATGGTGATGATAATGAAGGTGATGGGAACGTCAGTGAAGTGAAACACGGCAGTGACAAGGAAGGTTATGATGGAAACCACAGTGATGACGAATAGGATGATGTGATGAAGATGACGAAGGTGATGATGATGTTGGCAGTGAATGATAGTGAGGATCACAGATAGATGAAAGCACAGAAAATGGTGACAACATAAAGAAAATGTCAAAGACGATGAAGGTGACCATAATGAAGGTCATGGTGATGGCAGCAAAACATGGTGGCAGAGATGATGGTTGTGATGAAAACGATGATGGTGATGGCAAGGGAGCCATGGGCGTATGGTGATGAAGATGTTGGCTATAATGATGATGATGATGGTTATAATGATGAAGACAGTGTCAGTGATGATGATAAAGATAGCAATGAAGAGGATGTTGGAGATGACAACAAAGCTGATGGCTGTGAGGATGCTGATGATGAAGATGAAAATGACGATAGTAATGATGATGGCAATGACCATGATGATATTTTGACAATGACAGTGATGATAATTTGATAATTAGCATAATGATGAAGATACTGATTGAGAGGACAGGAAGGTGGAAAGGCTGCTTTCCTATGAAAAAATGTTTCCCTGGCTCTCAGATGAATCCTGAGGAGAAAGAAATGCTGCCAGGGCTTTTCCTGGCGACCATGTGAGGACCACGTGAGCCCACATTCTGGTGTTCAAAGTCTGAGCCTCTCACTTAGCATGCACACTCCTCCTTTTGGGTCAAAAATGGGGACAAAGGGTCTCTGACAACAATGCTCCCTATGGATTGAGGTCCATCCTGATCCAATAGGCCTCTCTGAGACCCTATAGCAGGCACTCTTGTACCCAGACCTCATTCAACCAAATGATCCATGGACTCCATCCTGACACCGACATTTGTGGAAATGTCACAGTGAATCCATAGGAATGTTAATTTCCACATGTTCCTCCAACTGTCACAGTGGGACATGGGACCCAAAGCAAAATGAAAAGCAAGCAAAAGAAAAGACCTGCTCCCAAGCAGACGGAGGTGACTGTTGTAAGTACAGCATGTCTAATCATGTCTATGAAGAGTAGGCATTTATCCACAAGTCTTACTAAGAGTAAGTACCTGCTTGGAACTAGGTGACAGCTCAGGCCAGCACAAACCTGGTCTATCTGTGCCCCTCCATGCTCCCACCCAAGACAGCATCAAGCCCCTGGGTGAAGCAGGCACACCCACCCTACCTCCCACAGTGCTGGGAAAGTATCAAGTCAAGGGAATATGCAGGAGGCCTGGTGCACGCTAGAAGTCATGTGACTGCTGCGCAAAGAGGTGGGGCAGGGTCCTTCTTCAGCTGCAGGGAGCAGGAGTGAATGAGAAGCTCTGTAGACCCTGGAGGGCAAGGTAGGGCAGAGACCTTCCTCGGCTTTAACACTCCAGGAAAGCAGGTGCCTGGTCCCTGCCAGCAGGGCCTTTCTCTTTCCCTCTGTTCTTTCTAAATTCCAACCTGGCCCAGGTGGGGTACAATGAGTCTAGAAGACCCTTGAGAGACATGAACTCCTGCATCTACCTGACGGTGTATACACACCGCCTTTCTTTCTCCTCCTCCTCCTCCTCCTCTTTCTTTGCCTCCATCCCCTCTCTCCCAAAGAAATTCAGAGTCTTCAGGAAATAGACACACAGAGGCTTGGCCCCTGGCATGGTTCATAGGTGTGCAGCCCACTTACCCTCCTAGGTAAGGGTGCTGGGGTCACCATAGCAGAGACATGCTCTAAGACTCACAGTGCACCCCGAATCTGGGAATAAGGCAGAGACTCGTCTTGTTTGGGTGGTTTATGGGCCACAGCGGGATCCCCTTATAGACTTAACACCACCAGGAGCAGGAGGGAGGCATGGCATAGGAAGCTGAATGCCTTAATTTCTCTTACTCCTGAAGCCCTGGGGTTCCTAGAACAAGGTTCTGTATTTACCCAGGAGCCTTTGTCCAGGAACACCACACACCTTAGTTCTTGACTCAGATATCTCTGTCTTTGCCCAACTGCCTAAGGGTCCAAGAGACAGACTATTTCCTGTCCCCATTTTTTGACTCTGGGGAGAATGGGAGCAAGAGCATGTGATACAGGGATAGAGGCAAGTGTTCCAGCTAGCTTCTAGAGTTGATACTCATAAGATGAAGTCTCAAGAGCTCCATGGAAGCAGAAGACATCCTGTTTTAATCCTCAGATGTCCAGAGAGTACGGTACAGGCTTCCAGATGGCAGAGGATGCTGAGATAAAGTCCCTGTGGTCCAGGGACACGGGGCAGGGACATCTTTATCAACTTCCTATGGACACACAGAACTCCAGAGGACTGTGTTTACAAATGAGCTTCCTCTCCACTCAAAATGACAGAAGGCCCATCCAGCACGACCCCCATCACCCCGAGATGCTGTATCCACACAAGTCTTTGAAACAGCACTGTTGCAAAGATAAATGTCCACACATCAGTGCCAGAACTAGCCAGGCTATCTGCTGGGAGAGGGAAGCAGGCAACACAGAGGGGCATAGTGAGATTCCAGGAAAAGCAGCCAGTGTGGACCAAAATAACACAGTGACAATGAAAACGGCTCACACGGCATCGCTTCATCTTTCCATTCACTCAGCCTCACACACATCAAAGGCTGCCTGGCTGAGAGGAGCAGGTGGGGAAGGCGCGTGGGCTGGGGAACTGCAGGCCCAGTGCCCTGTAGCCAGGGCTATCATCAAAGGCAGTGCCAAGCCTTAGCCCATCCGTCTTTCCACACATGGACTTCAATCCATGCTCTGCTTGGCCTTGCTTGTAACCCTGGTTTGTTTTCAGCTACTGGGGACAGGTCCCTCCAAATCTCCTTGGTAGTACGATAGGAATAGCAAAAAGTGTGGACAGTCCGTATGCTGTCTCTTGGATCCTTGGACAGTGGGCAAAGTCAGGGGTAACCGAGTCAACACCTAAGGTGTGCGGTGTTTCTGGAAGGAGGCTCCTGGGTGAACGCAGAACCTTGTTTCAGGAGCCCTAGGGCTTCAGAAATAAGAGAAATTAAGGCATTCAGCTTCCTATGCCATGGTTCCCTCCTGCTCCTGGAGAGGCAGGCAACCAGGACTAACTCAAAAGCTCAACCGAGAGCCTTGAACTGGCACAAAGAGGGTCTAGCAGAGTACAACCCTGCCCAGGAGTCGTCCAGGAAGAGCTACAAGGCGACTCTGCCTCGACAGAGTCCAGCCTAGCTTCTCCCCACCCCCTCAACGAATATAATGTTGTAACAACAAACCCAACAGCTGGGCCAATACATGTGGCTACTGAGCCCCACATAGTCATGCTGAGCACCTAATAGATAGGTCTGTTTGCAGCACGCCTCCTTCGTCTGGGTGCCTCTGGCCGTGATGGATACCTCAAACCCACATTCGTAATAAACACCATTCATTGCAGACACAACGCCCATCCTGGAAAGAGTGCTTAAGATTTTTTTTTGTTTTGTTTTGTGTTGTTTTTATCACCAGCTTAATGATGACTAATGTCGGGGTGATTATCTTGTGCTTTTTCCGAGTGGCACCGGGAACAAACAAGATCATCAGCATTGCAGGGAGCGGGAGAGAAGGAGAGAGGAGGCAGGCATAAAGGAGTGCTAAAAGTCAGAGAAGAAGCCTGCTCTAGGCCTGGCAGGAGTGCGCCTACCAAACCCAAGGGTCTCGGGGCTGTGATCTGGAACCTTCCTTTCCTCACTCTTTGAGGAAGAAAAAAAGCCCAGAATCAGAGAGGACTCCCCAAGGGTGCTGGCTTTGTTTGTTAAAAGTGCCCAGATGTGCATGCAAAAGCAACACCCTGCTGGGAAAGTAAAACCAGAGGCAGGAGCAAGGAGAAGGCAGAGGAAACTCTGTAGCTCTTCCAGTGCCTGGATCCTGCACTCTTGGGGCTCGACTGGGAAGATGTACCCAGCAATAAATTTCAAAAGAAAATTCCACCCCTGCACTCATGCATGTAGCTCCACACAGACAAACATTTCTGGGAAATGACACTCCAGTGTCTCCACCCAAGCCTAGTTCTAGGTCCTTCCCACTCCCAGCCAGAGGGATGGTTAGATGCCACAGTCTGAAAACAATACAGGGTGTCGGTGGTGGAATATCTCCAGACCTAACGCCAGGAGCGACAGGAAGTGTATTGGCACATTCTGGAAATAGGAGGGAAAACTACCTGCTTGAAATCCACCCTTGACCTCTCCCAGGCTCCCTGCTTGTCTCTGATCCTCAGTTGCCCTCTCTAATGTCCACCTACCATCAGCTTGCTCATCCCTCCACGGCCAAGTCAGACAGTCCCCTACTCTGCCCCTAAAGATGTTCTTTCACACACCATTGTCTCAAACACAGCTTCTCAGCTCTCCATCTTGCCCCCTGCTGTGAGCCATCACAGGAGCCTTTCCCAATGTCCTCTCATGGTCCCTGCCATAGCAGGGCATGGGGCACCGTGCTCCAAACTTTCAGCTTTGTTTGTTTTAATTTACATGTTTTGATCTTTTGTGTCATTATTAAGTGTGCTGTGTGAGTGCACAAGCCTCGGCACACACAAAGTTCAAAGTTTAACACACTAAAGTCTTTTCTCTCCCTCTGTTATGTGGGATCCAGGGACTGAACTCGGGTGGCCAGGCTCAGAGGTACACTCTTTCCACTGCGCCATCTCACAAGCTCCTGTCTGCTTTGGTGAAGGCATCACACCCAAGTCTGCTTTTGTGGAAGATGTTTCCCTATTCAGCTGGAGTGGCCCATGCATCGCCAGGACCAGTGAGGTGATGGGCTCTCCGGCAGGAGAGTTCCCCTGACCCCCAGTACTGGGGTCACCTCAGAGACAAGGCCTTTTCAGAGGCATGTGAAGTCAGCTCCCTAGGAGCGGGCCTCTCTTCATGGTTGTGTAATAAATAGATTAGGGTATTAGGCACCGCAGTTATTAAAACTGAAAGATGCTCAAGGAGAAGGCGAGGGATTCTTAGAGCCCCTATCTCTTACAAATATGTAATGAAATTTAAATTGAATCTGGTTTAAAATCATTTACCTTTTGACATCATGTATCAGTATACTAAGCATCGGTTGAGAAAGCAAATAACCTCTCAAGCAGAATGAAAAATTACTCTGTCTCTTTTGATTCCATGTTAATTTTCAAATTTAAACTTCCCTATGGCTCCCTGCTTGGGGTCAGCTATTGGAGGCTGCTACTGGCAGGGGTCTAAGAGGAGCGGGTAGAGTGGTTGGCCTGCCCTGTGGACCACAGGTCCTCCCTCCGCAGAGATATGTGTTGGTGGGAACCGGCACCCTGTCACACTGAGAAAGGTCTGCTCTCCTGTCTGTCCTGCTTGTGGGTGTGCCCAGATTTCTGGAGGGTAAAGAGTGGGAGACAAACAACATCTGCCTGTCCCAGCATGGCTGTCTCCTTCCAAGTGTGGGAAACTCAACCAGAGGCCAGAGGCCTGCTTAATGTCATCATGTCCCTGAGAAGTTCCTTTTTTACTGGAGGACCTAGTTTTCCATCAGGAGCTCCACCAAGCCCGAGCCCAGCTCTAGGAAATACAGCTATGTCTGTGATACAGGTTGGGGGTGTATCCAGCCATGGGGGAACATATGAGGTCCACTGTGAGTCATGGCTTTTTTCTCTGGGCTGTATATAGAACCTGATACACAAGAGAAGATGCGAGGACACCATACCCCATTCTCTAAGAGATGACTTGCCAGATGCGGGGAGTTGTGGCTAAGCATCCAGAGGTACTGGGTCCAATGCTGACAGCTCTTTCTACCTACCTCTCTGTCTCATCACAGTGAGGCCCAGAGGCTACTGCTCCCTGTTTAGATATGTGGACTGAGACCCAGGCTCAGTGACAGCTAAGAAAGAGCACAGGTCTGTCCTGGGTGGCAAATTTTCTGATGGTCCCCAGCATTATTTCACTCCATGACTCGCGTCCCCCCGAAGAATCAAAATAACTTATAGACCTACTCAGGATGCACTGAACATCAAGAGGGTGTGAGCTGGAGCTGGGGTCTTCCGTGAAGTCTATAACTGGTTGTGCTGCTTAGCCCTAGGACCAGAGCTGGCATCCAGAGAGGACTCGGGGCCCGGCTCCCTTGAGGCCTGCTGCTATTTCTTAATTAGTGAGAGGAGACAAAGGGGCTTTTCATGGGACTGCTCCGTACTGTCACATGCCAGTGTCACTGGACTGGAAAACAGGGCAGGCCTTTGCCAGCATTCACCCCCATCTCGCTTGCCCAGGAGGACAGCAGGGAATGGAACACACAGAAGGAAGGGATAGGGGAGACAGTAGGTCTCTCGGGCACCCAAGCAGAGAGTCTGGCCCTGGAAATAAATATCTGGCTTCATCGTAGACTCAGGACATGGGGACAGGGAGTCAGCAGCAGGACAAGACAGCAGAAATTGGACTACGTTCTGAAGCTCCCTGAGTATAGGCTCGCTTTCTTCCTGGGACACAGTTCAAAACCTGTGATAGCTCAGAACACCAAGCCAGTGGTCCCAGGTGTGTGTGTGTGTGTGTGTGTGTGTGTGTGTGTGTCTTTGTCTGTGTGTGTGTGCTGGAGAGAGCAGACACAAGCTTCCTAGTCAGCACTGAGCATGCTCTAGGCCTGGGCCCAGCCTGAGTTGGCTTCTGGGACATCCTCTCAGATCCAGATTCACGCTATGGGTCTCAGAGGGCTCAGAAGTCTGGGAGGGGGAAGGGCAGAGCAGAGGGCCTGGAAGGAGTTGAATAAGCTGCTTCCATTAACACCCACTACAGGCAGCATACCATAGCACACCTCTCTGCAGCCTGAGATCTAAAGTTCCTGCCTCCCCCTGGGCACCAACTGGTATAAATAACACAAATACAGACACCCTGTCAACCAGCCAAAAAGCCTATCTCGGAAAGAACTGTAGGTCTGGAAGATGAGGCCACCTTGGGAGCCTTTTGCCTGAGAGTAGAGTAACTCCCAGCCCCACACATATAGACACATACCAGTCAGAGACTAGCTAGTTTTCCAGCTATAGATGGGGGGCATTTGGTAGAGTCCCACATGCCAGATCTAGGGGGGTCTCTCTCATAAAACTTGCAACCCCTGGGGTTTCTAAAGCAGAGGGACAGAGGGGTGATCATCTCACAGCACAGTTTTCTTTGGGGGGTAAGGAGGACATTTGAGGACTTGTCATGGTCACACAGGGAATGTCTAGACTAAATGCTTCTAGAAAGCATGTGGCCGTAGTGAGTTGCACTAGGAGAAATTCATATCAAATAAACCCAACCTAGTGAGGTTATAGGAGCAGCAGGATCTCTCTGTAAGTGTCGGGGGCGGGGGCTATCTTCTGGTTTGACCAGGCCTAGACAGGCAACCACACTTCCCCAGGCTGGGAGACAAACTCTACCTAGAAGGTAAATTCCAACGTGGGCCCAGCAATCAAAACACAGGAAGTCCTCCATCTGACATGGGAGATACGGTGAGCTTCAGCACAGTCACAGTCCCCAGCCCCTGACCTCAACAAAGCACTGCAAAGGCTTGAAGTCAGTGGGCTTCACTCCGCAAAGTCACAGTGTCCCATCATCAGGAATATGGCCTTTTTGGTGGCATCCCCAGCACTGACAGGAGTTGGAGGGGCGCATGTTCCCATTCTGCTCAGCAGTCATGTCCTAGGATGCTCTGAGGATGTCTGTGGAGAATATCCCACTCGCTTAAATTACACCACGACCATGTGGCTGGGTGACAGGGATGGGACAATGTGAAGTGCGTGGTGCCATGGGCCCTGGCTATACTGAGCTCTGCAGGAGAGTATTAAGCGAGGCCGTTAATATGTAGTTAAAAAATTCTCAATCTCCACCAGCATATGCCATTCTGAGTAATTTTGATCAACTTAAATGTAAAAGTGGCTCTGTGCTTCTACTCGGGTTTCACCGCCATCTGGTTTAATTAGGCCTTGGGTAGTGCGCCATAAAGTTAACGGCAGGAACATTGTGGGGCCAATCAGAAGGCGGACTGGGAAGCCCTATGTCACTGTGTTTCTTTCTCCTGACCGATAAGAAGTCAAGGCTGGGGGTGGCTGGGTGGCAGTGCTGCTGGGCAATGGCACGAGGTAAATAGAGGCCCAGAGGATAGCCAACTCGGTTTCCCTCTGACCTGGCAGGGTAGAACCTGTATGCTGAGCCCGCATGGAGGAGGAACACCCGTCCACAAAGACAGAGGGATGATCAGATGGCCCTGGTTGGAGTTCAGGTAGGGAGCCCACAAAGTCACCCATCGGGTTAAAATGACAATTTCTGTCAGAAGTGAGGCTCCAGATGTCCTCTCCTCTACTGGGATTTACATGACCACTGCCCTACACCTTCGGTCATCCACAGAGACGCCTGAGGGGCTTGCAGTAGAGTATCCTGTTTCTGTGCTGGTTCCAAGGTCAAACTCCCAGTCCTCCAGGGAAGAAGCTCCCACAGAATCAGAAGGCAAGGCAATCTCAGTTGCTGCTGGTAGGACATTCAGGAAGTGCCATGGGTATGCATCCATGGAGTACTGGCCTGGTTCACGGACACAGTAAGAGAAGCAAGCCCTAGGCCTGGAAGGGGTGAGGCCCTACAGAGAGGCCTTGGAATTGGCTATTGAAAGGTCAGCAGTGACCTTGAGAGAGTCTAGGAGGAAAGGTAAACCAGGGTGGAACGGAGGTGAGCCGGAGGGAGGATGGGACAGGTAGGAGTGAGGAACCCTGGACTGTAAGTCCAGGTGATTGGCTGAGTGGGCGCGGCCAAGAGGGCAGGACAACAAAGACTTGGGACAGGGATCTACTTACTGATCCTTGCTGGGACCTGCCTGACGCCGCAGTTGCATAATGGCCACCTAATTCTGCGGAAAGGTCACTAACAGAGTTTGGCCTGGAAGGGAGGTCTATGGTTCACCAAAAATTGGGCCATTATGGTTTTATCGTCAAAATGAAAGCAGAAGCCTTGCAGTTTTGAGATTAGACATGGACTACTGAGTGGCACAAAAGGGTCAGCCCAAAAACGACAGTCCTGGGACTGTGACTTTAATACTCTTTGACACTATGAGTCATGTAAAGACCATTGCATGTGGAAGAATTGCAAAGTCATGTGACCAGTGGACATTTCCTTTTCTGCTTTGCCTTCCAAAGAACTCAACACAGCAGCTATCAAAGAAAACTGCAAAGGACACCCCCATGTCACCTCAGGACACCTAAGACCATGTCTACTGGAACACAGCTTATGGAAACTCATCCTGCATTTAGGCAAGTCTGGAGGAAAGCCTATGGCCAGTCCACAGGACAGAAAACCCATGCTGATGCCCACACAGGGTGTCAAGACTCAAAGGTCATAACAAAGTCACCCCCCAATACCAAAATTAAATTTATTAAGAGTTAAAGGCTCTTTGGCGAATTTATTAATCAATTTGACAACGCCTGGACATTGTAATATAAAAATAATCAGTTGGCCTACTCACCAACGTGAGGTGCCAAGAAGGTGTCATTTCATTTTCCAGTGGCCACTGCCGCAGCCTGCAGAAACTTATTGTTACATTAATTGAGATGAAAATTTCTCAGTGTGGAATTTCGGGGGAGCATGTGCGCATTTCGTCCATTCGCACAGGGGGATGGGTGGCAGTTAGTGGGCCAGCACTAGATTGCCATGCCCTGCCTCCTCCCACTGTACCAAACAGCAACTGGCCTCAGGATAGGGAGTGAGCATCCTAGAGAGACAAAGAGAAAACACACACACGGGACCGTCTCACAGAAATGCATGAAAGGCTCTAAGAACCGGAAAGGAGCCCAGCAACTGAGAAATCTCACCCAAGCTGAGGTCATTGTACAGATTCCCAATAGACAGCTCCAGCTTCATCTTAGCAGACACTCTGCTCCCAACACATGAGACAGCCCAGAGTTCTCTAAAAGTCATCAGCGTTACTGAAGGGCCACATTGAGAGCATATGGGAGCCTCCAGGGAACAAACAATACATGGGTCACTCTTTGTGCACCCGACCCAAGGCTGGGTTACCAGGGCACACAGCAGACACGATTCATACCAACTCAGGGATGCAGCCTGCACCAGAGTGAACCACAGTCTCAGGAAGTTCACAGTGGCCATGCTGAAGGAGGAACAAGTGTGTTACATCCTCTCGATCCCACAATTTCCCAATTCCTATAGCTGGCATTGGATGCTGCCCAGAAGCAAAGCCATCCCTGTCACTGAAAATACAACCTGAACCAACGGGACATAGTGTCACTCCGCAAGCACGCTGCTAGGTGGATGCTGGCCCTGAGGAGACCCAGGCCCCAAACTGCTCCCTCTCTGAAGTCCCCTGTGTATGGATAGCACTGTGTTAGGAGCCAGTGCTTGCTGAGAGATGCTGCACTGGCCCTGCAGCAAGAGTGAGCACAGGCTGGCCCCTGGCCTACCTTCTGGTCTCCCTGCCAGTCTACACCCAGAGACTCTTAGTTTCAGATTTTATTAGCCTTTAATTCTACTTAAAAGTCCCCTGGAGATGACTGCTTGTCTGTAAGCACAGTGAAGGACATTGTTCTATACTGTAGTGTGGCCAAGACACAAGAGGGATAGGGATTCCTCTACCTACACACATCACCCACAGCGAGGCAGCCCTCCCACGGGGCACCTCAACAGGCTCCTATCACCTTGCTGCTTGGGTCTGCCAGATGATCTGCAGATGGGCTTCACAAACACAGAGACACAGGGGGCCACTTTCTCCAGATCACAGCCCGAGTCCTGGCTTCCTTCCTAGGCATCACCTCCCTGAAGCACCCCCAGCTTCTCTGTGTCCTGGGATCCAGGGCTTGGCCACCAACCTAGGAATGCTCATGAATGCTGCTCTCTCTCTCTCTCTCCTAGACCACTCAATACCTGTAAATGTCAGGTTCCCATTAGCCATAGAGACCTGACTTTACCTGAACAGGGGAGATGTACCACCTACATGCTGGGCCCCAACTCTTAGGCTGTCCCTGGCTCCCTGAGGCAGGCAGAGCCTCCTTATAACAGCAACTGAAGCACAAATAAAGTTTCCTTTCTTCGCCATGGCAAGGTGTAAGTGCTTTGCCACAAGGTTTCTGGGCCTGTCTACAAGGCTTGCCTGATGGAACCAAAGAAGGGGTGGCTGTAAAATAGGAATGAAGAGACACTTTGCAGCTTGGGAATATGGTGTTGATTGAAGGCTATCAACCTTGCTCTCATAAATTTCCCCCTCTGCTCTGTGAGAAGTCACACCCTGTAATATAGTATTCAGGCTGGGGGTGTGGGGGTACATGCTGAGGTTAAAATATTCAAAGTCCCCACAGGCTGGTGTGCTGGGGGCATAGTAACCAGATGTTGGGCTTTGGGAAGTGGTTGGATCCTGAGGTGACTGGGCTAATCAGTGGATCGTTTCTGAGATGGGGTCATTACAAGATGGAATTTTTGGGTGATTAAGGAAGTAGGTCACCAGGAATATACCTGTGAAGATTACACCTGATCCCTCATCTCTTCCTCTGTCTCTCTGCTTCCTGTCCTCCACGACATAGGAAGCTTCTGACACACTTCTGGCTATGACATGCATGGCTCTGCCTCGAGGGACAAAGGTCATGGGCCTGAGATCATCGAAGCCATGCGCTGAAATGAATGTCTCCTTAAAGTATATTGTCCTGCCTTTTGTCACCGCAATGCAAAACTAACACGGTGGCCTCAATTCAGGCACCAGTGGGGAAGACAAGAAGTGGGGAAGAGAGGTGACAGTGGCTGTTGCACATTCCTTCCTGGGAAGCAGAGGTTTTCCCAATGTCATGTGCCAGAAGACAAACCAAGTCGGGGCACCAAAGGCGGGCCTGTGGTGTGCCAGGTCAGGCTGGACTTTCTACCTGGTGGAGGGACCCAGATGCTGGTGTTTGAGCACTAAGGGCTGAGGTGTGGGTGAGTGGTAGGTTGTAGTTTGGTGACAACATATACCACAAGCCCTAGGGTCATCCAGGTTAGGACTTGCCAACACATACGGCCACACAACAGTTCTGGTTTGGGCCAATCTGGACACTACCTGGTATCACCAGACAGACTTCTCTTTAACATAAAAGACTGACAAAGGCCAGAAACTCCTGGGATCACCACACCAGAGGAGGAGGGAGGAGGGAGTATGGCCAATACTTTCTTGGAGCTTAAGTGCTTTGGACGTTGGAAGGACAGCTGCCAATCTCTAGCTACACACAGTCTGGCATCTCCGGGGCATCTCTCAGCATCACCAGCTCTTCTCTAGCTGCTCCTGCAGCCAGAAGACTTAGTGATGAGGTGGGGAGTCCAGGCTAGCTTCCAGGAGTAAGGGTCTTTCTGCCTCACTTTACAAGGAACACTCATGGGGACAGTCAGTCTGTATCTCTGCAGATTCCCAGGTCTTACAGTCTCCACTCTAGAACGTACCCCTGTAATCGAGGACTACGTTTCCATGATGCTTTCCACTGACATCCTAAGGCTATAATCACCAGAAACAACATCATTTCTAGAAGCAATGGTTCCTGAACTTACACAGAACAATGGCAGAGCCACTGCTGAGGCAACAGCTTAACAGGATAGGAAACGGGAGATAGGTTCTGGGATTCACCAACCTTGACCCACTGACCCCTGGAACGCCAGGGGACTGCACAGCCTCCAGTTGCCCATCTTCTTGCTCTCAGTACTGTTGGCTCCATCTCCCCTCTCCTGGGCACCTTGGCTCCTACTTCCAGTTCAGGCTACGAGCTATGAACTTGGGTGTCTCTAAGAGAGGCAGCCCTGATGTCTGGCCAAGTCCTCGCTTAAGGCCCAGCTGAATCTAAGAGACACCTACCTCTCTAGCCTCAGTTTCCTTGTCTATAATGACAGGATGGCCTTCCCAACCACCTAAGGCTCCGAGTGCAAGAAACGGCAGCTTGGGAGAGGGGAACTGAGACTAAGAACATGAATGTGGCCTGGGGCCCAGTGTCAGGGCTCCAAAGACAATACACAGTCGTCTCTACACTGAAGGTTCAGGATGAACATACTGACTCATAGTGAGGACCCCGGGGCCAGTGGGAAAGCCCTCTCACACAGCTCATGGCCACTGCAGATAAGGCTAGGGCTAAAGCCTGGATCCCCAAAAGCCAAGCCCTGAGAAAGAGGAGTCCCACTATGCCAGAGAGCTTCCTTCAAGTCCCTGGTGTCTGGGCGTCGAGGACGTGTGGAATGGTAAAGGATCTCTGCCCGTGTTGACACATCTTTTTCCTGATACCACCCAGTTTTACTAAAGTCAACATGGTTCACTATGGCAGCACTCCTGGTCCACTCTGAGGGTCACCAGCCCATGGCACTACCAAGACAAAATTACCCCCTCTGGAGAGCCATAGCCCAGGACACAGCGTTCATAGCATCATTAGAAGTTAGGGTTCTGAGGCCAGAACATGCCCAATAGTCCATCCATGCCTGGCTGGAGAGCATACAGGGTGGAAGGGGGCTACTTCCAGAAGCCTACTGCAGAAGTAGCTCCCTCTTAAAAAGACAAGGTCCCTGGCTAATGCCTCCACATTTGAATGCTGTTCGAAGTCTCCTTAGCCCTGCACTAGCCCCAGGAAGGGACAACAGAGAACTTTCCAGAAAAGCCAGATTGGTACCCCATTATCTTTCCAAAGTCAGGATCTAGCCTGTTCCACCCAATTAGCTAGTCACCTCCCACCTCCTTCTCCACCCTGCCCCAAATATGGCTTCTTCTGAACAGCACACCTGCCCTAGGGCCTGTCCTATCCCTGGTGGGCATGGCTCCCTACCCTGCTAAGCACAGAGACATGATGTGGTGTTCTCCACAGCTCACCTAGCGCCAAGAACCATAGAAGAAAATGGGGAATCTTTTGTAGAGCGTCAAATAGCTCAGTGAAGCAACCAAGAGTAGTGAGCACCCAGCTCTCAATGGGCAGGAAGCAATTCACACTACATGGCCTGATCTGGAGGTGAGAGCTCCGAACACAGAGGTAAAAGGGCACCATGGTGTTTCTCGAAGACCCTCTGCTTCTCTGTGTGTAGAAAGGAGATTCGTGAGTCTGGCCTCCCTCTGGGAGGGTCACTGCAGCGAAATACATACAGTGGCTGGTACCATCTGTTTGCAATAAGGAATTTAAAACGCATGTGCTTGCTGAAAACAAAGGATTCTTGTGGGGATGGGTGGCTCCCTGGGGATTAAGATAGTGCCCCAAGGCAGTGAAGCTGGCTCAAACCATGACATGCCTTGCGCATGGCCATGTCGTCAGACAGTATTCTTTGGTCCAACACATGGCATTAGAGGTGAAGTGTGTCCTGAGACTTCAAAAGGCCCAACAATGCCTTCTGGAAGATGCAGCAGCAAATGGGTGGACTGTCTACAACAGGCTTTCTCTCAGGAACTGCAAGTACCTGTCAGCTAACCAGTGCCAATGTTTCTTGCTGAGTCACATGGCCCATGGCCCACCAGAGGGGACAGAGCCAATCACCCAGCACTGGCACACCACACTGTGGGGTGGAGAGGCTCTGGCTTTTCTGAACATGAAGAACACTGAGGATTCTTAGCCTTTTGTGTGCTGTGGAACATCCCACACCGTCTACAGCTAACAAATATTTTATAACGAGAAAAGAAGGGCACAGAAAGGATCGAAGGGACTGTAAGTCTTCCTGGGGAGCCAGGGCTTCTCAGGGATTTCTGCTTAGGCAAGGTGAGCTCAGAGACGCCCCCCCCCCCAAGCCCCACATCACACCACACTAGCCAAGCTGCCCTTCTCTCAAGGTCTTTGTCACACTCCTGTCCTTCATCAGAGGGAAATGGACTTCTCTACTGATCCAATCCACTTCTCCTCAAACCCCACCTCACGCTCCACCATCAGGTGGCAGCTGCCACTTCTTCCAAGAGGTATTCCACAGGCCAACGATCTCTGTGAGCTCCTGGTGAAGGATCTTGCACGGGTACTTGCTACTGCTTTGGTGTTAAGTAAGGAGCAGGTACACAAAGCCTCAGAGTGTGGGTATTAGCTTAACATTTTCAGAGAGTCTGCCCCATAGGTCCTCAGACTTCAAGGTGGCAGTGCACAGTTAACAGAGATTCCCATGTACAAACAAGCCAGGCAGAAATCCAGGTAAGGACAATGCAGAAAGCAAATCCAGCTTCCCCAACCGGTGTGGAACTGGTGGCAGGTGAGACAGGGAACCCGTGAGTCACATTTCCCAAAAACAGTTGAATACTGACAGGCATCTTGAGGGTCCTTTATGAGAAAGTTCAGGATTTTTTGTGTGCTTAATTCACGTTTGTTTAGTTATAACATACATTTCGCATGCAAAGAGTAGAGAAGGCATGGGCAGGCTGGTTCCTTTTACCTGCACTGTGATTTTGCCCAGCATAGGATCAGCCAGTCCTGGATTTGTCCTCTAGAGCCATTGTCCCTCCCATGTGCTCAAGGTTACCTGACACCGACATGTTCTCATTTCCCATAGCATCCTGGCTACTTCTGAATTCCAGAGAAACCACATGGCCACCTGAGGAGAGGTAGGTGACTGGGATTTGTTCAGCGTCACTGTGATGACGGCCCTGTGGATGCCCTGATGCTCACTGCAGAGTCGGAGGCTTTCAGAGTGACTTTACAAATGGCTTTTGCTCCATTCTGGAACATCGGGGTGGGGTGGAGGCAAGCAAGAGAAGTATGTTGCTATGCTCAGGAAAAGCATGGATTCAGACGAAACTGTGGTCTCCTCAGAGAAATGCCACCTCTCAATGGGACAGTAGTTGTTTCGAAACAGGAAAAATGCTAGAGGCATCGAGCCTGCCGGCTACACAATTCCAAAGCCTCAGTACGTGGACTCACTTCTTAAGAGTTTTTCTTAGTCAGGGGAGCTCAGGACTCCAAGCCCTGGTCTTCACACACTTCTCCAGGGTCACTATTTACAACATCTCCAGCAGCCAAGCCCCAAGTCCCCAGTTAAGAATTGGTTCCAGTGGGTTCCTCAGGTATCCAGGGGGACAACACCTGTCTTGGGGGTCTATCACACGAGTTTCCAAACACTTAGCTTCACGTGGAGTTTCAGACCCAAAGGTGTCTCACCAAGGTTAGAATTCTACACATTATCAGTTCCAGAGAAGCTGAAAGTTTTGCCCAGGCCAAGTGCCCCATGACCCTCAAAGATGGGGAAGATCGGTGGGACTCAGGGAACGCCTCCTACTCATCTCCCTACACTGAGGCAGCGGCTCCTTCCCAGCAATGAGCCCGCGAGGAAAAGGGCAAAAAGGGTGAGAACAGCTCTGCAGCAGACTACAGATGACTCTGCCTGGCTCTTTCAGCCACTGGAGCACCGGAGCCGAGAAACATAAATTAGCACCAATTAATGAACCCATTTCACTTTATTTAGGATATGCCATCACGTAGCAAAATGCTACAGGAGAGGAGCAATTTCAACCAGGGTAAAAGTATCTTTCTGGCTGGAAGGCCACTAGCACGAGGCCACACAGCATTTAAGAATCCTTTGGAGCTTTTAGCATTTTAGCTGATAAAAACTAGCACAGGGAGGAGCCTCTAGAGACCTCCAAAGATCGCTCCAATATTCCCTAAAATGAGCCACCCAGGTTCAGGCTCCAGGCTCCGTGATTCCTCTAAACTGGCTCGCTTGGGTGTTCAACATAATCAAATGCACGGCAGAAACAAGACAAGTCACATCTATTGCTCTCTGGCTCATCCTGGATGTTTCATAGCAGTTGAGGACATTAACAGGGTTTTAAAATCTGTTCTCAGGTCAATCAGGCCTTCTGTTGTCCTGCTACCCAGTGGCTTCTGATATGAATAAAGAAATTGGTGGACAAAGCAGAGGCATGGGCCTTCCTAACCTTCAGAAGAGAGATCTTGGGTCATGGCTGTCAGTGATGAGACTAGGAGAGGCCTAGGAGGGTTAATGGTCCCTCCCACTTGAAGCTCAAGATATAAAAGATATGGCAGGTGAGGCCATTTGGTGAAATTAACAGGGTCTCCCAAAGTCCCCAGACCCTAGAACCTACAACTGTATCACTTCTATTCTGTTTCTTAAGAAATCCCTCTGAAGCCATCTACCAGCTGGGGTATGGTGTGTAGGAAACAGGCATGGTGGCTGGGATGCCTGGAAGGTGAACGGAAAGAATCAGGAAATATTCCACCCTTCTCTGGCATGAACACACACAAACACACCACATACACACACACACAGAGAGGAGAGAAAGAGAGAGAGAGAGAGAGAGAGAGAGAGAGGAGTCTCTGACAATAGAGTACTCCCTTCTGGGCTCCTTGATGAACTTAGTTCCCATCACCCCACTTCATCAGATGTTCTGGAACTTGTGGGAGCTTCCAGATAGAGGCCAGAAGCACCGTCAACATTGTTTATCTACATTTCTAACAGGCAGTCAGCACAGCCCAACCACAGCTTCGCCCTGAGTCTAATGGAGGCCTCAGAGAGGGGCTAGCATGAAAGCACCTCCCACCAGACACACACTGTGTTTCTAAGAAGATTCAGTGGCAGAGACAAGACTGTGAGGCCAGCTCACCCTGAAAGCCCCTCCACCTTTAACGCCCTCTCTCTCCACACTAAAGCCCGTGCTGGGGGTTAAGCTGCCTGGAAACGGGAGCTTCCTGAAAGTAGCAGACATGGCTGTCCTCCTATCTCCCACAGAACAGAGAGCTGAAGGGCAGAAAGATGCACTGGGAACCCTGTGCCACACAACACAGACCTTGCATTTGCCCTCACAGGCAGGGGCCAGACCTGAGCTCCTCTGAGAGTGAAGACTGGCCGTGCCCAGAACAGAAGACTTTCTTCAATTCAACCAAGACTCTCTAAGGAGCCAAACGCTAGTGAGTTCTGTGGCCACAGGAAAGAGGGGCTGAACAGGGAGGGGCAGCAGTTCAGGCAGGAGCTGTAGCCACACCTGTCTTAGGCCTCTGCAGGGTTGAATAAAGGACAAGATGAGTGCAGGGTGTGGGTCAGCTGTTCTGAGACAATAGGTTGGCTGACCTGGGGTAAGGAAATGGCCAAGTGCAGGCGACAGGGGACAGTGCCACTGAAGGAAAGAGCCATCTTTTAACAAGGTAACAACGAGGCTGACTTTCTGGGCTATCCCCAGTATGAACTTAAGCATCTCTCACCGGAGCAATTCTTCTCACTGCAAATGCTTCAGGAACCAGACACACCTCAGCCTGTACATACAGGCTCAGGCTTCTTCTGGCTTCCCACATCTCTGGGGGCACAAGGAAGCCCCTAGGTAGGTTCTGAGGTATGTCATTGTCTACTGCTGTCAAAGAGGTAGCGAAGGGTAGATAGGAACCAGCTGAGAGCTCTAGGACTCACGTCCCAATCTTGCAGGCACAGAGCTCATAATTCAGCCAGCCACCACCAGTTCTCCAGGCTTACCCACCTCAGCATCAACCTTGGCGATCAGCGTATGCCCAGAGTCCAGACACTTACCATGTCCTCTGGAGTTCATTTGGATCATCAAAGCGAAACACAGCAGAAATGTTCATTGGAAAATGCGCCAGCTTCACTGAGGGAATGGCAGGTACATCCCCATAGGTTACAGGGTTAAAGCCAAAAGTAAGCAGTTGTCACTATAGCCTCATCTTAGTCAATGACAAGGGAGAATGTCAGAGTACAAGGGGACTTGTGGCTGCATGCTGTGGCCTTCCAGCTTTATTCTGAGGCAGCCAACACAGACTCCATAGGCCCAAGTGAGACATCTCCAATCCACGCATGGTAAAACCCCAGCCCTGGCGGTCAGTGATCACCATCCATTCCAAGCAGGCGAACCAGGACCCAAAGAAGAGAGGTAGACTCTTGCTTGGAGTGTGACATGCACAAAAGGCACACAAGTAGCAGGAAGTGACACTGACCATGGAAGGCCTAGTGCCAAGGGTCAAGAGCCCCAGGGGTCTATCTCTACCATCTCCTCACTGGCTCTCATTGTCCCTTTGTTGGGCCACACTTACAGTTCCTTGCCTTACTGGGTGAAGGACAGATGAATGAATGAACCTTGAGGGGTCCATAAGAACAGTCTAGCCTTTGTCCCCTCTTGTTCTATCAACCTGGGGTCTTCAAAGGCTACTGAGGTTAGAGACCCAAAGGACAGGTTTTGTTTAATACACACTATCAAGGAGGGAGAGCCAGGATGTGCAATTCCGTCCAATGATATGGGGGATAAGGGTAACTGTGAGTAAGTGAGTGTGTGTGTGTGCATCCGCATGCTCACTACTGACCACCACACCAGAACACACATCTCAGTTCTCCCATGGGGCACTCGTGGCCATCCTATGTATAATAAGAAACCAGAAAGGGTCATGTTTATCTTTGAGATACGGAAACACAGAAATCCCAAGCCAAGTGCCCATAAGAAAAGAGCATATTGGCAGAGAGAAGATACTCAGGCATAAATGGGACTGAGTCCCCGCAGAGCGTCTGAAGGAGCCTGCACTTAACCAGGGCAGAGTGACCAGGGCCTAGAGAAGGGGCAGACTGGAACAGAACCACACATACTCTCCACGCCCACAATGTACAGTTTCAGGCCACAGCTTCCCAGACACTAAAACGAAGCAGCCAAGCCGCGGCAAGCAGGAGCAGAACTTCCCACCGAGGAAAGGAAGGGCTCTCGACACCCTCAGAACACTGAAATCACACGCGGGAACTGGGCTGCCTCCTCTGAGAGAGGCGAGCATAATTAAGAAAGTGGGTGGATGAAAAGGGGCTGATGGGCGCCTCTGCTGCTACGCTGGACCCGGGATGTTTGATTGCCGCTAAATGGCTTCATCACCATCAGCACTACGGTTTCATGTGTGATAGACACAGAAAATGAAGCCTCGAAGAGGAGGCTGCAAGCCACCTTCAAAACGCGCTGGTCCCAGCTCTGGAAAACAGCAGCTGTGGGAACTTGTGGAGACACCTTCCCTGCCGCAGGAATTGGTTCCAACAGTACCGGCAGCCAGCAAGAGGCCTCACAGCATCCACAAAGCCCACACAAGCCTTCTGGGCAGGGGAAAGCCCGACTGGGTCCTTGCAGTGGGACATCCTCGGATCACCGACAGGCTATGCAGCTCAGAAGGGATGCAAACCTCACCCCCTTGTCAGTAGTTCAGAAGCCCAAAGTCTAAATTCTCCAAGCTGAGAGATGCCTCCACATTCTTGTCCACTGGGGACCCATGGGCAGGAAACTCAAGAGCATCCAGTTCAGTCTCTAAGAGGCAAGTAAGTGGCTCGGGCCAGCTTTGGTCATCACAACCGGGAAAGGGGACTATGGCAGTGTGAGTGTGTGTGTGTGTGTGTGTGTGTGTGTGTGTAGGGGGTACTGTTCATGTCCTCCAGTGCACTGAGATGGTCCAGGTGCCTATGGTGCCCATGAGCAACTGGCCCAGAGTTAGAAAGGAGCAAAAAGAAGTCAAGAAAATGCTGATTGAGAGTGAAGCAAACGACGAACTCACCCGAGGGTGGAGAGCCTTCTGTCTCAGCATCCCGAGAAGCCCCCTCTTCTCCAGGCACACTTTTGAAAAGAGTGAGCACAGGTCAGGAATGCCACTGTTTGCTTTCTTTTCAATAAAACTGTCAGAACGCAGAACCGAGGGTCTTCAGGGATCTGAATGACTTAGTCTCTTTGCAGAAGGAAATGGCTCTCTGCTCCAGCCGGGCCCTGTTTTCAGTCTCCAGACCCTGTCCCCAGGTCCCATTGCTGCTCTTCAGCATCACCTCTAGTCCTGTGGCCAAATTCCGTTCTCTACAGAGACCTCACTTACCAACACTGTCACCCAGTCCTCTCGGCCCTTCCCAGTCATAGAAAGACAACAAACAGCTGATGCTGACCCAGGACCATCCAGCAATTTCAATCACTTCCCTCCAGGTTACCAGCTGTGGTAAGATAGAAACTCCACCTTTTCTGGAATTTTCTATCACTGTGAACATAGGCAGAAGGCAGTGAGCACCTGCAGTGTTCCAGGAAAAATACTGCTTATTCTTTCTACACAGAGGAAGGTTGACCCCAAGCATAAAGGAGGAAGAGTTGTTTGGAGAAACTGGGGAGCGGAGAGGGACACAGCCTCAGGAACTAACAGGCAAAGCTTCCTATGAGTGGGGCCACTTGATGGGGAGCTCTAGGCCCATAGTGAATTGATAGACATGGCTAGCTGAGAAGGAGCCAAGACCCATAATCAGGTAGACCAGCAACTCACATCCTGGATCTCTGCATCCCAAGATCCCAACGGATGCAGACAGACTCAGACAAACTTAGCAAGCAGACGCAGGCTCCAGGGTGAGACTGGGAGAGTAGCAGTGGGTGGCTCTGTGTGTGTGTGTGTGTGTGTGTGTGTGTCTGTCTGTCTGTCTGTCTTCCACAGCAAGAAAGACAAACACAAGCAGCTTGTCAAAGTCTACATAGGGGTTGGCTTCTTTGTGGTTTGGGGCTTTTCTCTGCAATGGAGAGACAGAAATCGGGGCCTTGTGCATGCTAAACAAACACTCCCCCACCGAAACGTGAACCCCTAGACCTCTTTATCTTTTTATTCTGAGTCAGGATCTCCACAAGTTGTCTGGGTTGACCTTGAACTTGGAATCAGATTCTCCTTCCTCATCAGGAGTATAGGCTGAGCATTCTGTGTTTTGTTTCATATGCATTCAGAGAACAGCACCCATGCCCCATTCCCCATGCCCCAGAGCCATGATCAACTGGTTCTTCAATCTGGACAGTCTATTCCTTGTGACAGTTCTCTTGATATCAGGGACCCTGAGGGCTGGATTGCCCCATCTGCTTGTCATAGCCATCTCTCACTCTGCAAACAAAGCCCAAACAGGCAGGCTCTGAGAAGCCACTGGCTAACCACAAGGTGGATGGGACGGCACCTCTATGCCCAGTGCTGGGTGGGCGGTGAGGGGAGACAGTCCAAGGGCTATAGAGAGTGCAGAACAAAGATGGCCTCTACCAACTCTCTCCAGTCTTTCCTCTGTGTCAACTGCCTTCTTTCCAATAGTAATGTCAGCGCCAGGACAGCAGTCATCTCGTCTACTCCTTCCTCCACAGCCAGAGGCTCTGCCTCCAGCTTGACCTACCACTCTGGCTCCCCTTGTGAAGCCTGGAAGGTGAGTCCAGGGACAGGTCTTTGCAAAGGGGAGACCAACCACAAAGTGACACAGGAGTCCTTCCCACCATTCACCATCCTTAATGGCAGAGTCTGCCAAGCTGGGACTTGCCTTCCCAGGATGTGAGAGGGTAAGATCCCAAAGGAGCCCCACTTACCTCCTTATAGGTACAGGGTGTGCCCTCTTTTCTCTGCCACCAATTTTAAGAAGTGGGTATTACAAAGCACTCTTCAGTCCTTCACCAAGCTCTCTGCGTGACAGAGGGCCAGGAAGTCACCCAGACTCCCTGCCAACGCTAAGTCTGTCCCTGCCCCATAGCTCAGCTCCAGGACAGCTCTTACCAGCTGCTGCTTCATTTAGTTGGTGCACTCTGGAGCAGTGGGGTCAGTGACATTCAGGGGATGCCAGTGGCCTGCATAGAAACCTCAGCTCACAGAAACCCCTGGGGCAGTTCAGAGGTTCTGGTAAGGGCAAGTGAGCCTTTAAGAAGGAAGGAGGAGCCTCAGTGGGTCCTGTTCCAGCCCCTCACAGGCCTTGAGCCAGTAGCAGCAACACACATTTGTCAGGAAGCACCTGAGAAATCTCGTCAGCCACGCCTAGATGCCAGCCGCTAGCCAGAGAGTAGCCCTGGGCGATCTCAGGGGCGGGGCATCAGTAAAGCCCTAGGTGACAGGTTGCACTCTGTAGAGGTCATTAACTCCAGCACGCCAAGTTTTAAAGCAAAAATGAGGTCTTCTAAAGAGGCAGCTGCCGAGCTATATAAAGAAATGGGGATTTTAATGTTTTGCTTTTTCTCCCCTCGTCTACTGTGTCATTATCGTAACGTTTCCCCATAATTGCATCTATAAAGTCACCTGAAAGTACTTTCACACCACCAAAGTTGATCTACATATTTTATGCCCTGAGTGTAGAGGCAGGGCCAGGGCTGGAAATTTAACAGGGAGGAGTGTTGTCTAGTCAAGCTCCTTTCTGTCTGGTTCCCATTGTCAAGCTCTCTCCTGGTTCCCGCTGCTTCTGACCTCACTGAGGTCCAGATAACTCACAGCTGATGGGAGAAAGAAGCCAGCCCAGTGTGAAAGTGTAAAGCAGGCAGTAGACATTGGTATAAGCGGCCCGAAGGAGAGGCTGGGGGAAGGGCAGAAGTGGTTGAGACCTTCTGTCCAGGAGCAGCCCTGGCTCTGAAAAGGAGATGGATAGTCAAATCCAAGTTGCCTCTTGTGGGTCTATAAACAGAAAACCCTCAGAGAAGGCAAAACGCCTCTGCTTCCTTCTCCCTGGGCTCTAAACGCAGTCAGGGAAAGCCGCTTACCATTATATTATGTGGCTGAAAGAAACAGCACATTTCAAGCCAGACATTCATCAAAGAGAGAGAGACAGAGAAAGAGAGAGAGAGAGAGAGAGAGAGAGAGCCCAACTGACTCCTAAAAGACATCATTTCTTTGAAGCCTCTGATATTTTCAATGTTACCTCTTTGAGAACTCTAGAAAATACATTTGATCAGCAGGAATACAGTACATTGTCATCGCCACTAAATATGCCACAAATTGTATTTGTAGAGGAAATGCATGTTGGAGACCAGCAAAGTGCCTACGCTCGGTTAGTATTCTAATGGATTAAAAACAATTCAAAACTTGTTTGTAATTTCTTCTATGTGCAGCTGCGGCCATGAGATTTAACTGAACGGCACAATTCAATTTTAGCAGGATTTATTTGAAATAAAAAAATGTATGCTAAGTAGGCAGCCCCAATGCCTCTCCTGCACAGGACTCCCCAGTCCTCTGAAACGAGGCCGTTCTTCCAGCATTTACATGCCGGGAGCGTCTGTCCACCACGCGGCTCTGAAGGCGGAACTTGCCATCTACGCTAGAGAAGTCTCCTTTATTCTGGAACTGAACATGGCTCGCAAGAATCCAAGTCAAGGCTCGGGTGTCACAAGTCTCATCATTTTCTCCATACTCCTAGCTGTTATTATCTCCAATAGACCACAAGCCAGTGTGGAAAGAAGAACTCTTAGCTGTGAGCCCGGCACACAGTACACTAGCCCTTGGTACTTCATTCAACAACGGCGTCTGGCCAGCTGACCTTCCTGCTCCACAAGCTGGAGCAATTCAAACATTTCAGCCCCTTCTAAGCCACAGTCTGAGGAGTTTCCCAAGCCCAGAATAAAGCACTTTTCCCTTCTCACAACATCTAACTTTACCGGGAGCCCTTGGTAAACACGCTGAGTGCTTGTTTATGAAGTGGACCTTGTAAGTAACATTTTTAGCAGACATGAAATAGAGCACCCATTTTAAAAATCAGCCTCATAGGGGCCCTGTTCTCTCTCCTCTCCTCTTCTCCTCTCCCCTCCCCTCCCCTCCCCTCCCCTTTCTCTCTCTCTCTCTCTCTCTCTCTCTCTCTCTCTCTCTCTCTCTCTGCTTTTCCTGGCAATTCTTCCCCAATCCCTGAAAATGACAAGGCTGAGTCACCATAGCAACCATCCTAATTGGTGGACTGCAGGTCTTTCTCTAGCCAGAGGGTGGAGCCCACCTCCTTAATATGAATCTCAAGCACATAGCAAAGGACATCCAATGGGCAAGAGCAGTTGAATCCCCCAACAGAAACCAGGCCAGGAAATAATCCAGTTTCCTCCGATTAGTGCCAGGAAGTGAGCACCATGTGTGTAACAGAGAAATATACACACTATAGGCAACATCCCTGAGCCCCAAAAGATGGACACCGGCTTCCCAAATGTATCTGCTCTGTAGCAAAAAGATGGTTAGGGTAAAAAAAAAAAATCCTTTACTGAAGCATCTTGCACACAAGGATGCTAATTATCCTTCAATCCAGATATGTTGAACGAGAGGCTGGAAATCACGGGAACTATTCAATTATCATTTCCTATGCATTATCGATTCTAAGAAAAACGAAATATTCTTTCCCCCCAGGATTGCAGTTCTCAGCTATAAATTATTACGATGTTATTTTGTATTTTAGAGCAATGTTTTAATTTCTCCAACTGCATTTCTGGTGTAATGGGGTGTGTCTAAAAAAACGTTAGCTCATTGTCAATTATTCCATTATGTGGAGATGGCAACAACAGGCAAAATGTGGTTGCTGAGGACTTCTGTTCTCTGGATAAGATTCTTACCAATTGCCCTGGTAGCCGAGACATAAAGACAGAGACATGTACAGCAGGCCCTGTCCTTTCTCTGCGTCTATGAGGCTCCTTCCCTCCAGTTAGATTAAGGGGCAAGCCGACAGGATGAAGAGGTAAGGGTAAATTTTGATTCACGCTGAGGTCTAGAATACAAGGGACAGGAGTGGATACGAGGTACAGCTTGGTGGTACTCTGAAGTGCCGAGTGATGAGGTCACTAGTGGATATCTGTCCTTTTCCCATGTGTAGAGCTGCCTCTATTGACCCAGTCTGTAGCTCTGGGCTCTCATCTAACCCAAGGATACTGTTACCAGAACCTGCCCAGGAAGTAATGGCAGCTCCCGATTTCAGCTCCCCCCATGGCCCCTCCCCCCAACACACACACATACACACCTGAATGTGCCACCCATGGGATAGCACCAGAAGTGTTATCTGACAGCCCCTGTCCAGCTCTTGAGTTTACCTGTCTTTAACTCCTCCTGTACCGCTAAGGAATCAAGCCTCAGAGGTACCTGGGTAGCCCCTGAAAGCAGGCAGTAGGCTGCAGAAGGCTAAGCAGTGGGCACTCTCTGGTGGCTCACACCATGGTACTCCTTTCCTAGGGCAGCTAGGGCAACCAGGTTAGAACGCTGCCAGCAGTAAGCCTCTTGCTTGTTGAACCCCAGTGGAAGATGCCACAGCAACACTGGGGGGGGACACAGACGGCTTGAAACAACTGGGACAATTCCTGCTCTGGGCCTAATCGAATCTCCCTCAAGACGCCTTCATGCTGGGGGTTGAGCTATTTCTAAGGCAGCGTTGTCCCAGGACTCTGGCGACAAATTTAGCCATAACTTGAGTCTCCGAGGCTCCTGCAATCCCATTTCAGAGACAGGAGGAGCTGGAATTGGGAGCTAAGAGACCCGAGGTTCTGGTAATGACCGGGGGAAGTGGGAGGAATCGCTTGGTGATGGCCTTTAATTTTATTTTAATTTTGTAAAGAATCCGTATGTTCTCATCAACCCCCACCCTCTCCGCCTGTGGCAATTTTCCATGACAGGTGTTCCCTGGCACTAGTTCTTCCTTCCCACAGAGACAGAAAGGCAGGAGCCAGTAACCAGGCAAGCTCCCGTCCCTGATGAAGCCTGTGCCCGGGACGCTAACCAACCTTCACCCACCCCACCAGTTACCAGACACTAGGCACCAGGCAGGACAATGCCTCCCCACCCCACATCAGCCCCAAGTCTGTACATACAGGACTCAGATAATCGTTTCCCAGATGCGACCTACCACCACTCACCGTCCTGCTCCCAGTCCAGCCCAGCTCCAGCTCCCCTTGCCAGGCACCGACCAGCCCGCACCTCCCTCCGCAGCCCTTGCCAGACCCACTGGGTCACCAATTCATTCCTCCAAACCACCCTCACAGCGGTAGCGGACCCTCCCCTCCAGTGGCATCCGTCCCCTTACTTCTCCTTTTACAGAAAGCATCTGGCGAGCCCGCTTCTCAGAAACGCAAGAAGCTCCGCCACGCGTTGGCACCCAAGCCGCGCTCCTGCCTGAGGAGTCCCGCTTGGGCTCGGCTGCTGCGTCCCCACAAGTCCCCGGAGGGAGTGTCGCCGGCGGGAAGCTCAGCGCGCGCAGTTCCGCTCGGTCGCCAGCCTGGGCCAGAGTGGCGACCGCACGGCGGGCAGTGGGCACCCCCGCGCAGGGACGCGCCGTGCTGGCCTGGGCCTGACGCCGGCCCTGCTGGCGAGTCCGCGGAAGCACGCTCGGGCTGATGCGCCCGGCAGCGGAGTGCCTGGAACCCGGAGCCGCCTGCACCCAGCCCTCGCGGGCCAGCGGAGCAGTGGCCAAGACCCGGGACCGCGCGCCACGCACTCGCAACTCTGCACCGACGCGGGGCGCCCCGCCGGGGCAGGGGCCGGCCCGGGGACCCGAGGCCCGAGTGGGGCCCCGGTGCACGGTACTCACTGCAGTAAGCGATGAGCAGGCTGGCCAGGATCATGAACGCCCAAAAAGTTGAGGACATGCTGGGCAGGGCGGTCGCATCTTGCCGGCTGCTGGTCCTGGGCGATGGCGCCATTGAAGCCGCGGTGCCCGCGCGGGGGGCAGCAGCGCGTCTCAGCAGCCGGCCCTGCCCGCGCCCCCGTGCCGGCCTCCACGTGCGGGCCCCGCGTGTGCCATCTCCTCCTCGTCTTCCTTCTCCTCGTCGCCGTGCTCCTTTACCGCCGCCGCCGTGCCCGGGCCCCGGCCCACTGCGCCCCGCGCCGCCCGCGCCGCGCCCGCGCCCGCGCCGCCCGCGCCCGTGCTCTCCCGCCCGGGGACGCCAGCCCGCGGCTCTGGGCGTCGCTGCGCGCCCCAGCTCGGCGCGCCCCGTCACCAGTGCGAGCGGCGCGCCTGGAGCGCGTGCCCGGCGTGACGGGGCCCCGCACTAGCCCGGGACTGGCGAGGGAGGCGGGCAGAGGGGACGCCGCGCCCCAGCCGAGCCTCTGGATGGCGACAGAGACGGCCCAGCATACCCACAGCCTGGGCCCTGGGCGCGCAGGACCAGCAGGGCCAGCGGGAAGTTTGTTAACTCAGGACCCCCCCAGAGGCTTCCACAGAAGGCCTGTGACACTGGGGCCCCAGACCTTGTTTGATATGGACCGGGAGAGTGAACCCAGAGTTTATTCCACGCAAAGGATACTTGGAGCCCGTTCCCCACATGTGCCCAGCACCAGGGCTCCGTGGTTTGTGCTGATGTTGTGGGTCCACTAGGGAGCATCTGGGAGCACTTGCCCTGTCCTATCTCCAGAGCTTGCCACCCTGTGAACTCTGTGTCTACCCTAAGAAGACATTCCTTTACACCTGCCCAGAAATTCTTCCTTGCCCCCTGAGTGCCATCCCTCTCCTCATCCATCTTCTAGAGTCTATACAGGGCAAAGTCACTTTGCTGGTTTTCTGAGGAGGGCAGCAATGGCTACAGCTCCTCTGACATGCCTGTCACTGTAGAACAGGTTTGCACCCGCAAACCAGCTGAGCCACCGTCCCTAGTAAGTTCCTTGAAGCCCAGGAGATAACTCATAAGTCCATGTGTTTCCCAGGTGGCTCTACAGGTACATGACCATGAGGTCCACTCCCCTTCCCTTCCTACGCCTCAATGGACATGCTAATTGAAGCCCCAGTCTAGGTGGCCACCAGCATGAGCTCTTCGCTTTGCACCCTGGTCCAGTGTGGCATTTAGGGGGTCTAGGAAGTAGAGAAAATTACTGAGGGACTAAGGAAGGGCAGGCACCCAGGCCCTCTCTACACATACACACACATGCATGTACTCCACAAGCACAGCTAGATCATATGTGCATTCATGCCACATGGCTGCATGAAGATACTCCACAGACACATACTCTACATGCATATATGCATGCCACAGGCCTGTACATGCACACTACCCACATATATGCATATTCATACACGTCATCATATGGCCACAAGCACAAACTCTCTCGCATATGTACATACACAAAGCACCAACATGAATATACATGTTACATGGCCACACATACCCCCACTTATATGCACACATAAACATCCACACATGCAGGTATATAAACACTATTTACATCGCACATGAGCATGCATATATGAAAAACACATATACACAGGTGTGTACCACATTACATACCATACTCCACACACGTATACATGACACGTGGCCACACCCCCACATCAATACACAGGCACACATACATACATGCATATACCCCATGTGCACATGCAGATGTGCAAGCCATGAGAACACCTACACACAGTGCAGAGAATGCATAAGTACGCCCTCTCACAAGCATACACACATCCAAGGCTGTGCTAGTGAATGTGAGGCAGACTGCACACTAAGACCTCGCAGTGCTCTTTCTACAATAAGATCGTGTCCACCAACGGGCTTTCCCACTAATCTCCAATTCCTGTCTAAGATCCAGGTTTTCCAGGCACCACCTACTCCAGGACAGGCTCTCCCAGCTTACTTTCCTGCAGAAACTAGGTCTCCTGACATTCTCAAGTGGGCAGGTGGTGGCGCCTCTTGTCTTGAGTATTCCAGATGGACATCTCCGTCCCTAGCCCAGGAAGGGGTCCCTCAGCTGGCTTCTACAAAGTTCTACATACCATGGCTGTCTGAATCTGCCTTCACACACTTTCCTTTGGTCTGTGCCTTTTATCCTGAAAAAGAGCAAGAGCCCTAAACCCTTACACACACCCCCTTCATACTGCCCACCCTGAAATTCTCCTCTGACACAGGAGTTCCTTCACACAACATGCATCTGTTGAGTATCTACTAGATGCCAGGCACACAGGGCCAGAGAGACAATAATATTTACATTTTCTTTCCTTGAGAAGTTTGCAATGGACCTGAAAAATACACAAGGAAAATGCAAGCACGTTCATATGCTAGGTATCATGTTGAGAAAGATTCAAGGGTACTGTTGAAGGTTTGTGCTTGTTTTGAAAATGACTTGTATGTGCCTGCACATGCTCGCGCAGTTTTGCTGTCCAGCACTGTGCAGGCTGCGGTGGCCAGAAGAGGGCATCAGGGCCCCTCGATCTGCCATTACAGGTATTTGTGAGCCACCACTTAGGTGCTGGAATCCAACCCAGATCCTCTGGAAGAGCAACAAGAGCTTCTAACCACTGAGTCATCCCTTAATCCCCCTGTTGGAACATTCAACCCAAGGTTGAGTTCTGGGCTACTGTAAGGAAAGTGCTGGGAGAACTTCCATGAGATGTGTTAAGAGACAGACTTTGATGACACAGACACACACACACACACACACACACACACACACACACACACCTGAAATAAAAGTTTTACAGAACAGCACTTACGCACTTACTCGCTCTGGTAGTTTCTGTTCTGCCCTAATTTCTTTCCTAAAATGCTGGTTGGTTGCCCACCCAATAATGCTGTTACACTAACAGCCTTAGTTTGAAAATCCCTTTTGCAGGAAAGATGTGGTCTCTGAGTTGTGGAGGTGTAAATTGAACCGGCCCTTTCCCAGGGAGAAGTGGCAGGGACAGTGTTGAGAGCCGGGCACACGGAGGTGCACTACCCGGTCTATTTTGCACTCTGACCTTGAGATTTCTGGTGGATAAAGTGTTGGGGAAAGTTTAAGATTTTGGAGAATGGCTCATGTTGAGTCCTAAAGACTCCCGCAGAGAGGGACGTGAGGGGAGCCACTGTTGGCTTGAGTCTCGCGATTCAGCATGGAAGTGTATTCATGAGATACGGGAGGCTAAAGAAGCCCAGTTCTCTACCTCAGGCTCCACAGGCCAGGAGTTGTGGGAAGTGTAAGAGAGATTTCAAAGCTACAATTGGAATGTGGATAGCACCCCTGACCTAAAGATCAACCTGTACCTAGACGGAAGGAGAGGTGCCTGGCCCAGCATGCTCCTTCCAGGAAAGACAAGGATGGAATTGAGGATGGGGCGACAAGCAGAGTGCTGAGTTCTGTTGCTAGGAGACAGAGGCTCAGTTCTAGAACCCAACATGTGCTATCAATTGACAATTTTTGTTGTTATTGTTGACGGGCTCCTTTTGATCACCAGCCAGAATTAGCAGGACTTTAAAATGTGAAAACTGGAAGCTTACTAGAGAATCACATACCTTCACCTTGACTATAAGCCTGAAATAAAAGAGATGGTGACTGTTTAGCCAGAGGAGAACCCCAGGTCTCCCAAAAGGCCAGTTCACAGTCAATGAACTCCAAGAGACATGGCCAAACCAGAAGCATCCAGCCTGGTGGCTCCAGCATCAGTCACAGAGTATATATAACAGAAAGGGTGAGCTCCTGGGGGTGGGGGGGGGGGATTCTGAGCTTGCCCAGGACAAGCACTCCCTGTCCTTGTGGGAAAGTTTCAGCACCTCAAGGTGTGCTGTCAGTGTTTCCCACTCTGCTTGACTGAGCCACAGGCTGGCAAGACTTTCCATCATCTGTGTCTTCCATAGTGTCACCTTTGCTGTTTGTCCCAGACGCCTGGCTGACCAAAGCACCCAAAGACCCTGAATTCAGATCTTTGCCTATTGACACAAAAATAGGGTTGTCCTTACAGAGATGGTGGAGAGGGAAGCTGACGTCAAAAAGTGATAATCCTGTTTATAGGGACTCTTTATGGATGGCAAGAAGGCCAGATGTTCAGGGGACAAGTTGTGTGTCCTGTCCTTAACCTGCTCTTCTTCCAGCAACAGCAGCAAGCCTGTGTTCAACACAGACTTCCAAGTCTCTGTATTTCTCTGCTGTGCACATTTACAGAGAATACCTTTGTCTGCCAAGATGGGAACTGGAGGAGAGGCTAGACTACAGACCTAGTGGTAAGAGTCTGCTTCCTCTCCCACCTGCGAGCTTTGGAGACCACAGTGAGCTCAGCAGCATCACAAGGATATGGCCAGGACTGAAATGGCCTCTGTGCCTCAGGGTTTCTGGTACAAAGGCTGTGAATTTGATCTTCATGTATGTTGAGACAGTTCCTGGTCAGCTGCAAGGGAATGACCTCAAACAAGGAGGGATCACCTTGCGATGAGACGGGACAAGGGCACAGCAGAGAGAAGAGTTAGCAGCAGGCAGGAAGGAAACACATGACAAGGCGTTTCCCAGAAGAGAGTAAGCCGCCTGAGGACGCCCAGGCATCAGGCTCCAGACTTGAGCACATAAACTGCCTTCAGGGAGTTGCTGGTGGAGATGAGGAGCCGCTTTGAACAGCGATTACCAGTTGTGCAGGCACCAGCCCTAATGCAGGAAGGAGGGTTTCAATACCCCATTCTGTATGCAGTCACTTCCCAGGATTCCCTGGGCCTTTCATAGCACCCTTAAAGTTTATGGCGCTTAGCAGAAAGGGGTTGGGAAAATGTCTCAAGGATTGTGAGCAGGAGGATGGCAGCTGGGGTTAGAACCCATGCCTTCTGGCTTCTGAAAATGTTCTGATACCCTGTGTTCCTTGGCCTCTTGTTCCTAGAGTGGGCTCGTTTTTGAAAGCTGCCAAATGGAGAGCTCCCCCCAGAGCTCCCACATCCCGTAGTTTGCTCCTTTTTTTCCTTCTCCTCCTTCCGCAAATGTCTTATGATCCCTGAAGTATGGGTGAATGTTATTTCAGGGTGTCATCGCTTCTTCCAGCTCTTTGCGGCGGTGACATTGCTGTGGTGGCAATCCGAAGTTCTGTCACACATAAATACCACCATCTCATTCATCGGTCTTTATTTTTGGACAGTTAGGCTATGTCCCATGCTTTTCTTGTTTAAACACTTGCAGAAATGAACACGATTAGACTAAATGTTTTTTGGATCGCTGCGGCTATTTATAGATAGGGATTATAGAGCAGGAATCATTAGGTCAAAGTAAGGACGTGATTTTAGACTCGGCTGTGGATCACCCTGCCAGCCCCCAGCAGTGTTAATATGAATGCTCACGTTCCTGCCACTGTGCCTTGGGAGCATCCATTGCCATCCACGCGCACCAGCTCCCAATGAGCTGGCGGACATCAGTCTTGTGGACATCCACACAGGTGGCAATTGGCTCCCACAATGGCTTTCATTTGCATGCATTTGATCTAACAAGGGTTAACAGTTGTTACAAGCGCATTAATGTCTGGGGGGTAATCATCTATTTATATCTCTTTCTCAATGGCTCTTGGGGTGTTTATCTTTTCACTATTGACTGGAAGGAACGCTTCCAATTTCTGAAATAAACATTCTCAAGTTGAGTGGGATTTTAAAAACAGGCATCGGTGGAAATAAGACATTGTCAGCATCGGCAGCATCTTGCCTGTCAAGGTCATCATCCCTGTGGGCCTTGTCACATACCAGTGTTTCCTGATGGAGACTGAGATGCACAGCCAGCGGGAATGTGCGGGAAAGTCCTATCTGTCGGAATGCCTGGTATTTGTAACATTAGAGATGTTTACCATTATCCAAAGAGAAAGAATCAAGAATAGAGGTGGGGAGGTAGAGGAGGGAGAGAGAGAGATCGAAAGGTTTATAATTGAGATATTGAGAGAGATTGAAATAGAAATCAAGATGAGAGATTTGAGCGAGATTGAGAATGATAACAAGAAGAGATTAAGAAAGCAGTTGAAAGAGAGGAGAGAGACAGAGAGCAACGAGAGGATCCTGAGGGTTGGCTGGCATCCTGCTCAGTCTGCGGGTTCAGAACACACAGGGCAGATTGATCAGCAGACGACCACTGCAGGGACGGCTCAGGCCTAATGTCACTTTCCAGCAGAATTCCCTACTCTCTGGGTGACCTCAGCTTTTCTGTCGGAACCCTAACCTGATTGGATGAGGTCCACCCACATTATGAAGCATCATTTGCTTTACCCAGAGTCAACTGACTTGAATGCTGAGCTCATCTTTAAAAGGTCTCCCGAGCAGCAGCCAGACTGGTGTTGGACCCGATAGCAGAGTGCCATGGCCTGGCCAAACTGATGTTGCTAGCTATGACATGCACCCCACGTTCACAGTGCACTGTGTGACCGGCTGTGATGTGTGGTGTGGGGAACAAGTCACTGTGGTCAGAATGAAGAAAGTCTCCAGAGCCATCACCCAAATGTTGGCATCGCCACTGCCACCCCTCCCTGCCCACTGCATCCCGGAAGAGCCATAGATTCTCCTGTTCATTGGTAGCAATGTTCTAGAAGTTTTTATACCTTGGGCCACACAGTCCATACACCCTTTCTTCTGGCTGGATTCAGCATATAATGGCTTTGGCACCAACCATGCATGGAATGAGATAGTCCCTCTCTGTTGCTAGCAAGATGCCATGCCAGGGGAGTCATATTTGCTTACCTGTTGATGGTGTTCAGGTCATGATGGTTCAGGCTGGCTGTTAGAAGCTAAGTCCTGGACAAGTGTCCACATGAGGACGTGTTTTCCTTTACGATGGCTGGCGGCAGAGACAGGCTCACAGCTGTCTCATGAACTCCAGCTGGATGACACCACTGTACATTCACACCGATGTGAGCTCCCTGCTTCCCTTTTGCTTGCTGTGCCTTGAGTTGCACACAGTCAGTGTTTTGACTACCGTCCTCTGCAGTGCAATCGCCGCTGTCAGCTCGATTGGATTGGAAACCCCTAAAAGGCACACCCAGTGAGTCTGTGACAGACTGTCCAGAGGGTGTAACTAAGAGGGAGTGCCTACCCTGAGGGTGAGCTGCACCTTCCCAGGGCTGGGCCCAGAACTAAACAAAGGGGGAAGGAGGCAGGTGAATACCAGCATTCCTCTCTTTCTCATTCTCATTGTCTTTCTCTCCCTCCTTCCCTCCCTGCCCCCACCCCCCTCTTTCTATCTGAGTGAAGACGTACTATATCTAGTTGCCCCACCTGGAGCCATTCCTCTTACTATTCTCTCTCCATTGCTATATACTGTACGACCCTCAAAATAACCATAGCATCAGACCTGGAGAGCCGCTCACTTTCAGCTCTTCCAGAGGCCCGAGTTCAGTTTCCATCCATGCTGAGAACCTCACAAACACCATTAACTGCAGTTGCAGGGGGATCTGACGCCCTCTTCTGGCCTCTGTGAGCAATGCACACACATCATACACAGACATCTACATGTAAGAAATTTTAGATTAAAATACATTATCAACACAAACGAAATTCTCAAAGAGTAAAATAAAAACATATCCAGCAAAGCCCAGCTTTCCATTTTTCTTCTCATGTTCACCCTCTACTTCGGATACCAGTGACTAGCCAAAGCTGATACAGTTTCCAGGTGTGTTTGCTTCCTGAACATATATGGTTTCAGATGCCATGTTTCAGTTTATGGTTCATTTGTCCTAGATTGTAGACATACTTGAAGCTTTGGTATGGATTTTTAAAAACATAATTATTTACTGATTCTTTGGGAATTCTATTTCATTCCCTCCCCCAATCATGCTCACTTCCCAGTTCCTCTTTATCTGCCCCTCACCCTTGCAGCGTGCCTTCCCCAAAGAAAACCCCCAGAAAATTAATTAAAAACAAAGCAAAACAGCCTATCTCACTCCTCCATCTTTCCAATACTTTTTCGCTCATCCCTGTGGTCTTGGTGGGTCACACAGTATACCCTTGTCCAAGCCACCCCATCCACAAAATGATTACTGCAATGAGTCGTTGGTCTGGTTCAAGGCCTCTGGCAAATCATCATCACTGAATCCTCACTAAAACTCCTCTTGGATACCCTGTTCTTGCCCTGGGTCTTGGCGTTCCTGAAGTTATCATTCCAGAGGACCAGTTCCTTCACGCTTTCCAGCAGGCCACAGATGGGGTGGAGTGGATGCCAGGATGGACCAAACCAAGGCCCAGGATGTGGGTCTGGGTGGTAGCTGAGCTGGTTAGTATGGGCCACTGTCCCCATCAAGCGAGGGGCAGAGCCAGCCTTCCTAAACCCAAGCCATTAGAGTCAGCTCTCCCATGCCCCTGGTGAGGGATGGAACCATCTCTCCCAAGTGTAGGGGCCAAATCTCCAATGGGGAGTGAGGCCAGATCTCCTGCTGCAGTGTCCAGAGAGAGCCATGGCCAGCTACCCCAGGGCCAATGAGGGGTAGGGAAGATTCAGCTTGGCCCTCAGATTTCAACACACATGGTTGCTACAACCCCTATGGGCATTAGACTTCATTGTAAACCCCAGATGAAGGAGGAAAATAGACCCAGACATGGCCCTTGGCAGCAGCTCTGATGTGGGTTTTTAACTGTTCTATTGTTTGTTCGAAAGATAATTGTACCTTTACCAAAGCTCAGCTGCTAATATTGGACTTGTATATTTCTCTTCTGTTGACCCATTCATCTCAATTTATCCTTGCTTCCAAGGTCAGCATAGTTTCAAATGTCTTGAAATCACATAGTGATGTCATTTATTCTTACCCTGGAAAAGCATTTTATTTCTTCTTGATTCTTTACATTTTCCATGTGAATTTTAGAATTAGTCTGTCAATGTGTATATGTGTGTATGCACATGTACGCATGCATTCACATGTATGGTTGTATATGGAAACCAGAGAGCAAACTAGACTGCTGTTCATTAGGTGCCATCCACCTTGTCTTTGGGGGCAAGATCTCTCACTGAGACCCAGGGCACAGCATCTTGTCTAGACTGAACCCTGGTATCCATCTGTCTCTGGAGTTACAGGTGCATGACACCTTACCTGGCTCCTTTTTTACTTAGTTTTTGGGGATCAAACACAGGTCCTCCAGCTTGTACAGTGGGTACTTAACCAACTGAGTGGCTCCCCAGCTCCATTTGCCAATGCCTATAAGTTTTCCTCTGTGATTTCATTTCATAACTGAGTGTTGAGTATATAAATCTGTTTGGAATGTGACTGGATCTTCACGTTGAGCCTTCTGATCTATAGACAGTTTTCCTCCCCATTTATTTAGGTTTTTTCTTTAATTTTCAGAAATATTTTTGAGGCTTTCAATGAGCAAATCTTTATCTGCTTTTGTTATCTCTGCCATTGTCCTAGTGTCTTGCCTGCTACTATGGTAAAACACCCTGACAATGAGCAACGTGGGCAATGGAGGCTTCTTTCAGTTTATAATTGCAGACCACTGTCCATCATTATGAAGAAGTCAAGGCAGGAACTCCAAACAGCAAGTCACACCTCATTCATCCACAGTCAAGAGCAGAGAGAGAGAGAGAGAGAGAGAGAGAGAGAGAGAGAAATGTTCACTTGCTTGCTTGTGCTCAACTCAATTTCTCCTTTCTTTTACAGATTAGGATGCTCCGCCTAGAGAATGATGCCACCCACAGTAGTAGCATTTGTATCAATTAACTGAATTAATTCAATCATCCACAGACATGCCCATAGGCTAACCTGATCTAGTCTATCTCCCACCAAGACTCCTTTTTCCTGGTTAATCTAGATTATGTCATGCTGACAATTACAATTATCTATTGCTTCCATATTTTCTACTTTTAAAAACAGATTTGGGCATGATTTTGATTATTTTCTCAAGGTGTTTGACTGTTGGCTCCCACTGTACAGAGCAACCTTTGACTTTCAATATCATGAAGCCTTGGTAAACTCTGATTTCAGCTCTGTTCCAGCTGAGTCAATTCCACCACTTTCCCCACAAGCACTATCTTACTAAAATCTATAGGCAAAGGTAAGATCGTCTTCTTCTTCTTCTTTTTTAACATAGACACATAACATTTTATTTTCTTGCTTTATTGCAGTGGCTACATCCTCTACCACAATGTTGAATGTAAATGATAACAAAGGACATTGTTTCTAATTTCTGATCTTACACTCAGTCTTTCACTATTATTCATGACATCAGGTATTGGTACTGTGAAGATAACCCTTTCAGGTTGGGGAAGTTCTCTCCTATACTTATGTTTTTGGAGGTTTTTTTTTAAAGTCAGAATTGGATGTTGAATTTTTCGAAGTGATTTTTTTCTGTGTCTTCTGAAATAGCATATTGCTCCCCCCCCCCACTGCTGCTTTATTAGTCACATTTCCGTTTAGTCTAAAATATTCCTGGTACCTATCTCTTGTGATTTGTTCCATGAGTTGTTCAGACGTGTACTCTTCCATCAGATGATTTTAAGAGTGTTTCTCTAATTGATTCCTAAGTAAGTTCACATTGGCCACGAGTATTACTTAAGCTCATCCTGATGATCCATCCTAGAGCTGCTTATACCCACAAGGGTCTGTACCCCAGCATTTCAAGCTCACAGAGGAATAGTGTGGGCCACTGTTGGGGGAGGGTTCTCCCTAAAGCTCTATTGCATGGAGTTGGTGAATAACATTGTCAGTCGTCTGCACCCTCGTTGTTCTTCCATTCACATATTCTGCCAATTATTGAGAGAATGTCTCCACTCTTTGGTTATCACTGTGGCTTATCTATTTATGCTCAAGTTACATCAGTGTTTGAACTTCTGCCATTAACTTCAAGGTGATTTATAATTGTTAGGTGCTTCATGAACAGATGTCCCTAGCCATATAATGTAGCCATCTTTAGTCTTCACAATCATTCACTTTGAAATAAATCTACTCCTCAGAGTCTGTCTTTTTTCTCTGTATTTTTAGCTTTCTCAGAGATAAGTTTTAGTCAGTATAGCCTGATCTCAAATTTGTAATCATCCAGCTTCAACATCCTGAATGCTAGAATTATAACAGCAAACAACTATACTTGACTCTTTTGTTACTTTTTAATAATTAAGTGGGTGTTTTGTAAATAATTTTAATTTATCTTTGACAATTTCTTACATGTATGTAATGCATTTTGACCATATGCTCCCTCTTCCTTGTTGTCCTCTGATGTGGGATTCCCCTCTGTATGCTCAGAATATGTTTTATTACCATTGGTTAATAAAGAAGCTGCTTCAGCCTATAGCAGGGCAGAATATAGTCAGGCTGAAAGAGATATAGAGAGTAGGCAGAGTCATAGAGATGCCGTGTAATTGCCAAAGGAGACACCATGTAGCTGCCAAAGAAGACAGATGCCAGATCCCTGCCAGTAAACCACAGCCTTGTACTGATGCACAGGTTAATAGAAATGGGTTAACTTAAGATGTAAGAGTTAGCTAAAATATGCCTAAGCTATTGTCCAAACAGTATTGTAATTAATATAGATTTTGTATTATTATTTGGGTCTGGGCAGCTGGGAAACAAATGAGCAGTCTCCACCTACAATCCTGTCTCATGCCCCTATCTCCAACCCCAATCTCTCTGGAGCCATTCTTCCTAGTACATTTCCCTCCTACTTTATGATTAGATTCTATAAGCCACCGAGTTTAATTGGGATTTCTGCCATACGCGTGGGGAAGGGATTATTTATTGGATCATGAGTTCCTTAGCAGTGACTGCACCTCTCTACCAGAAACTATTAGCTGTGGGTAAGACCTTCATGTGCCCTTGTCTTAATTTGCTTTCTGAGGATGTAATAAAACACTGACTAAAACCAACCTGGGGAGAAGAAGGTTTGTCTCAAAGTATGCTGTGCAGTTTATTGTCAAGGGAAGCAAAAGCAGGAACTGGAGGTAGGGACCTGGAGACAGGAACTGAAACAAAGGCCATGGATGAAAGCTGTTCGCTGGCTTGCCCACTACTGTTTGACCAGCCTGCTTTTTTATATAGGCCACGAGCACTTGCCCTGGGGTGTGGTACCACCCAGAGTGGGCTGGGCCCTCTCCCATCAATCATTAACTTAAAAAAAAAAAGAATGCCCCCAGGCCAATCTAAGGGAGGAATTTTCTCATTCCCTCCTCCGTGGGACTCTAGCTTGTGTCAGGATGTCAAAAACTAAGCAGAACCTCATCTCACCCTCCTTCTTGCTAGGATGCTGCAGGTCTTGTGTAGGTGGCCTACAGCAAGTCATAGCACTCCCCCATTCCCCACAGCATTCCCTTCATCCCCCACAGAACTCCCCCATCCTCCACAGCACTCCCCCATCCTCCAGCCCTTCCATGCTTCTTGCCCCTTCTTTGAGATCTTCCCTGAGCCTTGGAAGGAAGAATGGATGATGCCCCAGATGATGCCCCATGCCACCTGAACTGTTTTATTTGCTTTGTGCCCTTCTGAATGTTGCACCATTTGCTCTTGTTTTCAATGGAAAATTGACTCTGAGTCTTATATTTGTTCTTCTGTATGCCCTCTTTACTTATTTTTAAGGAGTATTTATTTTCCCTTTTGCTTCTTTCTTTTTCTTTTATATTGACCTAATGGTGGTGTTGGGTAGAACATCATGGTTGGAGAATGTGAAGAGGCAGGACTGCATACTCCATAGAAGCTGGAGCAGAGTATGGCAGCCAGCCAGAGACCAGGGACAAATTCCTTCAAAGGCACGCTTCTTCCATGCAGAATCTACCCCCATCACATTTTTATAACACCACCCAATTATGAACTCATCAGCACAAAAATATTGATGAAGTCGGAGCCCTCATAATCTGGTTATCTTCTCTTAACTGGATATACCACCTCAGATTCAATATTCAACACATTAGCCTTTTGGGGGATACTTGATACAGAAGCACTGAATCATATATAATGTTGATATATGGAATGCAAAGTATTATGGTTATTAAAGGACATAGCCTAAAAGTCTTTAAAAATGAAAACTAGAACTGTCATATGATCCTCCCTGCCCACTGCTGGATCTATATCTGAAGGAAGGAAAGTCAGAAACCAAAGAAACAAATTCCCATGTTCATGGCCTCACCACTCACCGCAGGTGAGACAGGGCCCCAGTCCAAGGACAAGGACCATCTGTGGGTGAGGGGATGAAGACAAAGTGGTGTAACCACTGAAGCTCCTCAGCACAAAAGAGGAAAAATCTGTCACTTGTGACAGTGTGGATGGACTCTGAGGAAGCTGACCCAAGGGAACAAACATGGTTGAGGAAGGTAGTTTCATTGCTGGTGGGCTTGGCAATCCTATGTGAGTGGTATAGTTTTCTTTATGTCTCTTCTACTTGGAGTTTTTTTTCAGCTTCTTGTATTGTTGGCTTCACAACATTCATCAAATTAGAAAATAATTCAGTCTTTCTTTTTTAAATTTTTCAGAAATTCAAAGGTATTTTTCAAATATCTCTTTTTGCCCCATTCTGAGAACACTGATCATATTTTGGAAGTATTTAATCGCTCCATGGCATACTTATTATTAAAATTATTTTGAATAGGTTATATTACTATGCATGTCTTCAAATTCATTAATCTTTGTGCTCTTCTTTGAGTATTTCATCTGTGTGTATTGTGTTTACACCTTTTCCCCATCCTCCATTTCCTTCTCCTCCAATTTTCCAGCTCCTCCAGTGCCCCCTATTCCTTCTTAAGCACACAACCTCTTATTTTTTAATTTTAATTGTTTTATACACATAAACACACACATCCTGTTGAGTCCATTTAGTGTTTTTCACATGTATATGCATTTAGGGTTGACCACTTGAGATAGAATAACTATCAGGGGACTCTTCACTAGACAAAAAAATGATTCTTCCCTCATTTAGGAGTGGGACTTTGTAAGCATCCACCCATCCATGTTGGCATATCAACTGGTGTCATTTTCAGGTTTTTTTTAGACAACCATGTTGCTGAGATTTCAGAGTGCAGCTTCTCTGTTGAACACAGAAGGCATACTAGCACAGATATCCTGGTCCTCTGGCTCTTGCAACCTTTCTGCCCCTTCTTCTGTGATGTTCCCTGAGCTTTAGGGGTAGAAATTGTGTTGTAGATGTACCGGCTAGGGTTGGACACACTACCGTCAGTTGTTATCTGCATTTTGACCAGTTGTGGACTTCTGTAATGCCCTCTATCAGCTGCAAAGACAAGCTTGTTTAATGCGGGAAGCCCAACAGTTATCTAATGGGCCTTTTCAAAAGGAGGAAATTCATGTCTGGTACTGCAAACTTAGCCAGCTACCCAAGGCTGGTGAAGCATGAACCCTAGCGGAAAGCCTACTACTACCACTTTGCTAACCAGCATCGTCCCTAACCAGCATCGTCCCTAACCAGCATCGTCCCTAACCAGCATGATTCCTAACCAGCATGGTTTCTAACCAGCATCGTTCCTAACCAGCGTCGTTCCTAACCAGCATTGTCCCTAACCAACATCGTCCCTAACCAGCACCGTCCCTAACCAGCATCATTCCTAACCAACATCATTCCTAAGCAGCATCATTCCTAACCAGCATCGTCCCTAACTGCTTTCTAACTAGCCACAGGTGAGCATAACAGCCGTGTTTCTAATTGCCGTTAACCCCATTGGTGTCGCTTTTATCTCACTTATAATTTCTACCCTCTAGAAATTCATAGAGGGCTGTCTGGTCTCTTCCACATCTCTAGCTAGCTTTGTGAACATATGGATTCTTGTTTTAATGTCTTTTCAGACGTCTTTGCCTGCTGATTCGAACACTGTGTCAGTTCCGGGTTGGTTTGAATTGATTTATTCCCTCATGTGTTGAAATTTCCAGCTTCATCACATTCCCGACAACTTTTTATTGGACATCAGTCAATATGAACTGTCCCTGTGATGCTGGATGTATTTGTATTGCCATAAATATCACGGGGCTTTGTTCAATGCAACCATGTCTTATTGCTTTTGCAGGTCTTCTTAGGTGAAACGTAGGCAGCGTGAAGCACAGTGCTTCATGCCCCACCCTTGAGGCCACTATCTCAGGAACTTTGATGGTACAAAAACAAAAACAAACAAACAAACAAAAAAATTACCCTTGCCCCTAGGTGAACAGTGGGGACCAAACCTTCCATCTGTGCTGGGAAGGTGAACTGTGTTGGTCTGAGAGTCGTCTGTGTGCGTCCTTCAGTCTAAATTCAGCACCCTCACCTGGTTTTTCTTCTCCTGGGCGCCTCTTCCATTTTCTCCATACAGAAGGCCTGCCTGCACCTGTATCCTCCTCTCAGGGAGTCCACTAGGGTCTCTGGTGTGTTCTGTCTCTCAGCATCTCTGGCTTCCATCACCTGGTATCAGTTTCTCTCAAAGCATTGCTTTATACACACCCACGACCACCATTTTGTTGATGCTGCGGGCAGTGTGCTTCATTTTTGCCATTTCATTGTTTGGGAGGCAAAATTCTCCTGTTTTGCATTTTCTTCATTAAAAATATATTATTTGATATAAAAAGGTGATCAAATGTTGTCTCTTCACTTCAAATTCACAAGAATGGGACAAAACTGCTCCTTTGCTGGAGTGCTGGCAGGAGAGGACACAGCACAGCTCTGCTCTCAGTGTTTTTGGACAATCACAGTTGGGGTGACATGTGCTTCAACAGAACACATGTGACCTCAAGTCAGGGAAGAACTCAAACTCCACCAGGCTACTGGCCAAGGTGAGTAAGGAGGCAACCACAGGGTTGGACAGTGTGGAAGGCATGCTAGATGCACAGAATCAGGACTGGCACACCCTAGGCAGGATCTGAACCTGGAGAGTGTGGAGCAAGATGGGATAAAGATGAAAGTCTTCTCTGTGTACTTGGTTGGGTCATCCTCATGGGACTAATCACCTTTGCTAAGTGCTTAACTCATGGTTACAGTGGTGCCTTGTGCCTCTTAGCCCTGAAAGAAAGGCAAACCATGCTTCAGCCTGGAGGTTGGGGCTCCAACCTCCTGGAAAGAGGAGTGATGGGAAGGGATAAACAGAACCTGAGGCAGGTCAGACTCCAGTGAGGTCCTTGGGTGTTTTGTATGGATTGATGACAAAGGACAGAGCAATATGAACACTGACTACCATCAAGTCAGACCTGCAGCAACAGGTAGCCCTGCTGGCTGAAAGTATAGGCTTCTTTTCACATCACAACTGCTGTGGAATAATGCCCTTGCACACTGTAAGGATTTTTCACTCATATTGATTTAATAAAACACTGATTGGTCAATAGCAAAACAGGAAGTATAGGTTGGGCAACCAGACTAAGAGAATTCTGGAGAAAGGAAAGGGAGAGAGTCAGTCATCATCCAGATGCAGAGGAAGCAAGATAAGAATTGCTGCACTGAGAAAAGTTTCCAAGCCACGAGGCTAAACAAAGACAAGAATTATGGGCTAATTTAAGTTGTAAGAGCTAGTTAATAATAAGCTTGAGCTAATTGACCAAACAGCTTATAGTTAACATAAACCTGTGTGGTTTTTTGGGACTGAACAGTTGCAGGTTAGGGCAAGACAGAAACTTTCATCTACAAAAAACCATGTAACGGGGGGGGGGGGACTTTGGGGCCTATGGAGGTGAATGTAGCATCTCTATGAGATGAGGCTACTTGGAAAGAGTCTTCTCTTGGATAAGAGGTATGGATAGGGCATGTGGTCTGCAGGAACACTGCCCACTGTGATACAAAGAAAGAAGAGAGCAAAGTGTGCCAAGGATGTGACCCCAGGAAAGAGTTTTTATAACCTAAGGTCATAATAACTGTAGGTAGGTCACAGGGATGAAAAAGCAAAGTTAACACAAGCTCTAAGCTAGCACACCCTGTATGAGTCATGGTTTGTTAAAAACTACCTGTCAAAAGTAGAGACTTAGATGACTGGAGAACTCTGGGTGGTGCTCTGAGTCATCATTGGTTCTGGGAGGTACAATAGTGGGTCTTGGTTCTGTGACTATATGTCTATTTTCAGGTATTTGTGATGAATTGATTAGAAGGTAGATTAACACCAATGTATGACACTTACTATAAAGTATTTCAAAAAAAATAAAATAAGGGAAAGAGAGATGATGGAAGGAGGGAGGGAGGAGGAAAAAAGAAGAATGAGGAAAGGAAGACAGAAGGAGAAAGAGGAAGAAGGATTGAGAGAGGATAGAACTGTTCTGGCTGAACACTATCCAGTTGACTTTTAAGTGCCTGTGGGTCTCTACCATCCTTGTCTTTAGGACCTAGAACATTCATTATTCTCTTCTGCTGAAGCTAGGAAACCACCCAGGCTGTAGAGCTTCAGAGCTGGGCATCTCAGGGGAACTCTCTCAGCTCTGTAGTAGAGCATGAGGAGTAGAGTATGCTTGATACATTCACTGTCCACCTAACATTCCATCCCAATATCATCCATCCTTGTAGAATGACCTCCATTCTGCACCCACCCAATACTACCTGCCCTGGCCCTACAGTGTATCTCCTGAACCTGCGGTTGGCTCTCTCAGCCTTCATTCTCCATGATCAACTAACAATTCTTGTAGTTTCCTTTCACTTTGTCTCCAGCTGTGATGTGTGTTGTGGAATATTTGTACACTGTATGGTGATTTGTTGCTGTGATTGGTTTAATGAAGAGTTGAGTGGGTAATAGTTAGGCAGGAAGTATAGATGGAACTTCTTGCAGAGCAAGAAGAAGGAGGAGATGAATTGAGGTGTGAGAGATGCTATCAAGATGCGGAATGAGTTGGACACACAAAATGGGAGAGAGGTAAAAGCCACATGGTAGAACATAGATGGTGTGGGATTTCCCTCTGTATGCTGTGAATTCCACTGATTAATAAAGAAGCTGTTTGGGGCCTGCAATAGGGCAAAAGAGTAGAGCTAGGTGGGGAAAACTAAACTGAATGGTGGGAGAAAGAAGGCAGAGTGAGAGACAAGCCATATAGCCCTGCCAGAGACAGAAGCCAGAACTTTACCTGGTAAGCCACAGCCTTGTGGTGATACACAGATTAATAGAAATGGGTTAAATTAAGATGTAAGAGCTAGCTAATAAGAAGCAAGAGCTAATTGGTCAAGCGGTGATTGAATTAATACAGTTTCTGTGTGGCTATTTTAGGAGTCTGAGAAGCCAGGAAACAAACAAGCAGCCTCTTACAACACAAAGATTAACAAAAATATGGATTAATTTAAGTTATGAGAGCTAACAGGCCGAGCTTTCATAGTTAATAATAAGTCTCTGCATTGTATTTTTTAGCTGAAAGTCCAAAGGAAAGTTTGATTACAGATGTGCATTGTGCAGACAGGTGGGATGAGCCTTTCTAAGACTGAGCTCCTACTGGTTCCAGTGCATCTTGCTGCTGCTAAGGCCTTGTTGTACATTTTAGAAATAGCTCCTATGTTAAAGCATGCAGACTCACCGTCTTAGAGTGTTTCTAAGATCACTGTGGATCTCCTACTTGGGAACACTAGGCTCCATTCAAGTGCTATGACATGCATAGCTTCTAGCAGGTGGCCAGCTCTGCAAATATCTCCCACTACCAGGTAAAAAGTTATCAATAAGTACTCTTTCTAAGCGATCTTTAATTTTGAACAACTTTTGGAAAATTGCAGCTATTGTAGTGTCCCGATACAACTGCATTCAACCCCAATCTTGGTTGTTACATTGGTGAAGATCTATAAACATAAGCTAAGCCCCGGGGTTTTTTTTAAACAGTCTTTGTGCTCACCCACAGCTTCTTCTTGTTAAGAATGTTTGATGGATGCTTCAAAACTGTGTTTTTATCCACCTGTCAGGCTGTCTGTACAACTGAGAGTCTCTGAGAAGTTGGTGATGACCAAGAGGGCACCCCAAGTGAAGGTCACCTTGGAACATCACAGCTGTCTGGCAGCACACACATTGATACCTTGTTGTACATGAAAGTAAATGGTCTTGGGTTTGCTTTATAATTATTTGTTGGCATAAGGAAAAGTGATCCTGGGTCTATGCATGGACACATGTCCCTGCTGGAATCAAATAGTGAAACCTGCCCGGGTGTTGGCAGCCCTGAAACTGTAGATGTGACCATTTCACTCTAAATTTAGCCTATTCCTGTCTCTAAGTTTTTATCAGCTTAAAACACCATATGAGTCTATAAAAATTTCTTTCTATTCATCAGTTCAGAATTGGGAGTCTATGGCACCCAAGACATATTAGGAAAGTAAGCTCACAGGATATGGTAGTACATGCCTTTAATACCAACACTTGGGAGGTACAGTCAGGCTGGTCTCTGAGCTTGAGGCTAGCCTGGTCTACATAGAGAGTTTCAGGTCAGACACAGTTACATAGTGAGTCCCTGTGGTGGTTTGAAAGAAAATGCCCCCCCACCTTAGAGAGTGACACTATTAGGAGGTGTGGCTTGTTGGAGTACAAGTGGTCTTGTTGAAGGAAGTATATCACTGTGCAGACAAGCTTTGAGGTCTTATATGCTCAAGCTATGCCTATTATGGTACACAGTTTACTTCCTGTTGCCTGTGTCTCAAGATGTCGAACTCTCACATGCCTCTCCAGCACCACGTCTGCCTTCAAGCTGCCATGCCTCCCCACATGATGACAATATACTAGACCTCTGAACTGTAGGCCAGCCCCAGTTAAAAGTGGCTGTGGTCATGATGTCTCTTCACAGCAATAGAGACCCTAACCAAGACAGACCCTGTCTCAAAAGGTGCTACAGCTGGACCTAAACAGCAAAGAAGGTCCACAGCACTAAGGGGCCATCATGGGGCCATGGGATGGCACACACCTCTGTAGGATCCTGTAGAGGGATGGCTGGATAGTCTTGCATAGTCAGAGGCAGGTGAACCTCTGGTACCCACAGCACAGTGGGCACATAGTGATGGGCCAGCCAGTCCCTTCCCTCCATGTCAGCACTTCATGGCTTGTCTCCAGGGTAGAGATGCAAAAGAGAAGGAGCAGGAGGTCTGACTGTCCCGGGACTCTTGCTGTGACTTGCAGTTTCTGTGTATACCAGAAGTCTGCTGAATATGTTTCAGGGGCACTGGGGCATGGGGCTGCAGCCCAGAAGGTAGGAAGGCAATGCTCTATCCACCGGAACCAGAATCCCTGCGTGGCTCTGGGCCTACCAAAAATGTACAAAATGGAGTACTTTTAGAGTTGGCAGGCATAGAAGATGCTTGCTGTCACTGCTGTTGTGGGAGGTGGAGAAAGTTGCATCCTTTCGTGGGTGGACTCTTGAAGATCCTTTTTTTTTTTTTTTAAATTTTCGAGACAGGGTTTCTCCGTAGCTTTTTTTGGTTCCTGTCCTGGAACTAGCTCTTGTAGACCAGGCTGGCCTCGAACTCACAGAGATCCACCTGCTTCTGCCTCCCCAGTGCTGGGATTAAAGGCTTGAGCCACCACTGCCCGGCTTGAAGATCCTTTTTGTGACTTAGCATGGGTCTTACCTTCCCTTGAAGGGTCACTAAGGGCCTTTTCATATGATGCACACCTCTCTCTCTCTCTCTCCCTCTCTCTCTCTCTCTGCCTTGAGTGACGGTGAAGCTCTCCCTAACACTGCACATTTATAAGTCTGAATGAGCCCAACAGCAGAGAATAACCCCTTCTGGGCTGTTCTCAGGCATCCTGTGGCTTCACCTCCCTTTTGGTTCAGAAAGGCTTTTATCTGGCTCTCCTGTTACTCTCTTTATTTGCCTTCCTCGGTGATAACTGCTGGAATTATTCTCACTGGCTTCCCCACTGTCTGTGGACTTGACCTATTTCTTAAAGGAAAAAACAGGAAAACAAAACCAGAAAACAAGCCACCTACTAGTTAAATACAAATACTCCATCCTTTGTATATATGTATGTAGCATACGCCTGTGTGTGCACGTGTGAGCATGGGCGTGGGCATGTGCAGGACTTTGTGGAGATCAGAGGTGGACACTGGGTGACCTCTATTACTTCCACCTACCTTTTCTGCTTGAAATAGAGCATCTCACTGAACCTGAAACTTGTGTTTGGGCTAGACTGGTTAGCTAGCAAGCCAGAGTAAGCCTGTCTGTGCTTCAACCACAACCCCCAGCACTGAGGTTACAGGTGTGTATGGTCATACCTAGCTTAACATGGGTGCTGAGGATATGAACTTGGGCCCTATGTTTACTCAGTAAGCACTGGTATCCACTGAGCTCTCTCCTCATCGCTGATTGCTTCATTTTTCTTCCTCTTCAATATCCCAAACAATTGTTCGTACATAAACTTGCTTATAATAACTTCAGCCCAAAATCAAAATCAAATTTATCCAGATTTCTACAACATTAACTAAATGTCTTAATTATTCTCTGTTTTCTTTTGATACTTGTCCATGTACAGGGATAATCCCTGCACATCACACATTAATTTTGTATTATTCTTTTCTACTTAATTCCACAGAAAGAACCATCCTCATTTTACTCTATAATCTTTCTAATCTGTTTTTGTTTGAAATTTTCTGAGCAAAAGACAAAAAGTATTTATTATTTAAAACCCTATCAGTTAAAAGTAATTACAAGGGGTTCAAAAGATAAAAAAGTATTTATAATTTAAAGACCTCAGTGTTAAAAGCAATTACAAGGGTTTCCCACCAAGCTAGTGTAGCGAGCACAGCGGCAAGAAGCTCTCTGACTCCTAGCCTAGGGAATGATGAAGGAAATCCAGGGCACAGCTTGTGTCTCTAAAGTCAAGGTCTGTCCATCCTTACGTCCTGGGACAGCTGCTTAGCACAAAGCACACCAGGGATCAGCTAGTCTGCAATCGCAAAGGCAGGCACAAGAGGATAGGTGGACTCTTGCCCAGTATAGGTGATAGGGGGGTAGGAGGAGTCAACCTCTGCTAGTAGCCAGGGATAAGTGATTCCCAGGAGTGACAAGTGACAATGACTTACTATTAACTTGGGTGCCATGGTCTGGGGAGCTTCACGCCTTGAAGAGGACAGGCTCCTTTTGAAGGGCTTTGAAGCCAGTCCCAAAAGGCATTGCAGGTGACCCATGATATCTGTAGCTCCCTTTCTGGAAGTGACATGAATCTTATATGGTCTAGATCCAGATTGTCCTGAGGGCAGTAGATAAATACTATTCCTACACATAGGCAGGATGGGATAAGAGGAGAAATAGTATCAATAAGGGAAAACAATCCTACAATTAATCACTCCAAGTTGACCAGAAGATTAAAATGAAGAGAGGCGTAAAAAGAAGTATTTTTAAGAAATATGACTGAATAAACACATGATCTCTAGGTGAAAATTACTCATGTCTTCCTTATATAAAAACAAATGCTTCAAAAATAATTATATAGTTGGTGTTGAAATAGAAAAGATAAAATGTACCAAGCAATTGAAGATAACAACAACAACAGTATACACACATGCACAAACACAATCTACAGCAGCAAAAACCCAAGATAAAATGCTGGAATATGATTTTGAGAAAAGGAGCTAATTGGAAGAAGAAGGAAGAGGAGGAGTAGAAAGAGGAAAAGGAGGAAGAGGAGGAAGAAGAAGAAGAGGAGGGAGAAGAAGGAGGAGGAAGAGGAGCAGAGGGAGAAGGAGAAGAAGAAGAAATAGTCACTAAAAGATATTCTAGAGATCAGATCTTGTGGAACTCTAGGTGCTTGGACAGATCACAGAGAAGATCAGGGAACCAGAAGGCATTTTGAGGAAAAATGATCCCAAATACTGCAGCCAAGGACAGGAACAAAGTGTTTTCATTTAGCAAAGACCAAGATCTGCATTTTAAATTTCAAAGGGAGACCACCTTGATGAAGTTTAAGCCACAGTCAAGAATCTGGCTGTACAATCTCTGAAAGAGGAAGGAATTTCAAGGATTTTTAAAAATACCTATTAGTATCTTAAAATTTCCCATGTGACTTAACCTCCTGAATTGAATCATCCTGTTGGCAACCAGTAGAAGATCAATTTTTGGTTATTCAGAAGGTTTTTTTTAAGATTCACATGTAGAGTAGAGTAAATATGGATACGAATAATACATGTTTCAAAAGAAAAGGAAGGTTTCACCACAAAGTGTTTGAGGAGGTAGACATGTGATGCTTAACTTGATTTGAAAGTAATACGGTGTGTGCATGCCTTAAAGCATCATAAAATTCCTGTACACATGTACAATAGTTGTGTCAATTAAAATACAAGTCCAAGGACTCTAAAGAAAGCCATGCGATTAAGAGTGCATGTTAGGTGGATTTTCTTTTACTCTAGCCCCACAGTGGAATGCCAAAATGTTGTTTGTTTTTTACTCTTTTGGCTTTTTAAGGGGAACCCATCACCCAGCTCCCAAATAAATCACACATGGAGGCTTATTCTTATAAATGCCTGGCCTTAGTGTGGCTTGGTTCTGGCCAACTTTTCTTAAATTAACCCCCTCTACTTTTTGCCTCTGGACTTTTTTCTTTTCTTGCTCTGTAATCTTACTTTCGCTCTTACTCCATGGCTGACTTGTGTGGCTGGGTGACTGGCCCTATCTTTTCTCACTCCTTGATCTTTCTTGCTCCTTCTTCTCCCCCCCCCCCCAGATTTCTCCTTCTATTTATTCTCTCTGGTGGCGGTTCTGCCTATCCCTTCTCCTGCTTCTCCATTGACTGGTCAGCTCTTTATTAGGCCATCAAGTGTTTTAGACAGGCAACGAATCACAGCTTTACAGGGTTAAACAAATGTATCATAAGCAAAAGTAATACCTTAAAATAATATTCCACAACAGTGCATGTTGCTCCTGCAGAAAATTCAAGTTTAGGTCTCAGTGTTTCTGCTGAGTGGTTCACAACTTCTTGTAACTCCAGCTCTAGAAAATCTGATACCTTCTTTTAGACTGCAGATCTTTCCTGTACACACACACACACACACACACACACACACACACACACACACCACAGCACATAAACACAAATCTTTATAAATGAAATAAAATATAATTCTAAAAATTCTACCATATAGATAGTACCTTCAAAATAAAATAAATGTAAAAAGTAGCTCTTACAAGATCAAAGCGAAGATCCACACAGTATAGAGCTTTTCATGGCTGTAGGACCAAACTGTAAAGCATTTCTTATATATGAAGAGGCAGGACCTGAAGCCCTGTCATCGCTTCTGCTTACACTGTGCTGGACTGAAGCTAATGCAATAAGGCAAGAAAAGATAGAATTCAGAAACTATACAAATTAGGTGAAATTCTACTGAGATAAAAAATCTTGTAGTGTAGACGACAGTCAAAGAAACAAAAGGTTTCTGGCTGCACAGCTTTAAAAGAAAAAAAAAGGAATAAAACATTCTCCAGGAGAAAACTCTCTAGTTGCCTTGCCTAAAGTACCATGACAGATCTTTTCCCAATCCGTTTTGTCTTATTGACCATGTCCTTTGCCTTATAGAAGCTTCTCAATTTCAGGAGGTCCCATTTATGGTCACTCTCAGTGTCTATGCTACTGACATTATACTCAGGAAGTAGTCTCCTGTGCCAAAGTATTCCAGGCTAGTTCCCACTTTCTCTTCTATCAGATATAGTGTAACTGGATTTATGTTGAGGTCTTTGATCCACTTGGACTTGAGTTTTGTGCAGGGTGATAGATAAGGATCTATTTGCACCCTTCTGTATGCTGCCATCCAGTTATGCCAGCACCATTTGTGGAAGATGCTTTCTTTTTTCCATTATATATTTTTGTCTCTTCGTCACTGAGATCCAAAACATATAAGGAATTCAAGAAACTGGACACCAAAATACCAAATAATCCCATTTAAAATGGGGTACAGATTTCAATTCTCAACAGAAGAATCTCAAATGGCCACGATACACTTAAAGAATTGTTCAACTTAGTTATCAGAGAATTGCAAATCAAAACAACTCAGAGATAACCATCTTATACCTGTCAGACTGCCTAAGATCAAAAACGTTAATGACAACCTATGTTGCAGAGGATGCAGAATAAAGGGAGCATTCTTCCATTGCTGATAAAAGTGCAAACTTGTTCAGCCACTTTGGAAATCAGTATGGCGGTTTCTCAGAAAACTGGGAATCAATCAAGACTCCCCGCGATACCACTCTTAGGCATATGCTGAAAGGATGCTCAATCATACCACAAGGACTTTTGCTCAGCTATGTTCATAGCAACATTAGTCATAACAGACAGAACCTGGAAACAAGGTAGCTTCCCCTCAACCAAAAAAATGGATAAACAAAATATGGTACATCTACATAATAGAATATTACTCAACAGAGAAAAAACAATGGCATCATGAAATTTGCAGGGAATGAATGAAACTAGGAAGAAATCATCCTAAGTGAGGTAATCCAGACCCAGAAAGACAAGCACAGTATAAATTTACTCATAAGTGGATATTAGCTGTAAAGCAAAGAATAACCAGGCTACAATCCTCGGCCCCAGAGAAGCAAGGTAACAAGGAGGACCCTAAGAGAGATGCATGGATCTCCCTGGGAAGCGGAAATGGATGAGAAGTCCTGGGCAAACTGGAGGCAGGGGGTAGAGTGGAGGGCATGTGGGGATGGGGAACATAAGGAAACAGGATGGTTGAGTTGGAGGTGGGATGGAGGAAGAGAGTAATAAAAGTGATATCTTGATGATAGGGGGAGGCATTATGGGATTAGGGAGAAACATGGTACCAGGGAAACTCCCAGGAACCCACAAGGATGACCTCAGCTAAGACTCCTAGCAATAGTGGAGAGGGTACCTGTACTGGCCTTCCTCTGTAATCAGATTGGTGACTACGCTCTTCATAGAGCCTTCATCCAGTAACTGATGGAAGCAGATGCACAGATCCACAGCCAAACACTGTGCTGAACTCCAGGAGTCCAATTGAAGAGAAGGAGGAGGGATTATATGAGCAAGGGGGTGTCAAGATCATGACATGGAAACCCACAGAGACAGCTGACCTGAGTTTGTGGAAGTTCATAGACTCCGAACCGACAGCTAGGGAGTCAGCATGGGACCAACCTAGGCTCTCTGCACTGTGGCAGGCAGATAAGAGATTAAAAGCAGACCTGAGCTACATAGTAGTGGTACATGTCAGATATCTATCTTTAAGGGAGGAAAAATTAGATTTTCCATAAATGGTATGCGCCAATTGCTGGTTGATATGGAAAACTATATCATTATCTCACATCATGCTTAAAAATAACCAGATGGACTGAACAGTAAACAATAAAAATTTAAAATACTCTGTGAGAAGGAAGTTTGAAGACGATACATAGCCCTGTACTTCAGATATGGAAGAAGTGCAAGACTCAAGCTTCAAGATGCCAGTCTTCACTCAAAAGTGAAAAAAAAAAAAGCTACCCAGTGCGACTTCTAACACAGAAACACGATATAACTAAATATCAGTAGATAGGATGAATGTTGGGGTTTAAAGGGGGCTGCTTGATGCAAAGATACAAGCTTGTAAATCAGGTATAGGGTGAGATTTCAAGTGCCTAAGAAAGCTGGGACTGTGGCGGGCAGCTGAGGGGTGCTGAGAAAATGGAAGGGCTCCTCTAGTTCGTGAGCCTGTGAAGAGAGGCCGATCACTCTGAAAGAAAGAACAAGTCCACACAGTGGCCAGGTGGAGTAGCCACACGTATGAGTCTACATCAGAGCCAGAAGAGACTCTTGGGAAGATCACAGATTAACCTTGTCTCATGCTTTTCTGGGATGAGTTTTTCTTTTCTTTTCTTTTCTTTTTTTTTCTTTTCTTTTCAAGGCAGATCTCCTGTGTCCCAGCCTGGTGTCAAACTTCCTTCTGTAGCTGAGGATGACCTTGGACTCTTACTCCCTCTGCTTCTATTTCCTAAAGGCTGGGATAATAGGCTGCACCATCATAGATCCCAGTGTACAGTAAGGAAGGGCTCAACTGAGCTGCAGTCCCAACCCTTTCCTTAATTCTTAAAGTATGCAAGTTAGTTTGTGAATTAACAGTAGATTTCTTTTGCATATTTACGGTGTTCCTGTTTTGCTGTGACCTTGACATTTTTAACACTGAAAACCAAAATTTAAACTCACAGTAGTTAGGAAAAACTCGCTCCTTTTCTGAGGCCTCTTTGCAGCTTGGTCGTGAAGTCAGTAATGCATGCAGCATGGGTCTGAGTCGTGTAGTCTATTCCATGCATTTATTAAAGAACGTTTATAGAACCGCCACAATGCCTTCAACTGCAGTGAATGAGAAAGTCTTTATGTCTTAGAATCAGGTAGCTTAATTCCTTGGATTTTATGGCTTGCTCTAATGGGTTTGTGTGTCTTTGCATGCATGCTATGCATAGGTGTGTATACAAATGTGTGCATGTGCTCTTGGATGCGACAGCACAACAATTCCAGGTGTCACCCCTCAGTCACCCATCTTGTTTCCTTTTAAAGCTTTAATCTTTCTGTTTTCACTTATCTATTTGTGTGAGCAAATACTATGTGTGCTATGTGTGCTACGGGTGGCCCGGGAGGCCAGAATAGGGGCTGGTCCCTTAGAGTTGGAGTTTCAGGCAGCTGTAAGTCATTCAACATGGGTACTGGGAAGCCAAGTAAGGTCTTCTGAAGGCATAGTATACCTTCTTCAGCTCCTACCCTGCTCTTTGAAGCTGTCTCTCACTGCCTGGAGTTCACCAAGAAGAATAGGCTGACCGGCTAGTGATCCTCAGGGATCCCTCTGCCTACTCGCTAGTTCTAAGATTAGAAAGCACCACCGTACATGTTGTTGTTATGATTGTCAATTTTTCCCTCTTTTCCAGACCTTGTTTAATCGAACTCACTGTACACACCCGATTTCTGAAACCCTGGAGCTCACAGGGATTGCACTGGCTCCCTATACACAAATGCCGGGTGCCAGTGTGTGTGTGTGTGTGATGCTTGTGAGAGATTCTCCAACTAAGGCAATCCTTTTGGTCTGGAGATAGAGCTCTGTCAGTTCCCAGATGCTTGTGTTGGGAGAGAATTCCCTTGGAATAATTCAGCAATTAGTCTGCATCATTGCTTGGATAGAGTTAGGGTAGGCCTGTGAGGTGCAGTTTTATACAACATCTACTTGAAATGTATTGTTCTAACTGTATTTTCTTTTTGTAATATTTTTCTTATTGTTTTTATTGAGCTATATGTTTTCCTCTGCTCCCCTCCTTCTCTTTCCTCCTCTTCTAATGAGAGTCCTGGGGATAGAACTCTGAGTCTCATGCCCAAATACTTTACCAGCTGAGGTACCCTCCCCCTGCCAGATCCCTTATTCTATTTCTTTCTTTCTCTCCCTCACCCCTCTATCTTTTGGGTCCTCTTTTTACTTAATATAAATTTTAGACTCAGGCACAAGAGTCCATTTGGGCAAGCTGGTAGAACACATGTATTAAACTACTGGTCATTTTTTCAGAATTTAGTACCATTACAACGTTGAATCTTTATACAAAGAGGGCAGACATCCCCATGTTTTCAGGCTCCTTGATTTTGTTCATTATAATTTTCTGTGTAGAGTATTTCGCATGTGTTGCTCCCCCACAGGTGTTTAATATTTTTGATGTTTTTATGGATGAAGTCTTCCATGTTCAGTGTCTCCTGATCTATTACTAGTATGAGGAAATGTGATCTATTTTGTATACATGTCTTCTGCAACTTGGTTAAGCTTTTGCATGCATCTCTTTCATGATGACAATGAATTCATTTAGCTTTGCTACACACAGCAAAGGCTTTATTATTTCTCCTCTCTCGAAAGATGCTTTCCCTGGAGAGAGGCATCTACACTGACCCTTGGTCCATTGCAGAAGCAGCTCTCCTCAGGCCAGAAAGAGGGAGGCTCTGAATGACGGATCTGCTGTCGGACTGAGTTACTCTGTGTGGTGTGACTTCTTCCCTTGACAGCTTGCAGATCTGTTTTTTTACTGGTGGTTCTGAAAATCTGGGGGAGCACAGACCTCATGGTTTTCTTATTTCTTCATCTTGAGTGTTCAGTGAGCTTTTTCATTTATAAGCACATAGTCATTATAAAATACATTGTTCAGACATTACTCATTCAAATATGAATTTGTTTCTGTTCTATCACAGGGGGAAGTCCCAGGGCACATATCTCAGTCTATCTTTAAACTCACAGATGCTCTGCAAATATATCAATATTTCTTATTTCTGGTCGTTTTCTTCTTCTGTGTCTTATGTTGGATGGTTTCTATTGCTGTGCAGTCTATTTCACTAATATTTTCTCTGATATTGTCTAAACTGTACTGGTCCCATTTAATGTCTTTTCCACCTCACATATTGTGTGTTTATCCCTAGTTTCCATATTTGATTTTTATTGAGTAACTTTTAAATAATTCCCACACTGCTGTGGAGCACACACAGTCTTAGCATTTTGAACATATGGCACCAAGTTATGATAACTAACTCCATGCGCTTGCCTGACGGTTCTCTCAACTATGTCATGGATAGGATGATTTCAGTTGACTGATACTTCCCCCTCCTTATTTTGGGCTGAAATGTTCCAATCCTTTGCACATTTGGTGGTTTTTGGTTGGAAGCCAGACATTTATGAATTTTACCTAGCTGGATATTGAATATTTTATATTCCTAAATTATTCTTGAGATTTGTTCCGAAACACAATTGTGTTACTGAGAAGGAGCACAGCCTGTCGGGAGATATGTTCCCACATCTATCAGCTAGGGACACATCATTTAGTATGGAACTTTGTTTCCCCCTTTTCCTGAGGCTGCCCTTTCTGGGTTAGTCACCCAACAACACATGAATCGTGGAAATTTCCATATGCCTAGTGAGAAGGTGGCTCTCTGAGTTTAGGGTGATGTGATGTTCTCTCTCACTTTGGAAGTTTGAGATTCTGTTCCCTCTCGCCTTTGGGGTTTCTGTTCTGCTGTATGTGGCTTCTTGGCTTGTCCACACCAATCCATACTCTATTGTGTGTTAGGGTTCTGGAAAATTCAGAGAGCCCTCTTTGTCTCCTCTGGTCCTCAGTACTGCAGATTACTTGCTTTGACCTTATAATTAGCTCTATACTAACCCCAGAGAGGCCTCTTACTCCAGATGGTTCCCCTTATTAACTGTGGCTGGAAACTGCCAGCAATGACTGCAGGACAGCTCCCCATCTGCTTTGGTCTCTTGGGAGGCCTTGCCCTAGACTCTCTAGTATCCAGAGTCTTGGAAACCACATTTTTTTTACATGTATCTCATTTGACTTTTCTGTTTCAGACAAGAGATTGAATCTAGTCTGGTTCACCCCAACTTATTCAGAAGTGATCAAGAACAACTTTTTAACACTGGATTGTGTGTGTGTGTGTGTGTGTGTGTGTGTGTGTGCAGGCCGGAGGTCAATGTCCAAATACTTGTCTATATTTTCATTTTTACATTCTCCTTGGGTTTGGAGTTCACCAAGTAGGCGAAGCTGTCTTGCCAATGAATGCCAAGAATCCTTCTATCCTTATCTATTCAATGCCAGGATCACAGGCATGTGCTATCCCCACTTTGTAGGTCCTACATGCAAAACAAGGCATCTGACTGACTAAACTATCTCCCGAGTCTTAATACTGATTTCTTAGAGATGATAAAACAGGGACTTAATATTCATGAGTCATGTAACCACCACTACCGACTGAGCAAATAGGTAGGTGGATAAGCAATTCTGTTCTAGAATTTCCATGGGGGACATTTCGATCTCCACCTGCAGGACATGTAGATTGTCATGCTCCCCACATCTCTAAGGAGAGCCTGGGCTTGGCCACTATTTCCCAAAGCTCAAAAGAAAGACTAAAAAGAACAGATCTTCAGCGGAGAGTGGTAGCCAGCACCATCCCCAGCCAGCACACAAAACCACATCCGGCGATGCTGCTGGGTGTCAGGGGTCTCAGAGGCAGTGTTAGGAGAAAGACATTTCTCACACGGTGATAATGACACTTCTGGAGTGTACTGACCTGGGTCTGTTTGTGAAAGAGAGAGCGTGTGGTAGCACACGCCTTTAATCCCAGTGCCTAGAAGGCAGAGACAAACAGATCTCTGTGAGTTCAAGGTGTAGTAGTGTACACCTTTAATCCCGAATGCCTGGGAGGCAGAGACAGGCGGATCTCTGAGAGTTCAAAGACAGCCTGATCTACAGAGTTACTTCAGGTCAAAGATACAGAGAACCTGTCTCAAAAAGCAAAAAGTTAAAAGTAAAAATAAACGAAATAGAGGTTAAAATAAAACGAACAAAGATGGAAAATACACAGAGAATCTTGATACTGTATGCTATTATGCTCTCTTTGAATCGTTTGAATGCTGAGGAAGGAGCAACAGCTGCTAAAAGATATTTATTTATAAATGCTGCTGAACTAATCCAAAATAGATATTTTGAAAATGCCTTGAATTTGAAATTTGGATCTAAGGATATGATACTTTGGAAAGGAGTTTCTTATTTTGTTTTCACAGAGGATGAGACGCTGTTCATTTCTTCTATTCCGATTTGGTATGATGGACCACGCCCTCCTGAAGGGTTGGTGTGAACGCCTTCAAAAAATTGCTTCGCTCAACTGCCAACTGAGATGAAACTAGCACACAGGTTATACCATGAAAGACCTAATTAACGACGCCCCCATTCAGCAGGAAGCAGATTGGAGAGAAATAACTGCGCCCATATTCCCAAATATGGTTTATAAATGTTCTTTTACGTTTAAAGGGGGATATGATATAGATATGAATAATTTACATTAGTATAGATTTTGCTTTATTGATAGAGATTTAAGGTCAATTTTGTTATATATATAAGTGTTTCTGATTTTGATTAAGGTATTGTGATTATATAGTTCATTTAAATATGTACTGTATAATTAAGAAATATAGGTTGTTAATGGATAATCATCGATAATAGTAAAGCTTGTAGTCATGTTAGTTAGATTTTCTAGACATATAGAGATATATTTCAGATAGGCATTCTTCATATCTCTCAAAGATTACAGAATAGGACATTTAATGTTTTAATAACTGAGGACTTTTCATGACAATGAGACACTCTGTTCCTGGCAACACCAATGTACTTCAAGAGGAAGATGGGCATCGAAGAGGCACCTTATGGAGTTTGATAGCCATTTGGGCAAGAAACTGCTCTTGCCTGGACTATTGCATAAACTGGACACAGAGAACCCGCAGAGAGAGGACTACTGAACTTGCCTAAAGTGAGATGATCTTTCGGGGTTCCTGATTCATGAAAGAGTCTGTGAGACATTCTGCAGGACACAACAGATAGTGACTGAACTGACTTTGAATTTTCCTGCTTTATGGAAATGTCTGCTGGATACCACGGGCCTGAAGGCTGAAGATGGATGCCCCAACGGTACAGAGGAACTTTGGGTGACTGTCCAGGCAGCGAGATGTCTCTGTCATTTCTAGAGTTTTAAAAGTTGCTTTTTTTCTTGTTTGCTTAGGTAGTATTGTATCTTTCTGGAGTCTTTGATGGAGCTAAGAATAGTTAGTTATAGTTATAGTTTTCCTTAGTTATGATAAAGATTATTGTAACTTTTACTTGATAACTGTTTTGTTATATGTAATTTTGCTATGTTAAAGCCTTTTTTTTTTTTTTGTTTAAACCGAAAAAGGGGAAATGATGGAGGAAGGTCATTGGCTAATAAAGGAACTGCCCTGGCCCATTTTATTGGTTAGGACATAGGTGGGAGGAGAAAACAGGACAGAACGCTGGGAGGAAGAGGAAGTGAGGTCAGAGACTTGACAGCTCCTGCTCACGGGAGCAGACGCCTGAGAGAGACGCCATGCCCCGCTCCTGGCATGAAGCTCCAACCCAGGATGGACTAGGCTAGAATCTTCCCGGTAAGACCGGTTCTCACAGACTATTAGAGATGGGTTGATCGGGATGTGAGAATTAGCCTGTAAGTGCTAGAGCTAAAGGGCCAAGCAGTGCTTAAAAGAATACAGTGTCTGTGTAATTATTTTGGGGCATAAGCTAGCCGAGCAGGCGGCCGGGGTGCTGGGAACGCAGCCCCGCTGCCCCTATTACTACAAGAGCGGACAAGAACACATCCAGGGAAAGGCTACAGGTGGCGTGGCCAACACTCTCCGGGGCCTGCCAAGGTCACAGAAAAAAATAAAAGTGAAGAACTGCAGGTCAGAGCAAGCTGGAAGAGGGATGTGATAACTGAGAAAGAGTCAGGATTAACTTCTAGAACAGAAAAAGCACTTTGTTGGCGAGGTGGTGAATAGGCTGGACTTTCATTAGAGAGAGAGAGAGAGAGAGAGAGAGAGAGAGAGAGAGAGAGAGGATATAAAGACAAGATGAAGGTATAGGAAAGAAGGAAGGAAGAAAGGAAGAGGGAGGGAAGGAAGGAAGGAGGGAGAGAGAGAAGGAGGGAGGATGAGAAGGAATGAAGAAGAGAGGGAGGAAAAGAAGGAAGAAAGGAAGGACTGACTCTTCAGTAATTGAATTGTCTGCGTGTGACACCTCCTTCTCTTTTCCCCATATATAAAAATCAATTTCAGATGGATTACAGGTCTAAATGTGAAGAAAGAAAGCTTTTAGATGGAGGCACACAAGTGTATCTTTGCAAGCTTAATATAGGCGAATTTCTAAAACAATTTCTAAACCCGTCTCTGAGAAAAAGGGAGACTTGGATTATTTTGAAACTAAGACCCTCTGTTTATCAGAGGTCACTCTTAGGAGACTGTAAAGGCGGCTGGCGCGATGGAGGTACTCACAGGAAAAGGCTGAAGTATGGGAAGAATTCAAACTAACAAGGGAAAAAGAAGACCCGCTGTGCTTGTCATATCAAAGACCTGGCCTGGTGGCTACTGCATGAGGGAACCTTCAGCGAGTTCCACTCTACTCCAAACTGCGGGAAAATCCATGGGAATGCAGGAGTCAGTGAGGTCACAGGATGGCCTAATTTCTTCACAGATGCTGAGAAACAGGTCTGGCTGTGTGGCCTGGGCTAGCCTAAAACTCGTCATCCTCCTGCTTCAGCCTCAAGAATGTTGGGAACATAAGCATACTGTGGCCAACCCCAGTAAGGGATTTCAGGGCATCCACACAGGCCTCTGAATGCATCCAGGAGCACAGGAGCACAGGAGCCGGCGTCAGTCTACACAGAAGCAGGTGCTGAGAGCAAATGCGCAGGTGAACCAGCTTGGCCGACTCCTGCTTCCCTGCTCAGGGGAGACCTTGAACAGATCGTGTAGTGTCTCTGGTCGTCTCAGATGTGTAAAAAACCCTACCACATCCCATTTAAAATGCCAGTTTAGGGGCTGGAGAGATGGCTTGGTGCGTAAGATCACTGACAGCTCCTTTAAAGGACCCGGATTCAGTTCCTAGCAGTCACATGGTGGGTGTCTCACAATCATTTATAAACTTCAGTTCCAGTAGATCCCAGTACCTTCTTTTAGCCTCACTGGGCACTAGGCATAAATGTGGTGCACAAATACACATACAGGCAACATCCCCCCTGTATTAATAACAATAATTAATTGATTAATTAAACAAATAAAATGCCACTGCAAACTCTCATCTAATGCAAGGATTCTCCCCTGTTGCCCCTCAGGCAGAGTCTGCCAGATGCCTAAGGGGAGGGTGTACTTTCTGCTGTTTGCTGTTGTTTTTCTAAGTCTGCCCAGGCTCCTGTGGTCAGAGACCTTTGCTCAGGATTTGGGGATAGCTGGAGTACTCCATGCTAGGTAAGCATCCGGAAACTAGCTTGCCTTCAGATAGCCTTTTGCTATTCTTGGATGACCCCTAGCTCCTAGAGCATTGACCTTGCTCTGCCTGTCCCCGCTCCCTCCCCCCCCTTCCCTTCTAAGCCAGTTCCTCATCCCTCTTCCTGCCCTTTCTGTTTACAGTCCTGTCCCATGGCAGAGGTCCTTGGATAAAGCTTTGTCAGGGCTGTCCGTGTCTGGGACAACCACTTAAATTGATGCTCTGCCCTGGGGGCGTGGGAGGATTCTCTTTTTTTTCTCTGCAGCACCCTTGCTCTTTGCTGGAGCAACAGGCTGCTTAGAGCTGTGGCTAATGCCAGCACTCTTGCATGCAGAGAGGCTGGCTCTGATTTTTTTCCACCAGTAAGAAACACTCAGGCTTCCAAATTGCCTGCGCCTCAGTCCCTCATTGGTCAGATTCAGCGGAAATGGTTCTGTGTCAGTGCGGCCCTTGGAGATTACTGATGCGTTCACATCACGGGTGCGGGCCTAGGCTTAAGTCTCTGGCTCTGTTCCTGGTGAGCTAGCATCTGTGTACTCTCACAATGACTCTTAAGACCCCTCTTGGTTGTGTCAGGATGCTTGCTCAAGCCCATGGCTTGTTTGCCCTTCAGCAAGCCTTGTTTTGTACCCAGCTTCCTTAGCTCTGCCTTCTTCAGTCAGCTGTCATTTGCAGTTTCTGCAGTTCCCGAGCCCAACCCCCTTCTCTCCACTTTCCTTACTACCTGCCTCAGCCAATCTGCTTGGACTGGCTGTGGGGGTTCCCTGCTGTGACTTCAGTCATGGGATTTAGTGGGGGCCTTGTTTCCTAGACAAACCTCCTTACATCCACCATGGGATCAAATATCCAGTTTCCTAAAAGCTCAGCCAGCAAGCAACCTCTTACTTTACTTGTTAAATTATAGACAGAGAATTTCCCAGTGGCCATAGGCAACTCAGTGGCCACCAGGGCTTCTCAACTTGCAGGCTGCGAGACAGTGTTGGGACTCTTATGGAAGCTGCTTCTCTTTGGACCTAAGACTTCTTGATCACCGGAGCATAAGATTATGGGGACAGAAAGGAAATCTTTGCTGATTATCACTGGAAATAAGAGTAGTGCTCTTTCTGCGTCCACACCTGGATTTCAGGACCCGTGGGTTCCCACCACAGCTGCATCTTGCACTGTGCACTAAAACTGCGTACAGGGCATCTAGTCCCAGGTTTGTATGCAGGGTACCTGGCTGGAGCTATGGGTGGACACATAAGCTGCTCCATCTAAACAGCCTCCTCTGGCTGATGTAGAACCTGAAAGGACCACAGACATCCTCATGCATACGCCCACTGCACTCCCATGGACTGAACAGTCACTGGTCAGTGTGTCCATAGGTGGCAGTTTGGGCAGAAGCACTGTGAGAAGGGAGGCCAATCCTTACCCAGAACCGTGCCTCTTGCAACACAGACAAAGCTGTTTCGTCCATGATCAGAGATACCCAGTGTTTTTAACCTGTCACCCTGGTGCCTGGCACTCCTTTTAGGGCTCAGTTTGGTCTTTGCTGTTGCAGGTGGGCACTTAATGGTGGGTCCTGGAAGAGGAAGACACACACTGAGCTTCTGAGCCTACGTCTTACCTATGGCCACGTACATGCCTTATGACCTCCTGGCGATGGTAGTTGCAGTATGATGGGGGACAAGGCTAAATGTTCTCCTCTACTAAGCTCCTTCTCTAGTAAATACCCACACCGGACACAAATGTCTTCATGGCTTTTGCCCACTTGGATCACGACCCACTCCCAGACTCCCTGGGCACCATCTTCTAGAAATGTCACCTCCGAATCACTGACCAGCTGACCACTCCACTCTGGTCAGGCCATTGACCCAAGTCCAGGGCCTGGGGTGTGAACAGACACATGCTATATCTCCTTCCACCCAAACTGCACAGCCATAGGACTTTGCGAGGGCCCACAGTTAGGGATCTGTTGCATCTTGACTATAAAGCTCAGAGAATTCAAACCTGTTCTTGCTCCTCAAGGATGAACAACAGGATGTTTGATCAAAGGTGTGGCTACTGGATGCTTTGCTCCTCAAAAGCCAGATGACAAGATGTTTGACTTAGGGTGTGGTTACCAGGTGTTTTGAGACATCAGGAGGTAATTGCGCTTGCTTGTTCTTTGTATCGTGGAAATCTTGTGCCCTTCCCTTTTGATTGGGGTATATGAGGACTGTGAGTGATAAGCCAGGGGCTTTTGTTACCATATTCACTGGAAGCCCTCCTGACTCTATCTTCTGTCTCTTGTCGATTTCTTTCCTCAATCTGCACTCCCCTTCTCAGGAACTTACAGACAAGTTGAGCTGGACCCAACAGGCCTTGCTCTGATTCCTTCTCAGTGGGAGCTCCCTTTGTCATTGTCCTCCAAGATGCCCCAGAAGCCACGCACTGCGCACTACGGCTGCCCACTTGTGATCCCAGCTGGGTTTTCTTATCCTGTCAGCTGAGCACAGGGAATTTCCTGGGGAAACAGACTGGAAGAGGGGAAGAGAGTAGCCAGAGTGGCCTCTGGGCATTTGGACCACTCCATGCTTTGTTTCCATAGTGTCTTCAGAACCTTCTGAGGCCAATCTTGTCCACTTCTATGTGATGGTAAGGCTCAGCTGGACATGTCCACCTTTGTGGTTGGGGGGGATAATAACGATCAAATAGTGTGACCATCTATCACATGGTAACAGGACAGCCCAGCATCAAGCCCAGATCTAAAGTAGGAATCCTGGGGATTGCTTTAGCTTTTATTAATATCAAATCCGTGCACAATGATTACAAGACATAAGGAGGAATCCAGGTGGTCACTAGTCGCTCCACTGTCCCCACTGTGGAACAGCTCTCTGCTGCTGTGCCATAGCCTCGTTCCCAAAGGACCAAGGGGAGTTCCAAGCCGTAGCTCTGCCAGCTCCCATGCCAGGGAGCATGCAAGACCCTTGTCTTCAATTTGTAGCCAGTCACACACCCACAGAAGACCATGCCCATAGGACTAAGCTGCCCCAATATCATTGGCTTATGGGACCGAATTCTCACAACACAGATCCACTAAGGCCCAATAGCAGACTCACTTTAAGCCACCATCAGCTGATTTAAAATCCCTAATATAGTATAAATGTTGAAAATTGTGACTTTCGGGCTGGAGAGATGGCTCAGTTGTTAAGAGCATTGCCTGCTCTTCCAAAAGTTCTGAGTTCAATTCCTGGCAACCACATGGTGGCTCACAACCATCTGTAATGAGGTCTGGTGCCCTCTTCTGGCCTGCAGACATACAGACAGAATATTGTATGCATAATAAATAAATATTTTAAAAAAAGAAAATTATAACTTTCTGTTTACAGACCGATGACAAGGAAAACAGCCCTACATTTTCAACACAGATAAAGCCTCATCGCAGGACCAACTACTAGGTCTTTCCTCATTCTCTGAATGAACCTGTGGGCACAGAAACCATGAACACAGATGGCCAAATGTACAGAACCCAGGACCTGTCAAGTGAACTCAGATCAAAACATTCGGCCTAAGGGGAGATGGGGAGAGAAAAGTTAGAAGGGAAGGAGGTCGGGCCTTGGGAAGGCAGGAGGATTGGGATAAAGGAAGGTTGGACAGGGGAGCACGGAACCACAATTCTTAGTTAAGGGAACCACTTTAGGGTTGGCAAGAGACCTGACCCTAGAGGGGCTCCCAGGTGCCCAAGCTGAGGTCCCCAGTTAGTTCCTTGGGCAGTTGAGAATAGGGAACCTGAAATGACCCTATCCTTGAGCAATACTGACGAATATCTTGCATATCATCATAGAACCTTCATCTGGTGATGGATGGAGATAGAGACAGAGACCCACACTGGAGCACTGGACTGAGCTCCCAAAGTCCCAATGAGGAGCAGAAGGAGGGAGAACATGAGCAAAGAAGTCGGGACCACGAGGGATGCACCCACCCACTGAGACAGTGGAGCTGATCTATTGAGAGCTCACCAAGACCGGCTGGAATGTGACTGAAAAAGCATGAGATAAAACTGGACTCTCTGAACATGGCGAACAATGAGGGCTGATGAGACGCAAAGGACAATGGCACGGGGGTTTGATCCTACGTAATGTGATGGCTTTGTGGGAGCCCAGCCAGTTTGGATGTTCACCTTCCTAGATATGGACGGAGGTGGGAGGTCCTAGGTCTTACCACAGGGCAGAAAACCCTGACTGCTCTTTGGACTGGAGAGGGAGGGGGAAAGGAGTGGGGGGAGGGGGAGAAGGGTGGGAGGAGGGGGCGTAGGGGGGGAGGAGGGGGAGGGAAATGGGAGGCTGGGAGGAGGTGGAAACTTGTTTTTTTTTTCTCCTTTTCTCAATAAAAAAAAATATAAAAAAAAAAAACATTCGGCCTGATCCTTCATATGTTCCCGCACCTGTAACTATACATACCTTCCTTCAAATGTGCATTCCCACATCTGTAACATACACATATCTTCCTTCATATTTTCCCGCACCTGTAATATACACATACCTTCCTTCATATGTGCATTCCCACATCAGTATTATACACATACATTCAGAAGGGGTCTGCCTCTTTAAATGGGGAAATGCAGTTCTTCTGGGGTACCTGGGCATAAGGCACACTTTATGGCTTCTTTTCAGGCCTGCTGGTCTTAAGCCTGGTGGAAGGTTTAGAAGCAAAATGTACATATGGTCCAACAAGAGCCCAACTGTCTCCTAGGAAGCACCCTCCCCACTCTCGCCAGCTTCAGCATTGTGGCAAAATCCCTGTGGGTCAGGACATCACTCCTGTTTTCATTCAGGCACCTGAAAGATGAGACACTGGCCATGAGAGACAAGAGTAACTTCCAGAGCAGACTTGGAATTTACCTGTCACATATGGAGCTCCTGAGTTGAACTCGGACCCTGAGCTTCTCTTTCCAATTCTCCACTCTGCACAGCCAGGAAATCAAGCCACTTCATGATGCTCCCATCACCTGAGGTGTGAAACGCTCACCCGGAACCTCACCTCTCCAGCCCTCGAGTGGATATATGTTTGTGTATCTCCATGTTCACATTGGGTCAGGGCCAGACCACCTTTAGAAACAAGTTCAGGGGCCATCAGATCTAATTGGACAAGAGAGCAGGGCAGAAAGCCCGAGGGAGGTGTAGGGTAAAGAGAAAAGTAGAGAGAGACACTCCGCGAGACAGCGAGAGGAGAGGGAGGGTAGAGAAGGGAGGCTGGCCTGCGGGGCTGTGTGGGTGGAGAAGCTGGAATATGCTAGCCAGGATGGCCAGCTGGAGTGTCTCCTGCTGTCTTCAGGCAGTCATTCTTTCTGCTTAGAGAGACTTGAACTGCTTGAACGAGGTGCACACATTGTGGTGAGCATTCTCCCCTATATAAAGCAGGCTGAGACGATGTCAACCACCCTAGAAATCCCTGCACAGCACACGCAGCATCCGAGTGGCTGGGTAAAAGGCTGGCTAAGCTGACTGAGCGTGGTGGTGATTGATTCTAGGTTCAAAAGTAGAATGGGAGTGTGAAGGGGGCCAGAGAGAGCATGGAGGATAGATGGAGGAGGACGGTAGAAGGACTAGAACAGGAAAGGTCCAGTGGTGCATGTATGTGGACAAGTTGCAATGAAAACCGTTATTTTCTACATTGGCTAAAACAATTGAAGGGCAGGACATTTAAAAATCCCACAGCCAGAGTAAAAACAAATTGATCCCTCCAAAGGTTTTTCCTGAATTAGTTGACTTCAAGTGGAGAAGACTCAGTGGGCAAAGCGTTTTCTGTGTAAACATGAAGACCTACGTTTGGATCCCCAGTGGGCACAAACCCCATGCCCAGATGCGGACACTTAAAATGCTAATGCTGAGGAAGGGGCAGCAGAATGGGCCCTGGGGCTTGCTGGTCTCTTGGTCCCCCTGGATCAGCAAGCTCATGTTCAGAGAGAGACCCTGTCTCAACTCTAAGATGCGGCAAATCATCACTCTCTAGCCTCCACATGTGTGTGTATGTAGGCACACATGCATACACACAATACATATGTATCTATGTGTGTATATATTATAGATGTATACAATATCCAGGGATCTATCTAATTAACAGGGGCTGGGGCACATATGGAGCCTTTTGGAAGATGCAAATAAGTGGGAAGACACAGGGTACTTTTGGGGGTAGATTCTGGACACTTGCGCAGGATAGTCCCAGAAAACCATACAGGGCATAGGAGGTTCCTCTGCTTCCAAACTGTAGAGCGGTGTCAAGGTGCCCTGCCTGCTGTGGTCTCCGTGAATCCTGAGCCTGTGATCAGGAACAAACTCTTTAAGCTTCATGATGTAGACCCTTCTTGATTTTTCTTGAAAAACAATGTCATAATACTGGTGTTTCTCTCTGTGTCAGATTTCTTTTGATACTCTAGAGGAGCATACTATTGAAATTGTGTTTTGATGTGCAAACTGAGTTTTGTGTGGCTCCAGCACCTCGAAATGGCCTCCAGGGACGGGGTTATTTCCCTTTTCTTCTCTTTGAGTGTGGGCATCAATATGCATTGTGAGTTCACTCGTGAGTCCCTACTTTACCAACTTCTCAATTACAGGTCTTCATTGAGCATCGCTCAAGAGAAAAGTCCACACTGTGCACTTGGTACAATCTCAGCACAGAGGTGATTCTGTGCTTGCTGCTTCTGTATGGAGGAGGGGCCCCGAGCCTTCCTAGGCTAAGCATCTTGTGAGCAGCCATTCTCTCCTCTTCATGGCCACGCAGGCTAGTGAATCAAACTGACTGGATAAATGCACTTTGGGAGGTCTGGGTTTGAAATGCGGAATTGGCACGTGACCAGGGTCTCTTGAATTATTAAGGTAAACTGTGAGGGAGGCAGTAAACCCGTCCCAGCTTCTCTGTCTCCATCTGAAAGCTAAAAGAACTGCGAATAGGGTGGTCTCTAAGCATCCTTCCTTTTGACTTGCAGTTGGATGCAGTTCACCAACACAGCAGGTCTGAAGGCTTCCCGACATCGACTGCACAGAAAAGACCGATAAACCAACCATTCAAAGGCAAAGATATTGTCATATTGTCTTTTCGGGTACAGAATATTTATATTTTCATCGAATAAGAAAACTATGTAAAATGATTACAAATTTGAGTCAAATCCCTTGCATGGCTGCAGGAGATGCTTCATGGTCAGGGCCTCAGTAGAAGAGTAGAGATTTCTCATCTCAGACCGGATGCTCCGTGGAGGGATGGGGTGGTGCCACGGGCGTCACTGTGCCAGCCTGCAGCGGGAGCTGAACTGAAAGATATTTAATACTGTGCAATAATAGAATTCAATGCTCATTATTCAGGAGCAGGCACGGGCTCTGGCCCATGGTAATTATTAAAATCATGTTTATGCCAAGTAATGCAATGAACGTCACCTATTTTTGACCTGCCTGTGCACGGAAGGTGGGGGAGGCAATGTTCTACATCTTATCAATTGGATTTAGGACATGTTTGTGTCGAGGTGGTGGCAGGAGGTCTGCACATGGTGATTAGTGGCCAGGTTCTGTGGATGAAGGGCTGTTGGGCTGCCTTGGCTGCCCGGAATAGACGGGTCTGTTCCCTGCTTGATGCAGGGGAGGCCAGGGCAGTGCAGGGATTGTTGTTGGCTACCAGAGTGAGATCCCAACTCCCTGGCCTGGGTTTGCTTCTACTGAGCTGTGGCTTGTAACTGTCCAGTGGTGGCATCCCAAGGTAGGCCCTCAGCTTGCTATGATGCAAGGCACCAGCAATGTGAATAGGCAAAGGAGAGCTAAACTGGACCAGTAAGGTGCTTACCAAACCAAGGGACAGGCACAAGGTATTCCAGTTTTTGCCAGGTAAGCCCCTCTCTCTACCTTGGATAGAGGATTGGGTCCCTGGTTTTGCCCATCACTTTGCCAATATTCCTATCATCTCACACCCCATTGGTTACTTCCGGAAGTCTCAGAGAGTCTCACCCCTACAGTGGCAGCCTCAACATGACCTTGTATCTGTCCCCATCTACTCTAAATATTGATGTCCACCAATTCAGGGCCTCAACCCTGGAAACTGCTGGAGCTGCAAGATTCAGAGTGAACTCTTTGTCAGTATCCGTCCAAGTGGATCAGCATCCAACACAGAGGGAAAGCTTTTCCCACTAGTGTCTCCACACCCATCCTTCAGCCCAGATGCTGTGGGACTTAGGTTTGCAGAACACGGGTCTCTCAGAGAGAATTTGAGACTGGGTTTGTGTCCCCTCAACCTCCTTATTCTGTCCACAGTGCATACAAAGTACTTGCTGACCTCCCTCTCCCCAGGAAAGAATCTCACTGTGGTGGGACCTGGATCATAGTGGGTCAGGAAGTGGCTGAGCACACCACGGATCCCTGGGACTGATCCTGATTGTGCTGAGTTATTGGATTTGAAAATATCCACATTCTCCCCAGGACTCGCTGTGTCCTTCTAGCTGTGGGAAGGCAGCTCTCCTGGCGAGCCAGGTGTTCCCACCACCATAGGGATTAATAACCGCAAATTAGACTTTTGTTCAGCTGGGTGTCTGCTAGTCCAAACCTCTTCCATCTCTGTTTGTTTCAATTCCTCTGCCAACTGCCCCTGCCGCTGAGGGTAATGGGGGCTGGCAAAACCACAGATGGGAACAGTTGGCGGCAGGGTGAGATCCGGACTCCCTCGTTTGGGTCCCCTGTTACGCTGGGGCTAATATATGCTCAGTAGAGGGAAACCTGGGTGAGGCATCAGCTTCACGTACCCCAAGGCCCCGACCTTGTGGATGAGAAGCGAAGGAGAGCTAAACTGAATCAAGAAGGGAGGGCTTGGACCCTTCCCTTGCTGGAAAACAAAGAGCGAGGGTTACAGACAAAATTAGCAGCTGTATTGTAAAATCATTCATTTATGAGGCTGGATGAACCTTTTGAAGTAGAGGATGGTCAGTTAAATTATTTGCTATGAAACTGTACATACATGTATGCACGTGAATGCACTCATGAGTTCGCCTGCGTGCTCACATGTGTGCGTGCACTCGCGAGCACACACACTTACTTGTTTTGATTTTGGATCCCTGAGTTTGTTGCTTATTCGTTACTTCAAAAAACTATCTTGCTATTTTGGATAGAGAGCCCCGTGGACTAGAGTTAGCATTCAGGGTGATGGGAGCCCCTGCGCTTGGGAATGAAGACTGAAGCCATTTGCAGTGCTCTGAGCTGGAGACTGTGAGCCTCATATACTGAAGCCCACCAGGACCAGACTGCTTGGATGGTCCCTGCTCTCTGGGGATGGCTTTGAAACAGCTTCCACAACTCTTTAGCCTCAACACATTCCCCTCCAGCTTCAGAGGAGCTCGTAACATATTGGAGTCCCTGAATAAAAACAGAGGTTACGACCTTTTAGCTTGGGTCCTGCTATGATGGCTGGGTGCCAGAGCCAGGCCCCTGGGGAAACAGGGAAGTCATAGACTGTGTGATACGACCCAGCACATTTGTGAAGGCACAGCCCATGGAGGACCTGAAGTCAAAAATAGGCTTTCTCCAGCCTTCTACCCAGGATCCTCGAGGGCTCTGAGCATAAGCCAGGAGCTAGGTTCAGCCTGTAGTCCCAGCCAGTTCTGTTGGCTGTAAAGGGACGCTCAGTCTCTGGGCCTGGATTTAATAGCTGCTTCTTCCACTCACTGGTAAGGCTTTGTGGAAGGTTATGCTTGGTTTTGTGGCCTGATCGCAACCGAAAGCCTCCATCTCTTCCTCCTAGCCTGACCCAACTCTCAGCAGATGGGCAGTGTGTGTGTCCCTTATAAGATGTCATTTTTTGTAACATGAAAACTCAAAATGAAGCCCAGAGGTGCATACTTGAGGACCCCCGTCACCTTGAGAAACCAACAGGGACGCAGACATTCTTCCAGAATATTTTCTCAGTTGCTCTGTCATTTCTGCACTTCTATAGCTGCTGCGGGAAAAAGTGGCTATTCCTGTGTCTACTCTGCCTTCTGAATCTACCATGGGCTGGACCGTGCACCCACATATTCACTTTAAATTCCCAACCCATTGTGTTTACCTGCTGTGGAAATGGGTTCTTATGGAAGGTGGCCGAATTAAGGTGAGGTCTTGGGGTGGTCCTCATCCAACATGATTGGTATCCTTTTGGAGGAGAAACTAGCCACACAGACATGTGCAGAGAGCACCAGTAGTGTGACGGCACAGCTCGGAGATGCCTTCTACAAGTCAGGATGTCTAGGAAGGAGCCCATTGTGCAGATGCCTTGATCTTCAACGTTAGCTGCCATGCTGTGAGAGTCTCTGTTTGTTTATCCTATAGGCCTGGTACTTCAGCATGGCAACTTGAGTGGTCCGGCGCTTCCTTGTGGTTGGGCAGCATCCTGTACTGCATAACTGAGGTGCGCACAGGTACCAGGGCAGGGGGTTGAACAGGCAAGTCCAGGACACTAGCTTTTCAGTGTTGACACTTAGAACTCAATGCTGTATCTGGAAGGCACCCCTGCACCTGCTCAGCCTTCCTAGGGCTATCTGAATGTCCCTTATTTGTTCACACCCCTCAGGCTTTTTTTGCTTCTCTACACACCTGCTTCTTGGAGCTCTAGAGGCTTGGGCAGCCACATGCTGGTATCACTATATCTTAATCAGGTGCTGTGGGTAGGGTAACTCCAAAGTTTATTCTTCTGTGCTTCTTCCTCCCCTAAGGAAACTTTTAATGAGGAAAAAATATATAACAAAGCAAAAAACCTGATGTTGACTATAGAAATCAGATAAAAAGGGAAGGCATCACCAGGGCTTATTGCTACTCAGTAAAAAGTTCAAAAATAGATAAATATTATATATTCCATCAGAAACTTAAAATTAATTACCATTTTAGTTTCATTGGAGTCGTCAACGGATTTGATTACTATTCTCAATTATAGACCTAGAAAATTATTCCCCCTTCCCCACAGCACAAGTGACATTTCTAATTGCTGATCTAAGAATCAGCTTCCTAAAATAGCCAAAGAAGACAAAAATAAGCATGGTGGGTAATGAGAATCCATCACCCACTGCTGGGCATAGCTCTCAGGCCCTGGTGGGCAGAGACAAGGGACTGATTGGCCCAGGTCTTCTCAATCCTTTACTCTGGATATATGTTGGACTTGGCCATTTCCTTGACCTTAAGGACTTTCCTCCTGGCTCCCAAGAGGATGTGTGGTTAGTAAGTTGGATCTCTAGGCTCATGGCCCTCTCTGCTTCCTGCCTTGGTGCCCACTGAGGTCTTAGGTTTGGAAAGTGCCTGGCTCAGACACATGCTCCAATGGAGGTCAACTTCAGCCCAAGTTGGTGAGTACAACAGCCTTCCCACACCACCTTCCCAGCCCCAGGGCTGCTTTCCTACCAGAGAATCCTCCTGGACCTGTTCAGGAAACTTTCACTGTCCTGTAAAGGGCAGCTTTCCAAAGACCTGTCTGCATCCTGCCCTCTTCATCCTGTATCCTTTTGCCTGACTTGATGTATAGTACAGTCCTCTCAATCCCTGGTACAGGAAGTCCTCCAATAGTGGCAAGGAGGTGCAGTGGGAGGGTAGGGTTGGTTGCCTTCAGCTGACTTAGCTGGTGAGTACTGGCATTCATAGACCAACTCTGTGAAATGGGCTAACAGTGGGAAGATCTTCATGCTGAATACAAAGAGACTGAATGAGAAACCTCCAGGTTTATCCATAGGTTCTTTTTGGATGCAGAACGTGGAAGCATTCACCATTACACAATCGTGTGTGTACATATAACTGTGCATGGAGGTGTGGCCACATCTTGATGTCTCAGCATCTCAGTGTCTGCTCCTAGGACAAGCCTCATCTTTCTCACATGTACCACATGTCATCTGCTCTTTTAGTGAACTCTTTCCTGGACTCTGGAGCCTTCCTTACTTAGCACAACATTTGACTTTTAAAAATCCTGGTAGTTCTGGTTCCATACAAATCTTACCACATTTTCTTTCAAGGAGCCTGGGCATGTCTCTTTATTTACTTTCCCCTTTCATTCCCTGTGGAGGTTTTAGCACCTTAGGTAATTGGCAATGCACACTGGCCAAAACTCCCACCCCAAAGTTTGATTTATTTTATTTTATTTTACGTGTGCTTTCTCTACATGTATTTGTGAATACCATGTGCATGCCTGGTGCCCAATGGAGATGAGCAGAAGACATTAGGTCCCTTGGAACTGCAGTCGCAAATAGTTGTGAATCACCATGAGGGTTCCAGAAACCAAATACAAGTCCTCTGCCAGAGCAATGAGTGCTCTTAACTTCTGATCCATCTCTCCAGTCCCTCAACCTTTTTCTTAGCTCTCTGGAGAACACAGTCCTCTGTGCTCCAGTGAGCTGGGCATCAAATGCCACCTTTCTCATGCCCAGTTCCCCCAGCAATGACTGTCAGCCCTCTGTTGTTTTCCATCCTCTGATACTGATGCAGAACCTGACCAATGATAACCGAATGTCCAAATGGTTCCCATGAGTCAGTCTATCAGGCACTTATTTCCCTCATATTGTTTTGGATTATGCAGCATTTGTATAGCTAATATGACTCAGTTTCTCTTCTTGTTGCAGCCCAGACTGATCCCATCTGCCCTCACCTCCGGCAGCCTCACAAGCCAGGGAGTGGGAGCAATTCTTGTTTACGAGTTAGCCAATTCCAGAATCTCAGATGTATAACTTTTCTGATTACCGTATTTTCCTGTATTGGGCCATTATTAAGGTCCCTTGTCTTCATGCTGAATCGTAAGCTTCCCTTTCTAAGTACTTAAGCTGTATTCAGGGGCTATGTTCTGACACTTCCACCTCCCTTTCTCCCTCTTCACTCCCCAAGTTCTTGCAGGACACAGAAGTTTTGATCTCGGGAAGGGCTCTTTGACAGTCTAATTTCTATTCCCTTTCCCTTCGTTCTGCTAGCTGTAAGAAAAGGCAAGCCAACTCTCTCATTCTTCCTCTCCTCTCCCACCCTTATACTAAATAAAAGGCTAGTGAGGAGGATAGAATCCACCCACCCACCTACTGTAATCCCCCCCTCTGCCTTTACAGGGACAAGCTCCTTTTCAGAAACAGCTGAGCCTCAGTTGCCTGTCTTGTCACCCACAGCAAAAGCCACACAACTTCTGTCACAGCCTGCTTCCATCTGATCCGTATTTGCTACTTTCAGAGACCATGATATGCTCTCTACTTGTCTGGAGTGCGTCCATGTACTTGTAAGGCAGATCTCATTCATCAGAGGGGCATGCCCCATCACACCATGTAGAGAAAGATGCCCACTCTGGGGTTTCACCACTTGCCCTTGGGAGGCTTTGCCCTTAGAAGCTTTAGCCTTGATTGCGCATCTTATGGCCCATCGGGAGGAGCCTACAACTGCTGCTTCAGCAAAGAAGAGGCACTGCATCCAAACAGTGTGGGAAGGTAGCTGTAGCAGGATGTTCAGCCTTCATACAGATCAGTCTTAGCTGAATGTCTAATCATAATGAGGGACAAACAGCGGTTTCTAGGAGACTCGTTGCTCTCTCTCTCTCTCTCTCTCTCTCTCTCTCTCTCTCTCTCAACTATGGAGTCATGAACAGTTGTCTCTCCACCCCAGATTGGTATCAGCAACACACTAAGGAAACGATTTCTAAGTCCAGTTTGTTATGATCACAGGTAACTCAAAGTAACTGTAAGGCCCATCTCAGCCCCCAGTGGGGGGGGGGTGGTATCTCAAGTGCTCACTCTCCTCCTCTGTACTGTGGATATTGGCCCAAGCAGGGGTAGCTTTCTTGGACCTCACAGTACCTGCATGTTGCTCTGTTGGTTGATATAGAATACCATCTCCAGGGTCAGGCTTGGTGGATATGAGGAGTCCAGGGTAAGGACATCTCCTAGGAAGATGGCTGGCTCTACAAGAAGCATGAAGTCCCCATCATAGCTGATAGCAGAGTCACAGATAAGACAAGTGGGCAGGATGGCATCTGATTTTACTGCTTAGCCTGGGTCAGCCGTTTCATTAACAGTTCGAATTCTTCTTAATTATCTCTGTAGCTCTGACTCACATCTGATGAGAGATATTCATGATCACCCATAAATCTGAATGCTTATTTAAGAAAAACACTCCGCAGTGGAAATTTATGACAGGCTGCGTAAGTTTCTCTAAACCAGACTTAAAACTGCAGGGACCCAGGATAGCTCCATCTTCTGAGAGGGACTCAGAGCCCCAGACCTCCGGCTTGGGACTCACCTTGTCGACTGACACTCTCTTGTCAAAAGCCATGAGGACTTTTTGGAAAAACTGACATCCAGGCCACTGTAGGTCATCGTCTTTCCAACCAGCACACTTGGGCAGGGTAAGAAAAGACCCTAGTTCTCCCCAATGCTCAGGGGGTACTTTCAGAGGTGTCGTGTTCCAGGGATGAATCAAATAGAGAAGAGAGGCAAAGTCTGTGTTTTCTGATGATGTGTAGGAAGTTGGCTCTAGATAGCTGTAAGAGTCAACACGATCTCCCCTACACCTCCTGCCCCACCAGGGCTCCCCAAAGCTTCTATTCTTCATATCCATGACTTACCTTCATACCATGACTTATTGTGTGGTTCAGGCCTGGATGTGGATGGGTACAAGAAGAATATCAGTGCAGAAACACTGGCTGGGGCTCACCGAACACCCACATGACATTATGGATAGTATATAACTGTGTGCAGAACTGAGATAGAGACCATGACTGTATGATGAGTCAACACCATCAGGACCACCAGCTAATCCATACTCTGGAGCTGGCCACCGGCTCAACCACGTTCCCGTCGCATTGAGCCAACCTTTGTTGGCTATGGCGTGTTGATTTATTCATATTTATTTATCTTATGATGCATGAATTGTTGATCGCCTAATCAGAGCTAACAGTCAGCCCTCCATAGCCCCCAGTCATTGTTTTTCTAGTCACTTTGAGGGTCTTGTGATAACTGGGCAGCTACACAACACTCACCGTTGCTCTTTTACCGTGCCCAGGGTTGGGAAAGGAAAGAATGCTGCTGTTTGGGCAGATTGGATGCCAGGCTATCTGTTCCAATGAACTTCAGCACATGATAGGATGCTTATAGCCCTTCTTGCAGAGCAACCATGCTGGGGAAGAACCCTGGACTCAAGATAACTTTTCCCCTGCCCCCATGTCTGGTCTGATAGAGACCAGGGCTTAGTGTGGGCACATGGGACCTGGGGAAGTTGTATACACAAATCCAGTGGCTCCCAAATGTCCCCCAGATCTGGCCTTAATGGGCACCCAAGTGTCTGGACTGAGCCTGTAGGGTATGAAGAACCATGATTCACTCCCTTCCTCTGGGCACAGCCGGGCTTCAGCTGATCCATGGTCTCTGATGCATTAATGATAATGTCACCAAGACATGGTGAGTTTGCCTCTGAAGCAGGGCTGGGTCATTTTTCATTAAATAACATAATTTGTTGCATTGGTATGCAAGGACAAATGGCACTGCCGAGCTGAACGTCTAGAAAAAAAAAGAGTAATACAGTGTTGTTATTCATGAGCTGACGCCACGCTCCCAGAATATTCCTCATTTTGACTTAAATGTATCTTCTGCCCACTCAAAGCAAATGCAATTTTCCTTTTTATGACCGCCAGTTATTTACATGGAAAAAGTTTAAATAAGGCTGGAGCTACCGACAACTGTAGCTTTCACCACACCTGAAAGGGACCCCTTGCCTCATATCACTCCAGAGGTCCCAAGAGCGTGGTTGGCTAGGTCTGCTCTCTCCCCTCAGCAGAGAACTCTGACATGAAACCCTCTTTTTCTCCTTCTCTCCTTTCTAACACCCTTCCTTTCTTTCTCTCTCTCAGGTTACTGGTTCTCAATATCGTAAGGCCAACAGTTTCTCACGGAGATGTTGAGAATTGGGGTTTATGGTGGCACAGAAACAGGGTAGAGAGTTGGGCATTCCTTCCTCACCCCCAGAACTGGGCATGCCCAGGCTGCAAGGAGGCAGCAGCGTGAGCAGTGCAGTGCACATCCCTGTCCTAGGAGGCTGGAGCTTTCATGGGGTATGGGAACTTCAAGGCCTAGACCAGCCCTGCCCTGAGGGCTTACTCTGAGATTCTCAGACAGAGGTGGGGATGTGAGCTCTCACACTACCCATTCTATGCCTCTGCCAGAAAATCCTCAGGGCACAGGAACTCAGCCAAGTTCTGTCCCTTCCTAAAAGACAAAATGATCCTTGCATGGGACCCTGGGCAATGGGCAAATTTAGAACAAAGGGAGGCGGGGTAAGGAGCATGCTCAAGTGATTACATGGTCAAGTGGAACCCTGAAGGTAATGTTGCTTGTTGTCTTTCTCTATGGTCTTGTTGGAGTAGGCATGACTTTGTTGGAGGGAGTGTGTCACTGGGAAACAGGGATGAGCTTTGATGTTTTAAAAGCCCTTGTCAGGTGCAGGCTCTCTCTCTGCCTATGGCTCAGGGTGTAACTCTCAGTGGTAGCTGTTAGTTCCAGTGCCTACCTGCATGTTGTATGTTCTCCATTATCATTGATAATGGACTAAACCTCTGGTACTGTTACTGTAAGCATGTCCCCTAATTAAATTCTTTCCTTTATAAGAGTTGCCTTGGACATGGTGTCTCTTCACAGCAATAGAACAGTGACTCAGACCCCACATCAAAGACTTTAGCCTGGGGTGGTGTCTTCAAGCTACAGAAGAGGGAAGACTTGCCGGGGTCAAACACATCCACTAAGGATGCATTGGGAGTGTGCCAGGAAGGTGACCAGGACCGTGGTTTTTGGCTGGGATTTGTGGCAAGTCTTTGGTTCTCATTGATTACAGGGATGCGGCTAGTCAGGAAACACTCCTCAGGATGTGGAGCCCTGAGGGGGCAATGGTGGGTGAATAAGGAGCTGCAAAGGAGCCCATGACCACAGCACAGAAAAGAAAAGGTCCCCTGCTCAGGAAAAGCCCGTATCCAGGAGGGATGTGTGACCTCCCAGTACCTTGGGGAAAGTGGGCAGAACAGCCAAGGAGCCAGTGCTGCTGGCTGGGGAGTCTGTGCAGCTGACTTCACTGAGAGCTTTGCGTGTATCCTCAGAGGCAGTGAGGATACATTAGCCTCAGGACCCCTTTAAAATGCCATGGAAAAGAGACAGCAGGAGCTGTGTCTGAACATCACAAAGCAGCGGGGGGATGAGACTCCAGGTAAATTGTGTCTGCTTTACTCTTAAAAGGTACTTTTGGAAGCGTGCGTGATGAATTTAGGCGATTCCCTGGATTATTCTGATAAAGCTCCAGCTCGGAGATCCGGGCCGAAGATGTCAGGTTTGTGATCAGCTTGATGGCTCATTTGTTCTTCAGGAGACCTTAAACTTTGTAAGATCAAGTTATCTTGCATTAATGCAAAGATAAAAGACAGAGAAGAGAAAATTTTACCATGTTATAAAAATGGGAAACACAGAGGATGTCAATCTATCGCCCAAAAGGCAAATGCTTGATGCTTTTCAAGTGATTCTCCTCTCCCTTATTACCAGGACTGAAAAGGTGCCGGCTGTGGGCTTTCAGGCAGGCAGACAGACAGACAGGTAACACTGTGGGATTCTGGCAAGTATTTCTAAGTTTAGTTTAAGACTCTGGATACATGAAGAAGCAAGGGAATCAAGAAGCCATGAGTTAACATCCGTGCTGAGGGGAAAATAACTCAATAAGGAGACGGCTGGGAGTCTGCGTGGCTGGACCAGTCCAGAATGATGTCTCCTCCTGACCCAGGCTTGCAGCAGCTGCCTGTGGCTTCATGACATTCGACCCACCCTGTTTAGGGTTTGAGTGTTTTGTACCCCAGCTCCTCACTGTTTTCGTGACCCTCTGAGGCGGTTCTCGGATACTTCTCTACCTCGTGCCGATATGACTCTTTTACCAAGGCTCCAGGCTTCCCAGTCTGTCTACCTTAGGTGATGCTCTTGAGGTGACCCAAAGTCACATAGCTTGTTTTCTTTGTCTCCCAGATAAATAGCCCAAAGATCTGGCTCCCAGGATTCAGAGTGCAACTGTACTGGAAGATCTGGCTTCTATGGAGATCAGTGATCTAAATATGAGGTTGTGGAGGCAGAGGAAAAATCCTCAAACGCCAAGACGAACGTCCTTATGAAAGGGGGTGGTAGGATACAGGCCAACAGTGAGGACATGGGAGTGAAGTGGGAAGAAGACATCCACAAACCAGGAAGAGAGGAGCAGGAAGAACCCATTCTGGGATGCTTTGGTCTTCCAGCCTCCTGGACCAAGAGAGGTTAGGTCTGTTGTTGAAACTGCTCTGCTGTCAATTGCTGTTAAAACCACCTAGTCTGTGGTTCTTTGGTCTGAAACCAGAGAGAATTTGCTTCCACTCAGTCCTGCAAGAGATCTAGCCTGGGCCAGAGTGCATGGCCCCTGTCTGCAAGATGGAAGAGTGGCAGTTCACTGCAGATGTGGGTACCAGATTCCTGTGAGGTCAAGGGTGAGGGGCACCTGGATGAGGGGCGAGCATCTGGATCAGGGGTAAGCCTCCGGATCAGGGATAAGCATCTGGATCAGGGGTAAGCCTCTGGATCAGGGGTAAGCATCTGGATTTGGGGCAAGCGTCTGGATTGGGGGCAAGTGTCTGCATCAGGGTCAAACATCTGGATTAGGGGCAAGCATCTGGACCGGGGGCAAACATCTTGATAAGGGGAAAACATTTGGATGGGGGAAGCATCTGAATTGGGTCAAGCATCTGGATCAGGGGCAAGTATCTAGATCAGGGACAAACATCTGACTCAAGGGCAAGCATCTGGTTCTCAGGGCAAGTATCTGGATCAGGGACAAGCATCCAGATTAGGGACCATTTAAAGTGCCAGCAATGTGCTGTGAGAAAGAAAGCATGACCTGACTTTGTAGCAAATGTAAGCAGATGGGGAAGGGGATGTGACAGAGGTGTTCTCTGTGGGAATGTGTTAAGCCAATCATGTCACCTCTGAATAAGAAAAGCCTATGAGCAGAAACATCTCAGAATCCCACAGCTAATCATTGTGTGTGTTCCCTTTTGCCTTTAAACTCTCTCATCAACTAGGAACTACAGGCCTGATGAGCCAGTCTATGGGTGCTCCCTTATGTGGAGAGCCCAAAAGCCTGGGGAGCTGCTTTCTAGAAGGATATGGTGACAGGAGGGATGCTTGGGATTGCTCAGCTCACCAGCCCTCCCCCCCGGTATTAGGGGACTCCAGTTCTCAATCAAGAGTCTCTCGGGTTGCCTGCATTTCTTGAAAGTTCTGTGTTCTGAGATATCATCTATGGGCTAGGGAGCAAGGACAAGTGTCATGTGGCCAATGAGCTCTCATTTGGGGGAAGCTGTCTCAGCACATGGGGTGGAAGATAGCAGGAGCAGGAGCGTCTTAAGATCAAGCCGACAGTGTGACGGCCGGGATGCCCACACTCATATCTCTATGTCCTTCCTGGTCGCAGGTGTAGCCTCTTCCATAGCAAGAGTGGACTCAGAAGCTGGCAGGCACTGGAAGAAGGGGCTCATAGCAGGGCCCTCTAATTAGGTGACTCTGAGATGGTGGTTCTTGGCAGAAAATACTGAGGCTGAGAACTGGGTATTCACCACTGGCCGCCGCTGATGCTAAAAACAAGGTTCTCTTACAAGTAGCCAAGACCAACTGAGCTTGGAGACCCTCTGCATTTGAGACAGAATGAGATCCATTCTCTCCATGTCCTTTCTCTAGAATTTAATTCTAGTGTCCTGTTCAGTGACCTAGATGGCATCGAAAATGAACGTGCCTGACCTGGATGGAGAGGGGAGGACCTTGGATTTTCCACAGGGCAGGGAACTCTGACTGCTCTTCGGACCGGAGAGAGAGGAGGAGAAAAGTGGGGGGAGGGGGAGAGGGGCGGGAGGAAGGGGAGGGAAATGGGAGGCTGGGAGGAGGTGGAAAATTTTTTTTGGGGGGGGGTTGATCCTACGTAATGTGATGGCTTTGTGGGAGCCTAGCCAGCTTCGATGTTCACCTTCCTAGATATGGACGGAGGTGGGAGGTCCTAGGTCTTACCACAGGGCAGAAAACCCTGACTGCTCTTTGGACTGGAGAGGGAGGGAGAAATGAGTGGGGGGAGGGGGAGAAAGGTGGGAGGAGGGGGCGTAGGGTCGGAGGAGGGGGAGGGAAATGGGAGGCTGGGAGTAGGTGGAAACTTGTTTTTTTGTTTTTTTTTCTCCTTTTCTCAATAAAAAAAACAAAAACAACAAAAAAAGAAAGAAAAAGAAAAAAGAAAATGAACGTGCCTCACCTTGTCTGTGCAGATGCCAGGGCCCATGAGCCAGTGTCTCCAGGTCTCCTCTTGGCTTCTGTGAAGGTACAGTGCAAACCAACTTCTGTCTATCACAAACTGCACAGGTGGGGGAATTTGTCCAGTCCTGCCCACACAGCTGAGTGATGGCGATGTGATGGGCAGTGGGACACAGAGGGCTCTGTCTGGCACATGACATGCCAGCATCCTGTTTTTGCTATTCGGCTCCATTCATCTCATTTCCCCTGGCTTAGCCTCTGGGTTCCCTTCTTGGCCCCTCTTTTCTCTAGGCTTCTGCCTCCCCACCCCCATTTCTCTTTTGCATCCTTATTCATCTTCCCCCAGACCTTCCCTTTCAAATTTAGGAATATCTTGCTGCCATTGTGAGGCAGATGTAGATCTTCCAAGACCAATTCCTCTCCTTTACATGCGAAAGAAGATTGAAAGAATCAGTAAATTGCCGGGAGCCCTGAATAAGCCACGTCCTGATCACTGTGCCAGCCAAAGACCAGAGGAATCCAAGCTGCTGTTAATCTCTTGATGTCCCCCTCTGGCCCTACCTTCTTTCCTTCATCCTGGGCTGAGCTTGCTGCTGGGCACACCCTTACCTCTCTTTAGTGTGACCACACCCATGTCTATGTACTAACAGTGGCAAACGCTCCACTCAACATGCCTGAGATGAGGATGCTGACATTCTCAGACCTCTAAACTTCTGACTTTGTGTTTTCTTCTCTCAGCATCCTGTGCCTGGGTCCTCATACTCCAAGGTTTCTGGTGTGGGTAGGAGTGAGAAGCTCAGAGAAGGTGTTGATGGATGCTCATCTTGGTTGAGGATTAGGCTAGTGTGTTTTTGGAACTTCTTCTCTGACCAGGCCAATATGGGTGTATTCTGGTTCCTAGATATGGGGAGGGTCACACCTCCGCTTAGATGGTGTCCAGTCCCCTGTGTAAGGGATATGGGTGCTCATCTATATTCTTCCCTTTGATGTCAACATAATACCTAAAATGCATAATATAATAATATAAAATATCATAATATAATACATAATAAGAGTGAAAAACCCCGCTTCTGCAGTGAAGGCCCCTTATACGATACAGTGGATACAAATGTGCAATACAATCTATGTTATATTCGGAAGTAAAATTTAGAAGCCATTGCTCCTGTCAGGGAGGGGCTGACTATCCAGAGACATTTACACCCAGAAAACCAGAGCAAGTCTTCCTGGTCCTGCCTTGTACCCACACAAGGTCGCAAACCTAGAAAGAACCCCAAGGAGTTCTTAGTGGCTGTGGAGAGGTTGTGACGGCTCCTGCCAGCCTCACTCCTTCCTTACAGCACCTCGAGGTGGGATCTTCATGTCTCGCCCTGTGAATACAGCCTGGCCAGAGCCAGGGTGCCGCTCTAATGGGTCCTAAGAACCAGCTGTGGATTCCCAGAATTGTTCCAGAAATTCCAAGCAAGTGCCAAATGCCTCCAGGTAGGTAAGAGTCATGGAGGCTTTAGGAAAGGGTTGAGACATGAAGACAGAATCCAAAGACTCCAAGTCTCCAGGACTATCAGAAGGTGGAAGGGAACCAAGAGCTATCCAGTATCAGAACGCCTCTAACTGTATGCTATTGTGTTTTTAATAAAGGAACCATGTGCCAGAGGGATGCAGGTTGTGAACTAATTCATTAGCAGAATCGCTGGCTCAGATGGAGCCATCTGATCCTGGCCACCCAGCCCATTCCTGGCCATCCAGCTTGGTAATATGGGTAAAGGGCCAGCACAATGGATGCAGCAATGAACTTGACTGTCCAGTTCCCTGTCTATCCTACCACTCCCTGGGCATCAAATTATGGGCTTGAAGTGAACCTTTTCCCTTTAGTCGGAAGGCTCCCAGCGTCTTTTATTTTATTTTGGGGCAAAATTGGATGAGAAAAAGCTCTCTGTGTAAGACAGTCCCTTCTGAAAGAAAAGGCAAATGGAATTATCCCTGCGGGGCTGGGGCTCCTTTCACATAGGAAGAAATAAAATTTTGAACAGAGATTTTCCTCTCAGAGACTGGCATGCTAAGGAAGCAGAACCCTAACTTCATTCAGTCAGCTCCTCATGGTGCCTCAGCTACTCTGCCCTAGGCTCTTGATGTAGTCTGGTGGTGTGCACGTGCATGTAATATGTGTGAATCTGAGAACAAATGTGTGGATACATGTCTGTGTGCATGCCTGAGTGTGTACACAGGCCTGTACACATGTACAGGTTCAGGAAGGTGGGTGAGGGTGTTTACTTGGGATGTCCATGAATTTGGGGCAGTAGAGGGAAGTGGTGGCCATAGCAATTGTGGTCCAGGGAAGGAGAACCAAAGTTTGGTTTTCTTCAAGAAGAGGAAGTGAGCCCTACAAGGCAAGGCAGCCTTTTTTCTTTCTTTCTTTCTTTCTTTCTTTCTTTCTTTCTTTCTTTCTCTTCTTCTTCTTCTTCTTCTTCTTCTTCTTCATCTTCTTCTTGTTGAGAGACAATGGAAGAGAAGTGGAGGAGGAAAATACATGCAGAAAAGTTAAGGGAAATGGGAGGAAAGGTCTCTGGATCTGCACATAGTCTCCCACATGTTAGGTGCAGACCCTGATTCTCAGGGACCGCTATACCGGCATTTGATCTTGCGACCAATTCCAGGCGGAATGTGTCCCCAAGATGCACTGTGGCTTGTGGCTGGCACTCCAGAGCTGGAGGAGCTTGTCTCCAGGGAATGCATTCATGCAGCATGCTGCTAGTCACAGAGATCAGAGAAGAGTATTTGCTGGCTCTGAATCATGGGAGGGGTGGACACAGGCCCAAGGGTTTCACAGTTCTGTTCCTGCCTCCTTCCAAGGATTGGATCACAGCCTTTGTGTCTCAGGACTGTGAGGACGTCTGTCCAGATAGCTGTGACATCTTGAACTGGGTGGACAGCTGAGTCCAGATACACAGAAACTGGATGTCTTAGTAGGCCTTTACCTTACAGAAGCCCTGTGCTGTGTCCTGCCTTGCAACTGTCTGACTGGCTTACCAACTTCCATCTTCACTCCTGGGGTCCCAGTCTCTGCTTAGCCCTTGGGCTGTGCAGGGCAACCCCATTTCCAAGTCATGGTTTGTCTTCCTCATTTGATTGAGGAGCCTCCGCTGAACCTCCAACTAGAACCTTCTCTGCTCTGCTGGATGCTGGAGGCTCTTGCAGCTTGTGCATCCAGTACTTCTGCTTATCTCACTGCCTGGTGTCCTCTACTCTATGGGTCCTTTGCCCACTGTCCCCACTGTTCTATAACACACGTGACCATAGTATGATCTGCCACCATCTTAGGGGTTCAGGTGAGCCTTTCCACCCTTGGGGAGCTTGTGTTCCAGCCACGGGAGCAGGTAGGATTGTACCAAGCCGGGGTGGGGGGTAGATTGTTCAGAGCATCCTCTTGCTCCATCCTCGGATGCTCCTCGTCACGAGGGATGTTATTTTTGTTAAGGACATCTGCAGAACACATCTGTTAATTTTCGGTATTTGTTTATCCACAGTAAAAATCTGAATTAGTAACTGTTTCGCACTGCAGTTCACAAATAAACATGGAAAAGGCAACACAACAGAAAACCTAAGAAGAGGCTCAGCGAGGCTCTGGGCAGCCTCTAGAAAAGACAGAAGAGGTGGGGAGGAGCTTCCTGGACAAGCCTGCGTCCCTCCACTGGCTGGGTTGGATGTGTGAACATGGAGTCCTTTCTCAATACCTGGATCCCTCTCATGTAGTGTAGGGTGAGCACCCCCCAGAATGGGGGTGGAATAGGGATGATGGGGGCGACCTCAGCACACTTGAACAGCTAGCTGGTTGTCAGCTGTTCTCTAGCGGGGAACTTTCTTTTCCCATCAATTCGCTCCCTCACAGCTCATCCAGGTCAACAAGGTCAGTGTCTTGCTTTGTGGGTCTTTGGTTCCTGGGTGAAACATTTCACTCCAACTGTGTTACAGCTCCGTTCCTGAAGGAGAAAGTCCAGGGGCGGAGTATCCTCCAGCAAAGCCACCATCCTCCAGCCCAGATGGTTCCCTTGCTGTCTCAGCATATCATTCTAGAAATCAGGAAACTGAGGCTGGAGGAGAAGATTTGATCATCTTCAGTGTGATGCACAGAGAAAACTCACACACACACACACACTACATACAAACACACACTACACATACACACACTACATACACACATATGCATGAATGCACATATGGCCAAAGAGAGATAAAGGTGCTTGGCATTACTGTTGGTCACAGATTAAGAGTTGCTGGGTGGCAGTTGTCTCATGGGAGGAGACTATGGGTTTGGCAAGCATCCTGTAGGGTGCAGTAGCCCATAGGTGTCACAGTCCCCAAATGAGACCAAGGCCTTCTCCATCCTGGTGGGAGGACATGCCATTGAGGGAGGGGGACTGTGGCTTTTTTTGGGGGGGGGGCGCCGTCACCATCAACAAGTGGCAACCCTCTCTTCACAAACCTGGGTGGTGGCAGCTGAGCAATAAAAGAATCTCTCTCAATAAAGAATTACACATCTTCAGAGTTTAATTACAAGCAGCCCTGTCATGCGGAGATTAATGGTGAATGGGTTTTCCCCCCTCTTTCTTTCTTTTTTTAACTTCAGATGCAGCTGAAGGAAGCTGTCACCATTCTTCTCTAGGATACGGAGACAAGCACTCTATGGTGGTGAGGGGTGCAGGGGACAGGGAGTCATATCTCAGCTACTGAGCCAGGGAGGAAGGTGACAGGGATGTTCAGAGGCACGGATGTTCTCTGGGTCCTTGGGCAGTGAGAGAGAGCCTCAGGCATGGAAGCCCCACCTGCCTGTTCCCTATTGGACAACCTTGAGATGAGGGAGGACACCAGCATTTCATACATACACTGACCACTCTGGGTATGATGTCATCTAATTCTTCTGGTGGCCCTGAGAACAGTTATCACTGCCCACATCACTCAGCAGCTTTTAGTGGGTGTGTCTCTCTCCCTGGGCTGGGCTGTGACCACGCTATTGGTCCTTTCTTCTATGCTTATGTAGTCATATTCTGATTTTAGGGGAGATGCCTTGCCTTCTGCAGTGTCAAGGCAAAGGTCCTCAGTGCCTTAGGAGATCTTTCACAATGCCTGGAGCCCATCAAATCCTACACAGCAGGAGATGTGCAAACACAGACTTTCACATAGCACCCTCTGCATCCCAGAAGAAGGGTACAGGATGAGGGGACCAGGGATCAGGCCTAGGGTCTAACAGGGACCTTCACAGTGTGCCTCTGATCTGATCTGAACTGTGGGGGCAAGGCACATAGCTACCAAAATATCACTTAGCACCTGGGAATATGCTTGGAGTTGATGTTATTAAGTATCAAATGAGAATAAGGCTTACACATGAATGTTCACAGCAGCATGACTAAGAGTAGCCAGAGCGGTAACTATTAAAAGAGCAGAAACTGTGCGAAAGTTTATACTGAGAATGAATTGACAGAGGACGGCACACTCATGGCACAGGCCTAAGAAAGAATGACTTATGAACACATTAATAGAGCCTATGAGGATAGCAGTGATTTGAAAGAAGCTGGTGTAAAAGAATACACACTGTATGGTTTCAGCTATAAGAGATGTTCAAAATAGACCAATCCACAGAGGTATTGGGGAATGGGAGCTGCTGTATGGCATTCTTACACTTTCTCAAGTGACAAGATGCTATGAAATTAAGACTGGTAATGGCTTGGTCCTGGGGCTGCAGTCTCTGCCAGCCAGTTGTCTGGGGAGACCTGCCCTGGCAATGATTCCATCAGGGCTCTGAACTTCAGTTCTCAGACAACACACTATTTGTGTGTGTGTTTAATGGCAGCCGTTGAATTACCAGATTGTAATATTATATCTGGCCCCTGCAGAGATCGCATTATCCACTCCATAAACAAATAGCACGGACTCATTAAGTTATTAATATCGTACAGAGCCACAATCACCCTGTTTACATCTTCGAGCAGATTTATGAATAATACAACAATTAATCACCCCAGAATGGGTGGGCTCTGAGGAGGGAGGTCACTGTGGGCCTTCCCACCCTGAGCAGGAAACCTGAGTTCTAGCCAGCCTCCTGCCCTAGCTTTCTGCCCTAGCTCCCAGATGCTCAGTAGCCTATACAAGTATCGTTTGTTGCCTGCGGAATGGCTGATGGTGGATTCAGCACTCAGCCATGCTCTTGATGTTACACTTTCACAAGCCTCTGAGGGAGAAGGGTGTGGGTCTCACATGAGTGCATGCATGCCTGGCTTGCTTATCAATCTGTAAAGCCTGGTGAGCGTGCCAACCGAGTCAATCCAAAGCAAAGATACAAATGACCTAAAAGCCCTGTTTTCTCTGTGTGGTTCCCATCTCTAGGTGGTTTCTGTTAAAATCAGTTCCTGTTCCATGTTCTTCCCTGTTATTGCTCCAGGTATGCCCTGCCCTGGGCGAGGGAGTGTAGGGTTTGAGTGTGGAAGAGATTCTAGCATCGCTAGCCAGCCTAGGTGTGCACTGTGGTAAGTAGAGGAGAAGAAAGCAATTAGACTCAGGATAGATCTAACTTATGAAGGAAGAGTCTTTTGTTGTTTCTTTTAATTCTTTAGCTTCTGCAAATGTTCTTTTCACTATGACAATGTGGTTAACAGTCCCTGTTCTGGTTTTGATAGTGTTGGGCTCCCTCAGTTTCTCTTATCTATTATTTCCTTTCTTGCTCAGTCATCTATCTATCTATCTATCTATCTATCTATCTATCTATCTCTACCATCTACCTATTGTTTATTTTCTATCATTACCTATTTTTCTTCTTTAGCAGCATTGGGGATTGAACCCAAGACCCTGTACTTGCTAAACAGGCCACATCTATTCAGACAGATCTCTATTTATGATAGGTTAATCCATTTTGTTTGGCACAAGTTTGTGACCAAGTCACAGAAGGCTGCATGTCAATCCTCAACCAAGAAATGTTAAATGTGCTAATCTTGCAACCCTGCAAGATTATGTCCACATTGCAGGGGATAGTGGGAGAGAGCAGGCTCAAGAGGGGCAGAGGAGGCATACAGAGCAGTGTGGGGAGAGGCTCCTGGACCCATGCCAAGACCAGGAAATCACCAGTCCCAAGTTTTATTTAAAGATATACTGATCTAAGAGTTATTCTGAAGCATACCAGGTAGTACATATTCCCTTCTTTTGGGGATGCCTACTCCTACAGGCAATGGTGATCACACCCACTCTGGGGCAGTCCAGTCTGAAAGTATGTTTGGAGACATGGACGCTCTTGGCGTGAACAGGGCTGCTGTTAACAGGCACTTCATGGGGCCAGGAGGAACCTGGCCTTGCTGAGTTCACGGAGTATGGAAAATATCCCCCACCTGCTGTTAATGTGTGACTTGTGCTTCTCATGTCTTCAAAGGCCACTACCAACAACCGCCCCCCCCCCACCAAGGCCCTGCCAACAATCCCCTCCCAATAAGCTCCTTTCATTAAGGTTCTGCCAACAAACCCCTCCCACCAAAGTCCTCCCAACAAGCCCCTCCCACCACCTCCCATTGACAAGCTCAGGCTGGCTCCCTTTCACAGCCAGGCCTCAGTTTATCTTGCATGAGTCTCAGGAGGACAGACAACTACATGGTACCAGCCCACACTGGGTGGGCTATGGAAGCTGACAGAGATGAAGAGACCCAGCTTATCTTTCCGACTGGGCTGCCTACGACCTATTGATACCCCAGGGAGACATTGCAGGCTAGAAGGCACTAGCATATCCATGTCAAGGCACCCCATCTCTGATCCCTGACATGCTTCCCAAAGCCGCCTTCTTGGGCCCTATTACTGGGACTTGAGTTCTGTGGGGATAGAAGTCTGTCCCTGTCACTCTTCCTCTGCTTATGGGACTTTTTCTTCTGTGCCATCTTTTCCTCTTCCCCCTTCTTCCATCCCACCCCCTCCAGTCCCTGACATTCTCCACCTGTGTGTCAGTTTTCCTAAGGAAAAGCCAGATGCTGGGCTTGCTCGCTTTCATTGGAAAACAGTTCGGCTCCAGGGCCACACCTCCTCTCCTTAGCTGCCCTGTGCAAGCCGCCCCCGAAGCCCTGATGCCTGTCTCTGGCTTATGCTCACACTCTGCAGAGTCTTTGGAAAACTCTGGATGTCTCATTAACATCTTTGATGCCACTGTGCTGAATGGCAGCTGGCCCAGAGTCACAACATAGACCCTGTATATCGCTAGATGTAGACATATACGTGGCAGTGTGGACACGCGGTAGGGTCATGAACATGGTCCTGTCTCCCTGCCTTCACTTGTGCTTTGCCCAAGAGAAGGATCTTCAGAGATCAAAGGACAAACAGAAGGGTGCCTGTGCTCGGAGCCCTCCCCACACGAGGGGGAGGGGCACAACCAGGGAGCCTGGAGCCTGAGGCTCTCCGGGGATGCTTCCCAGCTTCTTGCCCCTCACTGGGGCATCGGAGAGGGCGCTCATGGATCACTGTGATGACTCACAGAGCCAATTTAATTACAAAAACCTGATCCGAGGCCTTAATTAAATTTTTAAAAATGTAGTCTGTTCTTTCTGGGAGCAACAGGGGTCGTTTTTCCACCCCACTTCCTGCATGAATTAGCTCATCTGCTGAGCGAGCTCCCGGGGAGCCATTGGAAATGCAGATCACCAGCTCCAATGTCCCCCCTGGCTCTAACAAGTCCTCATTATCTGGAAATCTCCGCACCCCTGACCGGCGCCTTAACAGGCACACCTTTGATAGGCGCCCACGAATCGGGGAGTACGGAGCCCAGGAAACCTCTGCTATTTGTCAATTTAATCTCCTAAAACCAACAGCCTGAATCTCTGTCAACAGCCATTATGCAGGATCATATTGTGTTTCCTTTCTATAAATTCCACTCATTACCTGGCATGGCAGATCTCTGGGCTATCCCTCCTGTTTGCCTTTCTCCGCTCAGCCACTTCTCTTCCTGGGAACGCGCTGGCTGGGAGCAGCGACTCATGGGATCATGTCTCCTTGGAACCTCTTACAAATTCTGCTGGGAAAGCAGAGACCTCAGGGAGTAGGAGACCCTGGGCGGGAGGTGGGGGCCCTCAGCCCTCCCAGCCATCCCCTCACTCACCCTTCCTCTCAGGGTCTCATGTGGGGGGTCTGGTTTCCTTTTCCATACTTCCAAGCACTAGCCAGTGTTCCTTGGTGAGTCTCGTGGCCAGAGGTTGTGGGTGGGATGGGCCCCAGGGCATTGGAATTGGAGTCTGACCCTCAAAGCATTCAGACACAGTTTCTTCTATTCTGCACCTGGTGGTGGATGGCGTGAGAAACAAGATTAGCTTTGCTAGCCAGGCCTGGGCAGCATGGGAATGTGGTGCTCCAGCCATTCTTGATTCTCTACGGGAGCTGGTTGTATCCATCATTCCCTTCACAACGTAGCAGCAGGGCTCATGGTCTCCAGCACTAAGAGATGCCAGTGAACCTCCCTTTAACTGAAGTATTCAGATAGGCCAGCAGCTTGCCAGGCCAGGAAGGAGTGTTGATGTGAGCCTTGGAGTTTAGTCTGCTTTCCTTGTTCCTACAGGATGGCTGTGAAGGCTTTGTGTAGCCTGCAGTCCTGGGCCAGCAATGAATTGGACCACAATCTTAGAGTTGACATTTGGGGCAAATGCTGGACAAAACACCTGCTGGGGACATGATGCGTGTGACTGGTCACATCCATCAATGTACACTGGCACAACAGGGATTGCTTCTACGACCACAAGGGAGACATCTGGCTCCTTGAGGTCCATGCATATGGTGGGGTTGAGATGGTGGGGTTGAGTGACAGAGCATGGATACAGATAGAGCTGAGAGTCACCTCGGACAGTCATAGGTGCAGCATCATGGTCTCCAGGTGCATATATACCTAAAACATACCACACAGAGGCATGCATATACATCACACAGAGTCATAAAAATGCAAGCACATACATGTCCATGCCGCACACACATGCATAGGCACATGCACACAATTACTCACAGACCTGCAGATGTGTGCATACACCATACAAAGACATAGATGCATACTCCACATACATACATGCATACACATAGACACACAGATAAACACAGCTACATAGCACATGAAGGTATATACATGTCCACATAGTCACACACAGAAATACATATATATATATATATATATATATTTATATATATATATACATTCACATAAGAAACTTAGTCATGAACACCTCACATGGTCACGCATATGCACACATGTGTGCACACTCACATCGATGATTTAGACATGTATGAACACATAAAAGCCAACTAGTTTCAGCCTTTTAAGAGTCAGTGTGAATCTTACTTTTTTGGGGAAGCCAACAATGAAATGGCCAACAATGGAAACAAGAGTGGGAGTCACCTGGAGTCCATGAAAGAAGCTGTGCATGTCATGGAGCATAGCAACTCATCCTGTGCATACCACCACAGAGAAAGGCCATGCTTCTTACCTAGACAAAAAACAGAACCAAAGAGAGGCCAAAGGTCTGGGGGGAAAACCATCTTCTGTCTTCCAAGTTTCCTGCATTCCTGACACCCTTGTGTGGTCCCAAACTCAGCTGTCCAAGGTCAGCAGGTGACTCTTAGGGCCCTAAAACCCATTGTATCCATGCTGCATTCAGTAACAACCAACGAAGAATGGGGTTAATGGGTGCCAATTTGGCCCTGACACCCCAGTAAGTCCACATTTTCCTATACAGAGTAAGGAGCTGTCTTCAGAATTCATGTGACCTGAACCATGGGCCTAGGAGGATGATAGCTAGCCCTGGGGCCAGTACTGTTCATTTTGCAGTTCAGAGCTGTGGCCTCAGGATTGTGAGACTGTGAACCTCACTACGTCAGAGGGTTTGTGGGACATGGTCATTGTGCTTGGGAGACTTGGTGGTGACTGAGCCACACTGTCCCACAGTCAGAATCTCCACTCCAAGACAGAATCACTGCAGCTGTTCACTGTCTCCCAAGGGCACTGGCTTGGTGCTTTGTCAGCTCTGTGGTCATGTGAGTCTGTGCCTGTAAACAGAATTACCTCCCCCCTGCCCCCCTGCAATCCTTACCCCCATTCCCTTCTGTGGATTACCATGGAGGTTCCCGGTGTAGGAATTCAGAGAATGGCCACCCAGTGTTAAGACCTCCCTGGGCTTCAGTTCCACCACAGACCTTCCATTCTCCACACCCAGAGAAGACAGGCAAAACTGAACATATGGCTTCTTGACTTTCACATCAGATTCTGCATTCCGTTGGAGAAGGAAGCCTTGCCGGGTCACCGAGCTCCATGACCTGTAGGAATCCAAATCTGGGAATCAGCAGTCACTCCCTGCCCATTTCTTTGCTAGGATCCTGGGTCTAGGTGATGACCAAACTCTCCTATTGCAGGCACCCGTCACCCCTGCAGTCCCTTCCCTTAGAGATCCAGGAGCAGATGGAGACATCAGCAATTCCATTTCTCCAGCGATGCTGCTCCCAAATCCCCAGAGTTTGGTCTGCATGAACCCTGTGCTCTAACGGAAGGAGGTTGGCTTTCTCTGCCCATGAAACCTGTTTCAAGAGCCATTACTTTGCTCACAGATTTATAGACATCCATAATACGCCAGCAGATCCTCTTGTCTGTAGCTCCACTGACTTGCTGCAGGGGCTCTTGGGATGAAAAAGTTACCCCTGAGGATCTCGGTAGGGAGAGAATGAAGTAATGAGCTGGAGACCACAGGGTGTCTTCATATATGCTTCTTCTGGGTGCTGACAGGCCCAGGATAAACCTGGAAGAGGTTTATCCTTCCTGGTCCTGGATACTAGCATCTTTTGCCTTCCTGCAGCCTTCCGACTGAGGGGGTGCATGCCATCATGGCCAAGGCCATAGGACCTTAGCAGCCTCTACCTGGATCTCTACTCCTTCATTTGATCACTGTGCCTTAGTTTCCAACCCTAGCACAAGCCCATAGGTTGTGCTGGAGTGGAGGGTCATGATACACTCAGAGCTTTGAGACGTATTTTGGTGTATGTGTTCATGCGTGCACACGTGCACATGCATGCACACATGCATGGCAAGCCCCTGAACCTGTGTGTGCACATGCATGTAGGTATCAGTGAAGGCCAGGACAAAACATCGGACTCTTGGAAAAGTAGTTATAGGCTGTTGTGAGCTACCAGACACGGGTGCTGAGAACCAAGCTTGAATCCTTTGGAAGAACAGCCATGAGTTTTCTCAACTGCTAAATCATTTGCCTAGCCCCAGGGCATTGGGCTGCTCTTGGATGTTACCACATATTCAATCCATCAGGACTTCGGGGTCTAGGTGGTGTTCAGTTGGGTTGTCAGCACCAGAGTGTTAACATAGCTTAGACACTGAGTCCCCCTCGTGGCCACAGGACCCTATTCTGTAGACAGAGATTCCATAGCCTTCCCTGAATCCCCAGATAGACAGCAGAATGACAGATGGTATCTTAGGGTTACTATTGTGTGTTGAAACACAATGACCAAAAGCAATTTGGGGAGAACACGATTTATCTCATCCACAGTTCCATATAACTTCATCACAAAAGCAGTGCGGGTGCTTGGTCCTCAATTAGTGGTTCTGTGTTGGCAATGTTAAGAGCTACGCCTTGCTAGAGGAAATACGTCAGTTAGGGGTGAGCTTTGAGAGAATAAGGCCTCTCCCAATTTCTAGTTTGCTTTCTCTGTTTACTATATGTGGTTCAAGAGGTGAATTCCCAGCTTCCTGATTCTTCCATCCCTGCCATCATGGACCCTAACCCTCTGGAACCGTATGCCCAAACAAAGACTTTCTTTCATCATGGTGCTTTGTCAGAGCATCAGAAAGTAACCAATATGCAAGGGATGCTTTTCCAACCTCACCTTTCGATCTTGGGTCAAACTTTAGAAAATAAAATTGATATTCTCTCCAAGCTAACTAACTCCAGGAAACCCTTCTGCTTTCCCTGGGGAAAAAGTTAAAAAGACCCTTATTCATCAAGAAGACACAGAGGCTTCCTCCAAGTCTAGCTTGGCAAACCCATGAGGTTATTAGGTTTACAGGAGCATGGGGGTATCATGGGTAGAAGAAGTCTCCTGGGTGGCCCACAGGGGTTCCCATACTACCAAGAGTCCAACCTGGATAGGGAAAGTACAGAGCTGTAGGCCACACTCATGAGAGATGGCCTTTATACTTTGTATGTGTGCCCAGTGGACCACCATTTCAACAAGCTCATCTGTGGTGCTGGTTCTCAAGAAGGGTAAGAAACTGAGGGTGAACGGGCTGGTTCAGGGCTCAGGTTCACTCAAGGTTCAGGAAGCCACATTATAGCCTGAGCAAAAAAAACTGAAGAGAGGCAGAGTAGGAGGGCGGAGCACGGCTTCCTCTGGTGCCCTTTCTACTATGTGCTCTTCCTACTATGTGTTCTTTCTACTGGCTGAGAATTCCTATTATGGCACCCAGAGAAGCTGTCTGATTGTCAGCTCCAAACCTTCTTACACTCCCACTCTCCAGAAAGCCCAACTGTAGTGATATTTTGTTTGCGATAAAACAAATAAAGCTTGCCTGAAGATCAGAGTGCGGAAATAAGCCAGTATTTGCCATAGAAGCCAGGTAGTGGTGGCACACACCTTTAATCTCAAGACTTGGGAGACAGAGGCAGATAGACCTCTGTTAGTTCAAGCCCACCCTGGGCTACATGAAATCGATCCAGTCTAAAAGAGAAAGAGTTCACACAAAGGTGATCCCAGCACTTGGGGTCACACACCTTTAATCCCAGCACTAGGGAGGTGGAGGCAGGAATGATATGGCTGGGTGGATAGAGGAATTTAAGACAGGAGGAGACAGGATCTCAGATGCAGTCTGAGGCAGCAGCCTGAACAGCAGGCAGTCTGAGGATGTTGCAGTCTGAGGACAGGTTCGCCCTGTTGGTCTGAGTATTGTGTAAGAACTCTAGTGACTGGCCGCTCTGCTTTCACCCCTTTATCTGACTTCAGGTTTTTATTATTAAGACCAATTAGAATTCGTGCTATAACCTACTAGCCCCATCAATGCCAGCAGGCCTGTTACCTCTCTGCTATCTCTGTGCCTACTCATTGCGCTCCACTCCCAGACCCCGCTCCAGCCCTGTACTGCATCTGTCATGACCCCACTTGCCTGCCCTCTCCCTCCTTCTGCTCTTGTTCAGATGGTAACATCTCCAGTGGTCACTGTCCTACGTATGACTGCCCACCTGACCTCGAGGCCTCCCCGCTCACCCTGTTCAGCCCTCCTGCCTAGCGTGTGTTTCCACAGCACAGTCATGCTATGTGCTGTAGTTTGAGTGTTTCTATCAGAACTCTTCCTGAAACTGAACCCTCACTGGGAGGAGCTAAGAAAACCCTGGGGTCTGAAGGTGGGGGGTTGGGAGGTGGTTACGTTTGAATGAGGCTGCAGGAGTGGGGTCATGATCTAGTTGGAATGTGGCTTCAGAAGTGGAAAATATTTGAATCGGGATGCTCAGCGTCCCTTCCTGTGACCCATTTGTCTCCCCCCTAAGTCTGTAGACAGCTGCCCCAGCAAGAAGGAACTCACCAGGCACGGCTATCTGTGGGCTAGCTTGTTTTTGTTGTTGTTGCTTATTTTTTATTTTATTTATTTATTTGTCAACTTGCTATGATCTAGAGCAATCTGGGAAGAGGGAAAACCCTTAACTAAGAAAATGCCTCCATCAGATCAGCTTGTAGGAAAGTCTGTGGGGCATTTTCTTGGCTAACGATTGATATTGTAGGGCTCAACCTACCGTGAGCAGGGCCAGCCCTGGGCAAGCAGCCCTGAGTTGTATGAGAAAGCAGGCTGAGGAAACCACGGGGAGCGAGCTGGTGAGCAGCACCCCTCCATGGCTTCTGCTTCAGTTCTGCCTCCGGTTTCTGCCTTGCGCTCCTGCCCTGACTTCCCTCAGTGATGGGTTATAACCTGTAAGCTAAGATAAACTCTTTCCTTTCTGAATTGCTTTTGGTTAGGGTCTTTATCACAGCAACTGGAAGCAAACTAGGGCACCACCCAAGCTGACATTTTTAGTCTTCACAACTATGAGATCTATTAACCTTTTCTTCCAGCCAGCCTTTGGCTACAGAGCAAAACTCTAGAGTGTGCAGGCTGATTTTGGCTCCTGGGTCTGAATGCTCAATTCCAACTTTCCATGGCTCCAGAGGTTTGGGGTTTTTTTGCACGGGGTGACAGAGGCACATGTCAGAGTAAAAGGTCACATCTCCAGCCAGCGCAGGAGAAAGGCTCCTTTTCTCTTCGAGGCATACAACCCAAGGAAATAGGCCTCCATTTAGATCCTACCTCCTAGCAGGAATCTAAAACCTGTGACCCATGGGCTTCATGTGGCCGTGTGTAGCTAAGGGTGAACCTCATAATCTATAACCTAGACAGCAAAGTCGTCAGACAAGAATTTTGCTACCCACAGCAATGTGCTGTAAAACCAAAAGATTGTCCATAGGCTAGGGCAATAGATTAATAAAATGCTTGCCTTGAAAGCATGAAGATGAGTTAGATCCATGTTCTAAATAATTCCAGCATTGGAGAGGTAGAGAGTTGAGGACACCTGAGACTTGTTGGCCAGCCAGAATAACTTGCTCAAGGAATTCCTGACCAATGAGAGACTCTGACAGAAAAAACCAAGGTGGACAGTGACTAGAGAATGGCGCTCAAAGTTGTCTTCTAGCCTCTGTCCCCGTGTGCATGGGTTTGGAAAGGCTGGGCACACCTGTAAGGATCTACTACTTCCCGAAGTGCTCCCTTGGGGGTGCTTGCAGTACCGTGCTTTTGGGAGGCCTTCACCGTCAATCACACTTCCTTTTAAAAATTTTTGTTTTTTATTTTTTATGTATTTGAGCATTTTACCTACCTGTATGTATGTGGGCAGTGCTCACAAAGGCAAGAAAAGGGCAACAGATCCTCTAGAATTAGAGCTGCAGATGGTTGTGAGCCACCACGTGGATGCTGGGAATTGGACCAGCTCTTTTGTAAGAGCAACAGGTACTCTTAACCATGGAGCTATCTCTTCAGCTCCAAATAACATTTCTTTTCCTTCCACACTTTTCATCATTGATCCTCTCTGACAGGCACAGAATATGGACAGAGGGTCAGATACTTCCCAGAATGATCATCTCCTCCCATGGTGGCTGCTCACTAGGATGGATAGGGTCTGTGGTCTCTTGGCTTCTTGCAACTCTTCACACCCGGAAATGGGCCTACCATATCACATCCACATTGAGAGGTTCAGGAAAGCTTGCTGAGGCAGAGGTTCCAGAGGGAAGGCCCAAGCAGTACATGCAGACAGGCCGAGGTCTCATAATACATCCTGCTTATCTTGTCAGAACACACCAGCTTCAGGGCAACGCGCTGGAACTCTTGGGTTCTGTTGCACAAGGATGCTCCAAGGGTCATATGCCTTTGTCTCCACACACAGATCCCTGCCAAGCAGTGATGCTAGGGTGTCATGTGTCTCGGTCTCCACACAGTCAGATCCCTTCCCTCCACTTCATAAATCCAGCAAACAGCAGAATTTCTGAAAGTGTATAAAGTAGAAATAAGACCCCCTCCAGACAGAGCTGTGCAGTAAAAATAAAGTTCCCTCTACTCTGGCCTTTTATGAGAGCAGTTGGAGGCCTGGCTGCAATCTATTCCAAATCGCAGCCTTTCCTCCTAAATCACTTCCACACTTGAGACCGACGCCGGTGATATTATTCCAGCACTCTTTCCAACGAGATGCAAAATATGGGATAATCATTATTCTAACGTCACCTGGGGCCTCTTGGTCAAGTAAAGATATTTCAAATGCTGTGCTTCCAAGTCAGGGATGGCTACAAAATATTTAGAGAACTCCACCAAAGAATCGCCAGGCCATGAATCAACAGCTGCACACCGAGAGCCTTTTCATCCCAGACAGGGCTGGAAACTCAGAGGGAGATAAATTCTCATTCTTTTCACTCGCTCTATTATCCACTCCAACTGCAGTGCTAGGCGCTCTGCCTTCCCTGGCTCAAGTCCCAGGCTGTTGTCCAGGTACCATTAGTAAGCACGAAGGAAGGGCCACCCAGCTGTGAAGGCCGAAGCTTGCCATGCCCAGAGCAGCAGGCTGCCTTTCCTGCACACCTTCCTTTGTGTCTCATGTTCCCGGGACACAAATACATATACACCTGTGTGTGTGTTCTCTCTCTCTCTCTCTCTCTCTCTCTCTCTCTCTCTCTCTCTTTCAGAGAGTAGGGTGATTTGAATGGCCCGTCCTCCATAGGCTCTTTCTTTGGAATATATCTCAGTTAGGGACACTGTTCGCGGAGGCTTAGTCCCTGCTGAAGGTGGTATGTCCCTGGAGGCTAAGAGCTTAATGTCTCCTCCTACTCCGAGTTTATCTCTCGACTTCCAGCTTGTGGCTCAAGATGGGAGCCCTCAGCTTCCTGTTCCTACTGCCATGCCTGCTGCTTGCTGTACTGTTCCCCTGCCCGGGTGGGTTCCTATCTCTCTGGAACTGTAATCCCAAATAAATCCTTTCTTCTCTAAGCTGCTTTGGTTATGATATTTTATCACAGCTGTAGAAGAGTAGCTAATACACAGCAACATGGACACGTGCCCATAGGTCACACATTTGGTACATCATCATTGCTGAGAGCTCTCTAGAGCAGTGGGGCAGAAAGCAATGGCCAGTTGGCATAGTGTGGCCCTCAGTTTGTTTTTGTAAATAAAGTTTATTGGCACACGACTCTTCCATCTTTCTGCAGTTGATGTAGCACTGCAGAGGCAGAGCTAAGGTGTTGCCATGGAGACCATATGACTGCCTATCAGGGGTAATGTTTACTCTCTGGACCTCCAGGGACCAAGTTCTCATTCACGCCCTCCATGCCAGTCCCAAGGATGTGTGTGAGGGGGGGCCTGGCAACCCACAGTTGTCACCCTGCCATGCTGGCAATGCACTTATCCCTTCTGTTTGGTTTTCAATATTAAAAAAAAAGAAAGTTCTCAAATAATGCAACACACCAACCCCTTCATGAACAAATGAATAACATCCATCCAAACTGCCAAGAAAGTAAATAAATTCTGAAGCAAAGTTCAACTTTGGAACATCTGAGAATTTCTCACTTTTCTTCTGAAGTAAGAGAGACATATGGACTGTGCACTTTATTTATTTCACAATAAATATTGCGGGTAGAAATAACACAAAACAAATGTGGTGGTGAAAAAAACTTCACACAAGGAAATGTATGTTATTGTTTTCACAGGACTTAAATAAGCAAAACTTAATGAGAAAACGTTAAAATCTGTAGACATCTCTATATTTTAAAAAGAAAACTAGGACTGGAGATATGCTCCAATGGCCAAGTTGTCCTTTCAGAGGACCTGGGTTCAGTTACCAGCATCCATAGCAGACGGTACATACCTGTCTGTATGTAACTTCAGCTCCAAGAAATCTGTTGCTTTCTGGCCATCCAAAAGCATCCATATTTATCTTCATCCTCCACAATATACTTCAAGATAAAATGAAATAACATTTCATAAAGAAAATTAGGTATTTTAATCACTAATATAATGCATAAACCAGGTACAATCAACTATTAAATAAAATATTTCTGTAAGTAGTTCTTACCAAATTAATTTATTACCAAAATAATTGATTCCCATGCAGTTAATTTCAGTAAAATAAAAATAGCCATCTGAGTCATTTCAAAATAATAAAACTATAGTAGGTTAAAATTTTTTTCCATTTTGGCAAACAAGATACAATTCTGTTTAATATTTCTATTCCTTAAAATTAAATCTGTAAATAAACTATTTTTGACCTATGGTTTACCATTCAGTAAATCATCTAAACATCCAGCCATGTACCTTTACACTTCCCTTCTGTCCACAATCACCTGTCTGCCCACCCATCCATCCAATCATCCATTCATTTATAAAGCTCTCAATCCATCCATCATCATCTGTCCATTTTCTCATCCACTCATCCATCCATCATCCATCCATCTTCTCAGCCATTCATCCATCCATCTACAAAACTATCCATCCATCCATTTATAAAACTATCCATCCTTTTATCAATCATCCATCCATCCATCCTTCATCTATTTATAAAACTTTCCATCCATCCATTTATAAAACTATCCATCCATCCATCCATCCATCCATCCATGCATCTATCTTCTCATTCACTCCTCCACCTATCTACAAAACTAAACATCTACCCATCTATCCATCATCCATCCATCCATCCATCCATCCATCTTCTCATTCACTCATCCATCCATCTACAAAACTACCCATCCACCCATCCATCCATCATTCAACCCATCGCCTTTTCAGAGAGCCGTAGAACAAACATTTTCTACAAACAAACTGGAACAGCAACAGCCAAGAAAATGACAGGTTCAGGTTCATTATACTGAATACAGAGAGTTTATATTACATATTACTTACAAAGCAATGGATGATGGTAGAGAATTCCATTTTTTTCAAAATTGTCATCCTGACAAAATCCTATTTTATGTGGCTCGAAGTATAGAACATAATTGATGCAAACTTCACTTTGGAATACTATCTAGTGTCAAAACAGTAGATGTGAGAAAGTTGTCTATATGAACTTTATTCTTGTCCTTAGCAAGAAGATTTGCTTACCTCAGCAAACACTGTTCAAACATGTAGGACAGTTATTTATTTTTTTATTTATTTAGCTAAAGTCAAACCCATAGAATACCTGAAACATAGTTGGCTACAAGATGGAATTACTCTGGCTTGGATTTGGGGGTCTAGTCTCATCATATCATCCATTCACTTAAGCATCCATCCATCCATCCATCCATCCATCCATCCTCCATCAATCTAGTCACCCAATAGACACATATCCATCCATTCATCCATACACACACGCCTCCACCTACCATCCACCATTATCTACTAACCATCCATACTTAAACCTAACCATCCATCCATCTATCCACTACCATTTACTGATCATCTATTGGTCAACCTGAACATTCATCTGTCCATCCATCTATCCATCTATCCATCTATCCAACCACTTGACCCGGTTATCTAATGCCCAATTTATTTAAAAAAATTAAAATCATTTTTGATAAAATATATAATAAAAGAAATATATTAGTATCTAGAGAAATATTAGGATCAGACTCAGACCAGGGGGAATGAGAAGGATTTTAGGTACTGGATCTTGTATCAACACCAAATGGAAGTCACAGAACACAAAATAAGATCTAAACTTTTTAATTTAATCCTAAAATTACATTTACTCTCTCTCTCTTTCACACACACACACACACACACACACACACACACACACACACACACTTTCTCTTTCTCCCCCAACTCCTGTGTGTGTGTGTGTACCACATTGTGAGTGTGGAGGTTAAAGGAAAAGTTGTGAGAGCAATTTCTCTTTTGCCAGCACGTCAGTCCTGGGTTGGTTGTAAGCACCTCTATCCTCTAAGCCACGTTGCTAGTTCAACACATATGAGTTTCTTAGTGAAAAAGACAACCCAGCCAGTGAAACATCATTTCTGTCTCCTAGAAGAAAACATGGCACCTCAAGCCTATGCCTCTTGGCTTGGCATTCAGGTCTGAGGCTCTTGGGTGATGCTCTATTTCAGTCAGCCACAGATCGGTTACTGCATGCTGCATCTTCCCTGTGGGCCTTTCTCAGGAAGTTTTCAACAACCACTAAAGCCATAATTGCCTGGCTGGCAAAGATATGCAGAAAGATCACAACTTGGGAGGAACACTCTCCACCCTGCAGAGATATACTTCACAGAGCTCAAAATGGCAAAATTGTACTTATTTGCAAAATGCAGTAATTCAGACTGTCGGGTCACTGAGAGCAATCATTTCAACAGCGAGTAAGAATCTATGTGATGAGACTGGATGGGTTACCGTCTTGTTAAATATGTTTTGGATGAAATCATAGCCATCTGTAGAATGTTGGAAACAGGGTCTATGAAGACACCATTGTGGATCTCAAGGTGAGACAGGCCATAATGTATTATCCAAGCAGGTCCTAAGTCCATTGATCAGGACCCTTATAAGAAACAAAAGTGGAGAGACACACAGAGAAGATAGCAGGAAGATGGTGACAGGGGACAGAACACCGTGCCTATGAAGATCTCCATACACATACAAACAAAGCACCCATATACATATAATAACATGATATTAACAAGAGAATATAAGTGAATGATGAGTTCACAGTTAAACTAGGTTTTTAATTGTAGGGTGCATTGATTCTTATAAAATGTTAATGCAAACAGCAGTCATTGCGAAAGGGTCATTCCATGATCTGATTCACAACCTTGGTAAACTACCAAGCCCACTTCCTGGGCTCTCCTCCTGGATGCCTCTAGAAAATGTTCAAGTAGGACCTACCTCCCTGTGAAGCAATGTGGTATGCAGACTAGATGCCTGGTCAGTCAGGCCACCATTTAAACAACCCACACCACCACCAACACCACCACTATCACCACCATAATTACCACCATCACCACTGCCACCCACACCACCACCCACAAACACCATCACCACCACCATCACCACCACCAACAACAACAACACCCACATCACCACCACCATCACCACTGAGGATATGAAGTTGAACTCCAAACCACCAGTTTTATCTCTGCAAAAAGGAAGGTTAGCGTGTGTGTGTGTGTGTGTGTGTGTGTGTGTGTGTGTGTGTACGATGTGTGTGTGTGTGAAGGTGGAGGCCACTGGATGCTGTGCATGTAGCACACAATAAGCTCTCAAGGATGGTTGCCCTCATGCAATTACAAGATGAAATGCCACGAAGGCCTGGCTGAATGATGGTTCTTTGTTCAATGCCTACATTCTGGAGAGAAGACAGCCACTCTTTCATTTCTACATCTGCTGTTCTCATTTGACAAGGACTTAGATTAGGAACCCATTCAATTAACAGACTTCTAGAGTCCACCAGATAAGACGTGATGATACGGATGACCTCCTATGTCCTTAACATGGCTCTTTGTTCTTGAGGTCTCCCCATGGAGCCCACTGAGGAAGCTGGGCTCCTGTCATGGTGATGAGGACTGGCTGGTGACCGACAGGAGCAGAGGCATTCTCTGGATGTTTCTAGGAAACTGTAGATGAGAAAAGAGGAACAGAAACTTTCCTATGGTGTTCTAAGGATTGTTGTTCTTTGTATCTTTTCTTACTATGTATGGGTGTATGGGTGCTTTGCCTGCATGTACATCTGTGCACCACGTGCATGTCTGATGTCTGTGGAAGGAGAAGAGGGCATTAGATCCTCTGGAACTTGCAGCAGAGAGTATTTCCAAGCTTTATGTGGGTGCTGGGAACCAAACCCAGGTCCTCTGTAAGAGCAGTCAGTGCTCTTAATCACTAAGCCAACTCTCCAGCTCCAGAAGACAAGTATTATTTTAAAAAACAAGAAAAAAATTTTTCAAGAGAGAAATTTTAATTTGACCAACCAAGTTCAGAACAGTTCACAACAAATGTAGACAGTGCCAGAAAAAGCACTCCTGAGACAGTCAAACCAAACTTTCTGAAGAAAATCGGATGGGAGGTACACTTGGCAGTGCTATGAGGGAGTGGATCTGGACAGGAGAAAATGATGCTTTTTCTTTAAGGACCAGAAAGACAGCAGAAAGGGGCCATTCCAAAAGTTGAAGGCTAGGGTTTTCAGCTGAATTCTTAAGAATCTTGGGACCATTCCATAGTTGACCAATAGGGTGCTGTAACATACGTAATGATGATGATGCTACTGTTGTCAAAATCGCCACTCTGCAATTAACAATTACTGGTGGTTGGTGAGTTGTCCATGTTCCAAGAGAAAAAATGAACAATAAACAAACAAACCTCACACTTATGCTCACACAGGCAGCCATAACTAAACTCATTTGGAGTCCTTAGGAAGAAGGGCTTCAGTGAGGAGAGGGAGATGAAATGGGGGGTGGTAGTGTAAAATTCCTCCAATTCACTCTGTATATGTATGAAATTGTCAAATATTTTATTACAAGTTCCCAGTGGGATTCACCACACTCTAACTTCAATTCAGATCACAGGGCCAATTTGATGAGCAGGAACACCCACAGCACTAAACTATCTCCCACCTCTCCAGGAACCCTCCTCTAACTCCAGTCTACCAGGATGGCTTTGGGGAAGACCTAAGACTGATGGAAAGATGTACACCCACCTTACTTGGTGTGGTGTTATGCATATGGGTGCTTTGTTTGCATGTGTGTTTGTGTACCACATGCATGCCTAGTGCCCACAGAAGCCAGAAGAGGGTACTGGATTCATTCAGGCTGAAATTATAGACCATTGTGAGCCACTTTGTTGGTGCTGGGAATCAAACTCAGGTCCTCTGGAAGAGCAGTCATTTCTCTTAACTGCTGTGCCAACTCTCTAGTCCCCATTCACTCATATTTTAAAAAATGTTACACACTGCCACAACCAAACTGGTGTCTGTGGTGATGCTTGCAGTGGCTTGGTTCTGCAGGATGTGCATGAAGACTCAGGGACCCTCCCTTCATTTTCCACATATATTCTCTCTCTGTTAAAAGTTGGAGGCCACTGAAATCTCCTGTACTTAAGTTGTCATCTTTATTAAGTGACACTTTGGCCTCCCCCTACTCCCAGTTTTCCAACTTGAGCCATTTATAGTCCTCAGTGTTTCAAGGTCTTTAATATACATATAATATCTGCATATTTATATAACATTAGTTATATATAATATGCTCAATATTATGTATAATATATATGTGGAGATAGAGATAGAGATTGATGGGTGCAAATGTGTGAGCTGCCCCTTGGTGATATGGGAGCACAGAATCCAAGAAAGAATCTCTGCTGGGGGGTCTGCCAGGGCCCCCTCTGCTCCAGACACCCAAGGAGGATCTCTGGGGATTTTGAATCACGCATAGAGATTTCTCCTTGGGAGAAAATCAGTAGGGCAAAGAGACAGGACTTGGCTGTCATGATTCCAGGGCTCCAGGGCAGCTTCCCAAAGAATCTGGGCCACCGGGGATAGGTGCTTAGATTACCCGCTAATCCCACGGTTGCTCACTCTCAAGGCAGGGGTGACATGACACCTCCCTCAGTCATGGTTTAAAATGAAGTGAATGGCCCATAATTGCCTTCTGCCTGCAGACAGCACTTAGCACGCAGCACAACTCTCTGCTATCGATTGCTCTGCCTGCACTGCTCTGGCCTGCTTGATGGATAGAGGTCTTTCCTGGTTGCTGTGTTTATTAACTTGATGAAGTAGCTCCTTCCCTAAAGCCCTTCCTTTTCATACTCCACCAGAAAGCCCAGAAGGTGCCCTTTGGCTATGAGACCATGGAAACCATCAGGTCCTTAGCTACCAGAAGTCATGTCCATAGCCAGGCTACTGGACCCAGTTTTAACTTTGGCCACTATAAGTCTGCCTGGATCCTAGGAAGAATGTTCTTTTTGTTTGATTCTTTGTTTTCTAAAGTGTCCTCTGGCTTCTGGAAGCAAGCAGTGTCTTGCTGTGTGCGTATTCTAGAGCTAGATGTATGCTTGTTGGCTTATTCTTGAAGGCTCGCTAGCCATACCAGATACTCACTCACAAAGATGGCAGCTCCCGGGTGGGAGTCAGAAAGCCGTTCTGGAAAAGGCAAGGGATTCTCTGGCCCAGCAACAGGCTAGTGGGTAAGTCAACCCACTGACAGTGGGCCCACCCTGCAGAGGCTATTACCTGATTGTGGTCATCACAGTCTCTTAGGGTCTATTTGAAAGTTGCTTTCTTTTTTTAAACCTGTGTGCAGCACAAGCTGGGGATTTGTCAGATCCACTGAATTTCTCTCATGGTTCTGAAAATAAAAATAATCCTAACTTATTCAGTCTCTTCTCTGTGTGAGTGAACTTGGTCCATGTGTTACGGTCTTGGTCCTCAGGTCGCTGTTACTAGGACATGGTGGGCCCTTCAAGAGATGAGTCGAGGGGAGCTTTTAGGTTAATGCCGGTGTGTCCTCAAAAGCGTTGTAGGATTTCTGTGTTTTCCTCTCTCTTTGTCCTCAGATGCTGTGAGGAGAGCAGTTTGTTCTGTCTCCTGCTCCAGACACACAGTGTTCTGGCCCGACGTAAGCCACAGTCCACGGAGTTCAGAAATCGTTAGACCCAACAGGATGTTCCTCTTCCTAAGTTGATGTCTACTGGGAAGCCCACAGACACAGTGTGCCTTCCCTGTGATGATGGCATTGTTTTCTGTTTTAGGAGGATGAGATGTGGCACAAACAGCCTGTCCCACCCAGGCACATGGACATGGAGTTCTGGAAAATGAGGGACGAAGGCTACAGTTTACATCAACTGTTGCACTTCTGACTGAGCACTCAAAGACTCTCACAAGACATAAAGGAAACTCCCCGGCAGTCTCCCCCATTCCGGGTGTTTCCCAGCCTGAAGCTTGGATTGAAAGCATTGATGTAGGCTACATAGACTCTGTAAACACTTGACACTGAATTTGCAGAAGGAAAACAATCAGTCTAGCTCTTTAGAGAAGGCTAAGACAGGTATGCAGAGCTGTGGGGTTTGTAATTCACAGCTATTAAATTCCTTAGAGAGGTGCTAAAACTCCTTCCTGGGGTAAGAAAGTCTGAGAAGAAATGAAGAGAAGTGTAAACGCACTTTCCAATGACAAGCTTTGATACAGTTTGGGGACGCTAAGTGATGAGTGGCTATCAGCTTGGGATTCACACCTAATCAGTCCCACAACCAGTTACACCAAGCAGGTTCCCAGACTGGCACAGGAGAAGAGACACAGAGGCAAACTGGGAAGGTTCCGGCTCCAGTCTCAAAGTATATTTTCATTCTAGGGACACAAGGGAAGGATTTTAAAAATGTAATATATCAATATCTATCTATCTACCTATCTATCTATCTATCCATCCATCCATCTAGCTATGATCTTTCTATTTAGCAATTTAACAAATCACTTATTTTAAAAACATAAATTCATATGTCAGTTTGCATTTAGAAAAAAATCCCCAGTTTCCTGAGAGACAGTAGTCAAATGAGTGGATAAACACTTGGATTAAAATGGCTTAGCCTGCTGTGTAAGGCTCTCAGGGAACATGTCTTCTAACCCTCCCTGGCTGTTCTCTCTCTCTCTCTCTCTCCCCCCCCCCCTTTCTCTCTCTCTCTTTCTCTCTCTCTCTCTCTCTCTCTCTCTCTCTCTCTGCATAGTTTCTGGTCCATGGGAGATAAGAGCCTTCAAAAGAGTAGGCCTGGGCACAGGACTGCATGCCAGTTCCTAATCACAGAGGGAAGGTGACTCCCCCACCCCCAGTCTAGTTTGGTAAACACGCTCACTCTAACGTGAAACCCAATTTTTGAATTTCTTAGAAAAATCTCATCAAAATGCTCTCCCAAAGAGAATGCCACCGGGAAACATAATTTAAATGTTTCAGATTTTACCTGAAGTTCCTGTGCGAACAAAAGGGCTCTGAATGTGTGCTCCATCATCATTTCAAGAACGCTTGGTTGCTAGCTCGCTCGCTAAGACATGGGGTAGAAACGGCGCGTTCTTCCAGACAGTTTGAAAAGTGGTGATCATGGAGACAGAGAAAAGCTTTAATTTTTCTATCCTTTTATCTTACAGGTTGTCATAAAAAAATACTTAGATGGCTGCTGCTGTGCCATACTTCAGATTTTCAGGGGAGTGTGTTGCAGGCCTGGCCGTGGCATGAAATAAGAGCATGTTCATGGCATGATACATGAATGGAAAGGGAAGGCCCACCTCTCTGTGCTTGAGTATCTGAGTGAAGTGTGCTCAGTGCCTAGGCTCTGTCTTAGCCATTGTAAATGCGCCAGTATAACAACCTGAACACAGGGGCTTCAGGGTATTGGTGCAGCCGTATGAAGGTTGCTAAGGATGCGGTCATATACAAAGTACAGGGTGGCCCTATTTATTCAGGGAGTTGGAAGTATGTTAGCATGCAGGGTGCAGGGAGACAGTGTGCATTTTGGGTGTTGGAGAAGCAAAGTCCATGCAGGGTGCTAGGGAAACAGTATCTGTGCAAGGAACTGGGATGTGGCCATGTCAGGGTGAAGAGAAGCAGCATCCATGCTGGATGCTGGTCTTTTGATGCTTGATTCTTCCTCTCACCGTAGCTCTGCCCTGCAACACCAGGAGCCCATTGTATGTGGAGGGTGAGACCTGTGACTTGTGGGGAGCTAATGGGCAGGATTTTGACCCTCCCTGGTGACTGGTGGGCTGGGATCCATGATACACAACCTCATGTAACACTGTGCCAGTGGGAGAGTCCATGAATCAGGGTGATGTGCTCCTCTGGTGGTCAGGACCAACCTAGCTTCTGATCATCTCCAAAGAGAAATGATTATTGCCCAAAGGTGTGACCATTTCAATGGAGCTAGAAGCCATGGCCTGCTGGGGTTCATCACTCTGGATCTCAGAGATACTCTTATTTAACTGCCCTCTGAAGATGTTATCAGACTGGTGTTCATGCATATGGATCTCTGCAAGAGTTCGCTATACAGAAAGGCAGCCCATGGGGGCTGTCATCACCCAGCGTAGTCATCAGTAACCCCAAGAAACCTCTGAGTGACTCGGCTAGGATTCTGAACCTTTTACACCTTAGTCTATAAAAAGACTAGTTTTTACAGCGGCATCTTTGAGGAAGACGGAGGTGTCCTGACAGCCATAGGAGCTGTGAAGGATTATTTCTCCAGTCAACACTTGCAGGAGCTGCCATTCACTATGGCAGACAAATAAGAATCTTAATGTGGCCTCTCCCACCACACTCCTGTGCTTTTCCAAGGATAAGTGGCTGCCCTTGATTATGGCAACAAAAAGTATATACCTTCTCCCTCTTCTTCCATAGATCACTACATGGCTTTAGCTTTGGAGAGAAAAATCTAATCTGCATTTCCACCAGCAAGGAGTTACTTAGCCATTTTACTGCACCCTCCTTCACATCAAATATTATGCCGCTAAATTGCCAATTTGAAAGATGAAAGAGAAAAAAGCATGTATTGTTCTCATTTGCATTTTAAATCACTGTGTGCCTGAGTGCTTCTGATATGTGATTCATCTGTTCAAATGCCTCCCTTCGTGGTCGCTAAGCACATCCTACATGCGGAGGATGTTACTATTTTCCTTATGTGCTGCCGATCTCTTCAGTACACACCTTGTCTTTTAACGCCTGAAGAAAAATGAAAGCTTGACCTTACAACAATAAGTAATAATGAGCTAAACTCTCAGTTAAATGACAAAGACTACTGGATTAGGGTCAACACAAAGCGCACGAATGGGAGACACATGTGGAATATCAAGGCGGTGTGACAGGAATTGTAATAAGGCAGAGGTACCACTCACCAGCCATTAGTTACCGAATGGAACTAGACTTCTTCTGGGAACCCATTAGCATGGATTTTCCTCTAGCAAGCACTCATGAAACTTCTCAGGGCATACTGAGGGTGTTTTGCCGATGAGATTTCTGTGTGTGTGTATTTGTGCGTGTTTTTGACTGTATGTATGTATGTGTGTATAGTGTATTTGTGTGTGTATACACCTGCTTTGTATATAGAGTGTGCATGTGGACACATGAAGGTCATGTAGATTATCTTCTTCAAAAGATATCTGATTTATTTTCTAAGATAGGGTCTCTCAGTAAACCTGGTGTTCAACAATTCTGGCTCATGTAGTCTCCTGCCTCCTCCTTCCCGGTGTTAGGATTATACGTGTGTGCTCATGTGCCCAGCTCTTTTCACATGAGTTCTGAGGTGTGAACTCAGGTCCTCATGCCTGCACAGTAAGCACTTCCTGCACTGGGTTTGGCTCCGGCCCCAGTGAATAATATCTATATTTCACCCAGACCATGGGTTCATGGAAAATAGTCTTCGTTGTTCACTGTGGATTGCTAAGTGATGGCCCCTGAATCTCTTTTGAATCCTGACCTCAATCTTATAACTAACGTTCATCATGCCCAACTTACAAGTGAAGAAGCAGGCTGAGGGGGTGATACTCATTCCTAGAATCTCATGTCTTCTGGATGAATGATACAGGGGTAAGGGAAGTCTATGTATGACTGATGATCAGTTAAGCCCTGACCTGAAAGTCCAAGACCCAGAAGTTAGAGCTGAAACAAAGAGAGAACTGCAGAAAGAGTGGGAACATGTGCCCATTAAAGCAAACTCCAGGAAAGCTCGAGGCCAGGAACATTTAATAGAGAAAAATAGAGGATGTTCACTGACTTAAAAAGGGTTTTGCTCAACAGAAGAGACTAGTTTGTGAACATTTTGTGCTAAATAGCGTCATCTAAACAGACTCAAAATCATCTTTAGAAATATAGACACAGTTGAGCAGAACCCCATCACAGAAGAACATGTGTCTCAGTCTTTGTCCAACAGGAAAGAATAAATGAAGCAACCAATGAATTTGAATAGTTTAACTAAAAATGTTGTATTCACACATTTCTACGCAAAATTGCATCACGTAAAAATTTATATTATCCTTTCAAGATAGTATGAAATATTTTCAAATTAGTGATTATATGCTAGACCATAAAATAACATGAATTAATTCTAATGCATTAAAGTAGAAATGAAAATTTAAAAATACATAGAGAAAATTGCTTGTTAAGTTAAAATAATAAATAAAAGTCTCACTAAAATAACTACTGAGTCCACGATTCACAGAAACAAAAGTGGGGAAACAGCATAGTTTTTAACCAATCCTGATGAAGCTCCCAGTGCAGAGCCCCAACGTGAAGTCCATGTATGGCTTGGAAGGTGGAAGGATCCTTTTGGAAGCTTGATGACTCTACCTCTTATTGTTCTAATGTGGCTTCAGTGAAAATTAATTCTATGTCTCAGAGTAGGGAGTGGCAACCTCGCTGGATGGTTTGACACACACATTGGTCACCTGCTCCTTGCTATTCTTTGAAGTTATGGGTGAGTGCTTTACCTACAAGACCTTAGATTTCCATGGAAGCAGTTAGCTTGCTGTCCATCAGGCTGGCCTAGGACAAGGACAGAGCTGTCATGGCAGTTGCTGTTTATCCAGTTGTCTTAGTAACCATTCTATGACACTATGACCAAGGCATATGTGTGTGTGTGTGTATGTATGTATATAGCAGGCATAGTGCTGGAGAAGTAGCTAAGAGTTGTATATCCAGATCTGCAATCGGAGAAGGACACTGGACCTGGCTTGGGGTTTTGAAATCCCAAAGCCCACCCCTAGTGATGCACTTTCTCCATACAAGGCCACACCTTCTAACTCTTCTAAAATAACACCACTCTCTGATGCTGAACCGTCCAAATATGTGAACCTATGGGAGCCATTCTCATTGAAACAACCACACCAGTGGTCCTTCCTGACCATCTCTGCCTCCTCTCAAAGGGAATTTCCTGAGGAGCCCAGTCCTGGCCATTAGGAATCTCTAGAACCCAGCGGAGAACTCCCCTCCATCCTCAAAACAAGAAGATCTAGATTCAGAAAACCAATAATGTATCATATCTGAATCCATCAGAGGAAGGAATACCAAATGTGGGGCGAGAGAAGGGGACTTACTAAAAGAGATCAGCTAAGACCCATTTCCCTGTGGCAGATGCTCCTGGAGTCAGGTGTTGAAATACGAACGGCGGGCTGTGTCCCGCCACCCGGCTAGCTTTACCCAAAATAATTACACGGAAACTGTATTCTTTTAAACACTGCCTGACCCATTAGTTTCAGTTTCTTATTGGCTAGCTTTTACATATTGATCTAACCCATTTCTATTAATCTGTGTAGCCCATGAGCTGGCTTACCAGGAATGATCTTAACCTGCGTCTGTCTGGAGTGGGAGAATCATGGCGACTCCCTGACTCAGCTTCTTTCTCCCAGCATTCCGTTCTGTTTACTCCGCCTACCTAAGGGTTGGCCTATCAAATGGGTCTAGGCAGTTTCTTTATTAATAAGAAATCACTCCCACATCATTTCCCCTTTTTCTGTTTAAACAAAAAAGAAAGGCTTTAACTTTAACATAGTAAAATTACATATAGCAAAACAGTTATCAAGCAAGAATTACAGTTACAATATTTATATCTATTTTATTTTTTATCATAACTAAGGAAAACTATAACTATCTATTTATTCTTTAACTCCATCAAAGACTCCAGAAGGATATAATACTACCTAAGTAAACAAGAAATAAGAAAACTCTAGAAATGACAGAGACATCTTGCTGCCTGGACAGTCACCCAAAGTTCTTTTGTATGGTTGGGGCATCCATCTTCAGCCTTCAGGCCCATAGTATCCAGCAGACATTTTCATGAAGCAGGAAATTTCAAAGACAGTTCAGTCACTATCTGCTGTGTCCTGCAGAATGTCTCACAGACTCTTTCATGAGTCATGAACCCCAAAAGACTGTCTCACCTTTAGGCAAGTTCAGCAGTCCTCTCTCTGCGGGTTCTCTGTGTCCATTTTATGCAACAGTCCAGGCAAGAGCAGTTTCTTGCCCAAATGGCTATTCAACTCCATAAGGATCCTCTTCGATGCCCATCTTCCTCTCGAAGTAGATTGGTGCCACCAGGAACAGATATGTCTCATTGTCATGAAAAGTCCTAAGTTATTAAAACATTAAATGCCATATTCTGCAGTCTTTGAAAGATATGAAGAATGTCTATCTAACTGAAATGTATCTCTATATATCTAGAAAATCTAACTAACATGACTACAAGCTTGACTATTATTGATGATTAACCATTAACCTATATTTCTTAATTATACATTACATTTTTAAATGAACTACACAATCACAATACCTTAATCAAGATCAGAAATACATATACATATAACAAAATTGACCTTAAAATCCATACCAATGCAAATTATTCATACCTATATCATATCCCCCTTTAAATGTAAAAGAACATTTATAAACAATATTTTGGGAACATGGGCGCAGTTTTTTCTCTCCAAACTGCTTCCTGCTGAATGGGGGCGTCGTTAATGAGGTCTTTCATGGTATAACCTGTGTGCTAGTTTCATCTCAGTTGGCAGTTGAGCGAAGTAATTTTTGAGGGTGTTACAGCAACCTTTCAGGAGGGCGTGGTCTATCATACCATATCAGGATAGATGCAATCCACAGGGTCTGGTCCTCTGTGAAAACAAAAGAAGACCCTTTCCAAAGCATCATATCCTTAGACCCAAATTTTGAAATCGTAATACCCTTATATCCATTTTGGTTTAGCTTGGCAGCCCATGTAATGAAATGTCTCTCTGTACTTAGCTCCTTCACAGTCAAATATTTTAAAGAAAACACAATGTACATAATCCAGACTCTCTGTGAATTTTCCATTTTTACGTGGCTTATTTTTTTTATTTCTTTTAATCTCTTAACTATCTGTACTCTGTCTCTTTAAAGACTTTACCCTTTTTTTTAAGACATTTACTTTATTCTCTATATTCTTATTCTTCTCTCTCTCAAGCCTATGTACATTCATCCAACACTGTGATCCACTGAGGTCTGTTATGTCTGAATCTGTTTTATTGTGAATCTGTAATATTTTTACTATCCAGGAGCATTTCTTAAAATGTTAAGCACTTCTTAAAAACTTAAGTTGCACCATGTACAGGTAATACGGTACCACCTGTGTCCTGCCCAGTCTAAACCTTAACTGTGCTGTTATTATGGTAATTACGGTAGTTCCTGCCAACCAGCACAGTTCAGCAAGGAGCAGCTGCTCCTGCCTCAGATCCATTTGGTGCCCCTGAGCTGTGCACAGTTCCAGGCACACAGCAAGTCCTCATTGGAGCCGCACTCAGTAGTTTAATTTTGAGACTGAGCATGCAGCACAGAAACTCTTTTTATCCAAGTTACAACCAAATCTGACACGCAGAGCACTGCGCAGTCTGAAAACATGTCTCTTCCACCATGCTCTTCCGCCTGCCTAAGCCTGATTCTGCCATCTGCCCAGGTGCAGGCGGGGAGCGCTGAGAGCACTCTCCTTCCGATCCCAAGCGGGAACACAAACATCCAGTCCCATAAAATCCATTGAAATGCTTTAAAGCCAGAGTTTGCACTGGCAGCACAGTCCCAAGAAGCCGCACTTTAAAATGACGCAGCTTTTTTTTCTGCTGCTGTTGCCGAATCAGGAAATCTCTCTACAGCACGCCACCAACAAACAGCAAAAATCTGTGTTAAAGTCTCTCTCCCTTATTTTTAAGCCTTCTCAGGTTTTTAAGTGGATTTAGTCCATCACGTCAGGCGCCATTCTGTTGAAATACGAACGGCGGGCTGTGTCCCGCCACCCGGCTAGCTTTACCCAAAATAATTACACGGAAACTGTATTCTTTTAAACACTGCCTGACCCATTAGTTTCAGTTTCTTATTGGCTAGCTTTTACATATTGATCTAACCCATTTCTATTAATCTGTGTAGCCCATGAGCTGGCTTACCAGGAATGATCTTAACCTGCGTCTGTCTGGAGTGGGAGAATCATGGCGACTCCCTGACTCAGCTTCTTTCTCCCAGCATTCCGTTCTGTTTACTCCGCCTACCTAAGGGTTGGCCTATCAAATGGGTCTAGGCAGTTTCTTTATTAATAAGAAATCACTCCCACATCAGTCAGGCACAGGAAGGACTTAGAAATGGTGATGCTGAGAAACTGCCACAGATTCAATGGGGGCAGCTGGTTTAAGGCGTGCAGTCCTGTGAAGACTCCCCCATTAAAAGCCTCATTAGACTCTCACAATGAGAACCAGAGAATGAGTTTCTGGGGCTCTTATCTCTGGCCAGGGAAGAAGTGGGAATCACTGTGAAACCCCAGATCCTGGGCAAAAGACTTGCCAACCACCTGATCTATACACTAAACACAATCCCAGCCAGTCTCCCAGGAAAACATATGATATTATCAAAGAGGCACCAGCATTTACACAGAAATGCAGAGTGCCTGGATCAACCCAGAAATACCTTAGAAAGGAACAGGGTTTTTGAAGTTCCAAGATGCTAGACAAAGCTTGCAGTACAGACAGATGTAGCAAAAGAATAGATGGGGCTGGAGTGATAGCTCAGTTGTTAAGAGTACTGGCTACTCTTCCAAGAGGGTTAGATTCAATATCTAACATCCTTAGGCAGTTTACAGTTGTCTGTAACTTTCATTCCAGATCAGCCAACGTCCTCTTCTGACCTCCATTGGCACCAGGCATGCATGTGGTACACAGACATCCATGCAGGCAAAACACCCATACATGTAAATACAAAATAAAATAAATGAGTAGATGAAGAGAATAAGATGTTGAGTCCCCAGATTCAGTGACTTTTGGTTTTTGTTTGCTTTTGACAAAGACATACAGGCAGTTCAACGAAAAAGCTGTAATCCCTTCAGCAAGTGGGGCTGAAACAATAGGAAAACTCATTGCAGCATCAATAACAACAAAACAAACAAAACCCAAAAAGCAAGCAAAATGTGTAAGAAATGGCAACCAGGGATAGAGTTCTAATATCAAGCTGTGTATGATTGACATTCTAGTATCAACATGCCTACTTTCTGGGAATGAACAAGGAGTCAATGGATCCTGGTCCTGTGAGCTATGCTTCCTACACAAGAGCAAGAACTCATAGGTCATCAGCTAGAGGGTGACCCACGTGGCAGCCGGGAACTGGAGAGATTGGTATGGCTCCCTGCTTAGACCATTATAAACATGGATAATCACACATGGAGCATTTCCTTACCTGTGTTCTTCCACATGATCAGAGCACACGATTGTCCTCTTCCTGTCAGCTGAGAAGGAAATGGTGCCTCCATGGTAGCAACAGCATGTGGCCAGAGTTCAGTTCATGATGAAGTTCAGTTCAGAGGGAGTTGAGGGACCAGCAGATTCTATGGCTGTAGTAGGAAATGCATCAGCTGAGCATAGAGCCAGCAGAGTCAGGAAGTACGGAAGTGTTCAAGACCATCCAACAAGAACAGGACTGAAGGGAAAACCAGATCCAAGCAGAAGAGAGCGCCCCTACTGGCTCAAGCCAGAAAAATTTCAGAAGCAAAATAAATGAGGTTGTTGTGAAGGTTAATTTGACTGTCACCTGTAACCTAGTGGCTAGAGTCACCAAGGAGACCAAGCTCTGTGTCTGTGAGGAAATTGCTAGATTAGGTTAATGGAGGTGGAGGGGGTGGAATCTCACACTGAACAACGGTGGCATCCGTCTAAGGGCTGGGGTCCCAGACTGAATCCAAAGGAGACAGTGAGCTGAGCCACAGCATTCATCTCTCTCTGCTTCCTGACAGCAGACACAACGTGAGCAGCCCCTGTCACCAAGATTTCCCTGCCACCGTGGATTTTAACCTCAAGTTGTAAGCCCCAATAAACCCTCCCTTCCCTAAGATGCCTTTGTCTGTGTTTCGTTACAATGAAAAGTGTACCTAGTGGTAGTAGTGCTGACTTACAACAAAGGTATCAGATAAACATTTATGGATCAAAAAGAATAACTAAACAGATGAGGGATAAAGTACTGATAAACACGCAAATAAATAAAACCCAAAAGACACATCTCTCCTGCAGAAAATTTCAAATAATTTATAGAACTTATATAATAGTCTGAGAAGCTAGGAGTGGGTGTGCAATGTGACTTGTGGCTGGAGAAGTCCGATGCAAAGGGGACACAAGCTATTCTTGTCCATTGTGTGGGAGAGGGCAGAAAGAATGTAGGAACTGGAGGGGTTGGAACTGTAACATGCCCTTCGGGAAACAACATGGCTACCGCATGCATGAACCCATTTTCAGGGAATATGTCAGCTGGTGGGATTGCTGCTAGAGAAACAGCCACCAGGGGCCACTGTGAGTGTGTGCTGCAGATGGTGCTGAGGTGCTGCCACAGGACATGAGGGATTGGTGCTTTCCCTCTGGGAGTCCCTTCCCTGAACCCATCTGACTGACTGAGATAAATATCAGACAAACCCAGGAAGGATCCATGCTTTGGACTTTTCAAGACTTGCCAAATTAGTCACAGTCTGAGGGGATGTGACTAGCCTAGGTGATGAAGCCCTAGGAGTAGGAAAAAGGGCAGTAATTAACAAGGAAATGGAGTAGTGCATGGACTGTAGTTGGTATTATGTTTTCCACACTGGCTTGCTATCAGTTAATAACATGTGTTGCTTCTTAATATTAGATGTTACTAATAAAGAAAGCAGACACGATATTTTGAGGATTCTCTGCACTGTCTTCCCAGTATGTTTGTGTGTCCAAAACTTTGCCAAAATCGAAACTTTGCTAACATATTTTCTAAAGGGTTAGTGCATTATAGCTGTGCTATTTTAACTGCCCCAAAGGATAAACTCTTTATCTTTTAAAAATTACTATGCATTCCACAGATTTCCATTGCTCTTAGCCTCGGTCAGAGAAATTCCTCTTTGCAGTGGTGATAGCACAAAGGTTCATTAGCTAGTCAAAGAGCTGAAAAGAAGATGCTTTTGCATGCACAGCTCTAATGGGGGCATCCATATCACGCTCCCTTCTAGAGAGCCAAGGGACCGCTTGTGAGAGCGGGCAGAAAGAATGTGAAGCTGGAGGATGTGGAGAAGAGCTGTAAACTGCTCCTCCAGACAAGCCACAGCTATTGCATTGTGAACTCATAGCAGCTGTGGTCGCTGGTTCAAGATCAAGCTAACCGAAATACCAAGGAGGAGTGCTCGAGGTCCTATCTCTAGCTGAGAAAAAGTGCTGTTGGAGGAAGGGTAGCCATTTGCCGTGAGTGGTGTAGCCACCGGTAAGTTGTCTACTGCTCAGTAAACAAACCAATACACATGGCAGCAGTCCAAGGTAATCTCAACATGTCATAGAAAAGACATGACACAAGAAGGAATTGTCTTGGGAAGAAAAAGAAGTCAAGAGGAAGAAGAAGGAGAATGAGGGCCAACTCTGATCAAAAGATGTTATCTACATGTATGAAATTGGCAAAGATTAAATAAAGTGTTTTAAAATAAAGTTATTGTACAGACAAAAACATTTTGCCCACCAGTAGACCTGTCATTATTCTTGAGTTTATTATTAGTTGCTGTGAGTTCCTTTAAGTGTGGTTGGGATGGTTTCCTGTGAATGAGCCAGCAATCCTGCAAGCATCCCTTCATGGGGCCTCAGACTGCTTCCTTGCTTGTTGGGATTAGCGTTCCTTTGCTTTATGCCAAGTTCCTATTTCTGTTTGGCCATGGCTCTAGGCTGTGGTAGAGTAAACATCAGGGGAGATTCTTTTTTTTTTTCTTTCTTTTTTTTAAATTTATTTATTTATTAAGGATTTCTGCCTCCTCCCCGCAACCGCTTCCCATTTCCCTCCCCCTCCCCCGATCAAGTCCCCCTCCCTCATCTGCTCGAAGAGCAATCAGGGTTCCCTGACCTGTGGGAAGCCCAAGGACCGCCCACCTCTATCCAGGTCTCCTAAGGTGAGCATCCAAACTGCCTAGGCTCCCCCAAAGCCAGTACGTGCAGTAGGATCAAAAACCCACTGCAATTGTTCTTGAGTTCTCAGTATTCCTCATTGTCCGCTATGTTCAGCTAGTCCGGATTTATCCCATGCTTTTTCAGACCTAGGCCAGCTGGCCTTGGTGAGTTCCCAATAGAACATCCCCATTGTCTCAGTGTGTGGGTGCACCCCTCGTGGTCCTGAGTTCCTTGCTCGTGCTCCGTCTCATTCTGCTCCTGATTTGGACCTTGAGATTTCTGTCCAGTGCTCCCATGTGGGTCTCTGTCTCTGTCTCCTTTCATCGCCTGATGAAGATTAATATTCATGAGGATGCCTATGTGTTTTGCTTTTGGATTCACCTTCTTATTTAGCTTCTCTAGGAACATGAATTATAAGCTCAATGTCCTTTATTTATGGCTAGAAACCAAATATGAGTGAGTACAACCCATGTTCCTCTTTTTGGGTCTGGCTTACCTCACTCAGGATAGTGTTTTCTATTTCCATCCATTTGTATGCAAAATTCAAGAAGTCCTTGTTTTTTACTGCTGAGTAATACTCTAGTATGTATATATTCCACACTTTCTTCATCCATTCTTCCGTTGAAGGGCATCTAGGTTGTTTCCAGGTTCTGGCTATTACAAACAATGCTGCCATGAACATAGTTGAGCATATACTTTTGTTGTATGATAGGGCCTCTCTTGGGTATATTCCCAAGAGTGGTATTGCTGGATCCAGGGGTAGGTTGATCCCGAATTTCCTGAGAAACCGAAACACTGCTTTCCAGAGTGGTTGCACAAGTTTGCATTCCCACCAGCAATGGGTGAGTGTACCCCTTTCTCCACAACCTCTCCAGCAAAGGCTATCATTGGAGTTTTTTATTTTAGCCATTCTGACAGGTGTAAGATTGTATCTTAAAGTTGTCTTGATTTGCATTTCCCTGATCGCTAAGGAAGTTGAGCATGACCTTAAGTGTCTTTTCGCCATTTGAAGTTCTTCTGTTGAGAATTCTCTGTTTAGCTCAGTGCCCCATTTTATAATTGGGTTGATTAGCCTTTTATGGTCTAGTTTCTTGATTTCTTTATATATTTTGGAGATCAGACCTTTGTCAGTTGCGGGATTGGTGAAAATCTTCTCCCAGTAAGTGGGTTGCCTTTTTGTCTTAGTGACAGTGTCCTTTGCTTTACAGAAGCTTCTCAGCCTCAGGAGGTCCCATTTATTCAATGATGCCCTTAGTGTCTGTGCTGCTGGGGTTATACGTAGGAAGTGGTTTCCTGTGCCCATGTGCTGTAGAGTACTTCCCACTTTCTCTTCTATCAGGTTCAGTGTGTTCGGACTGATATTGAGGTCTTTAATCCATTTGGACTTGAGTTTTGTGCATGGTGATAGATATGGATCTATTTTCATTCTTCTACAGATTGACATCCAGTTTTGCCAGCACAATTTGTTGAAGATGCTCTCTTTTTTCCATTGTATACTTTTAGCTCCTTTATCGAAAATCAGGTGTTCATAGGTTTGTGGGTTAAAGTCAGGGTCTTCTATTTGATTCCATTGGTCGACTTCTCTGTTTTTATGCCAATACCAAGCTGTTTTCAATACTGTAGCTCTGTAATAGAGTTTGAAGTCAGGGATGGTAATGCCTCCAGACAATCCTTTATTGTATAAGATTGTTTTGGCTATCCTGGGTTTTTTGTTTTTCCATATAAAGTTGATTATTGTCTTCTCCAGATCTGTGAAGAATTTTGATGGGATTTTGATGGGGATTGCATTGAATCTATAGATTGCTTTTGGTGGGAGATTCTAATTCATTGTGCATTTGTCTGTATGAAGAGGAGATAGGATACAGACATAGAGGGAAGGCCATGAAGGGCACAGGGAGACTCCAATGTCCATCTACGAAGAAAATGGGCCTTGAGAGAAGGCAGCTCTGATGAGCCCTGGTCATGTGTGTCTGAAGTCTGTCATTTAAGCTACTTGACTGTGATCTTTGCTACGATAGCTGGAGCTGAGCAAGGCAGCCATCCAACTATTGTTCATGGCCCTGTCCAGTCACCTGTGTGCAAGCGGCATCAAAAGGGCCATCAGGCCTTTGTTGAAGTGACTGTGGAAGATTTCCCCTATCCTCTAAAGCTCCACAGAAGTCACTTCCTAGCCCGGGTAGCTAGCAGCCATGCCCTAGCTCAGAGGAAAATGGTTTACTTCTGGAACAAAGCAGAACTGGCTGTGGGAGAAAGAGATGCTACCTGGGGTGGATGAGCTTGAGCTCAGACTTGCCTGTGCCTCCTTCAGATTTTCCCAAGGCTTTGTCCTTGCATCCATGTGTTTGCAGAACCCAAGTCAGGCACAGAGCATAGTACATGGGATGTAGCCCTCCTGGAGGACTGCATCAGAGTCCAGGTCACGACAATGTTCCTGTGACAAGCGCCCGAGGACCATGATAGAAGCACAAGCAGACACTGGGATGTGCGTTCTTGTCTCTCCTTGTTCTTAAGCAAGTGACTTGGCTTTTACAGCACATGGCTTTTCCCTGGAGGCTGAAATGAAGAGATTTCTGGAGCTTGACATGGCAATAGTCATTAAATTAACCCAGCTCCCCTCAGAGCATCTTCCTGATTTGTCCTGAAAATGACAAGAGAAGAAAACAGACCAAGCATTGGTCCTGGGGCCTCAGAAGTCAGGCAGCTTCTGGAATTCATTCCATCATCTAAAGACTCATTTTAGTCAATTCAATCCTATGACAGTGTTTACCTCCTCGGATAAACGGTTGCATTTCCCCATCACTTCAAGAAGACACTATGGCAGATAAATGTGTTAGAGAAAATTAAATTCTATGGGTTTATTTATTTATTTATTTTTTGCTTCTTTTTTTTTTTGCCCCAAGTGGGTAACGATAATAAATTCGAATAAAAGCAATCAACATATTGCACTGGATATTAGAATTGATGTTGCTAACATAATTAAGAAACTCATTTCATTAAGATCGCTAATTATAAGATGTTAAAAAAAATCACCCTAGACTGTATATATTTCAAGCTAGGATTGGAATTTATTAGATGGAAACATGCTTAGGAATCTGTGGATGTATGGCTTGAAATGATACTAAGAGGTGAGTGACATGAGGAAGGCCCAGGTGATTGGAGTTGATGCACTGTCTGGACCCACAGCAGTGGGAAGAGAGGACAACCCAAATAGTTGGACTCCAGTGTGACATCCTCCATGACTTAAGAATTTGGGTTCCAGTGTGCTGGGACTATCTAGCCATGGGTCTATGGGGCTCTCCTGACCTGCTAAGCCAGGACACTACTTCACCTTGGGCTCACTTCTGATCCTACCTATTGCAGGCTTCCACCCTCAGGCACTGAATACCATTAAGGGAGAAGGTTAAGATGCCCTGGGCAGTGGCACAAGGCCGTGATAGGATTCTAGGGTCTGGCTTCTACAGGGACTGGAGAATCTCTCACCTTCAGTCCCAACTGAGAAGTCTGAAACGGGGACTTTGGAAAGACATACCTTTGCTTCCCACCTCCAAACAAAAAAGGAACTAAGCTTTCTGTGGTGATTGTTAATGCAATAGAAGTTTTGTTTGTTTTTGTAGTCTCAGGGACTGAACCAAGCACTACACAAGCATGCTAGACAGATGTTGTACCTCTCAGTAACAGAACTTTCATACTGTAAAGAAAACTGCTTTAGGCAGGCTCTTATGCATGTCTGTGTATCGTCTGGGTGAGACTCATGTCTCTTGAGATTTCTTTGAGCCCTCCTTAGAAGCTATTTTTGTTTGTTTTGGTGTTGGATGGTAAAATATACTAACAAAAGCAACTTAAGAGAGGAGGAGTTCAGTTTACAGTTCAAGGTACAGCCCATCATTGTGGGGAAGGCAAGGCAGCGGGAGCATGGAGCAGCTAGCCACATTAAGCCCACAGTTAGAAGAGAGCAATGGATACATCCATCTAGTGCTTAGCTTGCTTTTTCCATTTTACACAGCCCAGAAGCCCCTGCTCAGTGAATGAATGGTCTTGTCCACAGTTAAGATCAGCTGTCCCTCAATTAACATCATTAAGATAATCCCTCAAAGGTATGTCCAAAGGCCTATCTCCCAGGGGATTCTAGACTCATTGTCAAGTTGACAATGAACAATGGCCATCATAGATGCCTTTGTTCCTTCTTGAACAATGTTCACAGAGCAACTACCAGGCTCTGGGTACCAAATGGTGATGGATGGTGATGATAAGGTGATCAAAGGAGAACAAGAGTGGGACCATAGTAAACTCTCCTGTCTCTACCAGTCTGTGGTCCCTATCCCCATCTCTCTCATACATAAGAGTACACAGTTACAACATAACACAAAACACACACTCCCAAGGGAAGGACTCTCATGGGTGCCTCTCTCCAATGGCAGCTCATATGACCCTGTGAGTGCCAGTGTGAGTGTCACCTGACCCTACCAGGTAACAGAAACTTGCCCTGCACCCATTGGAGGCTGTCTTAGGGTTTCTATGGCTATAACCAAAGCACCATGACTAAAAAGCAAGCTGGAGAGGAAATGGTTTACTTGGCTTACACTTCCATATTGCTATTTGTCATTGAAGAAATTTAGGACAGGAACGCAGAGCAGGAACCAAGGGTTAGGAGCTGATACAGAGGCCATGCTGGGTTGCTGCTTACTGGCTTGCTTTCCAGGGATTAGAACTACCCACTGGAAGGCCTCCCCCATTGATCACTAATTAAGAAAATAGTCTACAGCTGAATCTTATGGAGGCATGTTTAAATTAAGTTTCCTTCCTTTCAGATAACTCTAGTCTGTGTGACAAGCTGATATAAGACTAGTCAACACAGAGACACAATCCACTTATGACATCATAGTGCCAAAACCATCAAACCAGAGCCCAGCCTTGATCCAACTATGAGTTCTGAGAATACACAGGACTGGAAAAACAGGTTGACAACACTACCTGTGTGACTTAAGAGGCACTAGCATGCTTGAGTGATGGAACAGAGCAAATGGTCTTTCTCCTGTGAACACTGAAAATCAGGGTGAGGAGGTGTCATCACCACTGGTAGAGACAGTAGACTAATGGGTGATGTAGCCACCATTTGTGTAGCCTTGTGTTAAATCTCAGGAACGTGTCACCTATAAAGGGCACCATAGCATGATGGAAAGAGCTTGGAAAGTAAGAAGATTCAAGTAATCCTGGGAAAAGTCAAAGCATTGATAAAGTACAGTCAGGTTAAGCATGAGTCCTCTCTCTGATGTATATGCCAAGTATTTATCAAATCAACCATGTGCAGAATCCATTTTCGGTTTTATGATATTTGTATTTATTTATTGAGACTTGTATACATATATACAATACATTTTAATCATATCTGTCCATTTTTCTCTTCCAGCTGCCCTGGGCCTTTCACCCTGTAAGCTCCCTCCTTACTCCAGGTCTTTTTTTTTTTTTTTTTTTTTTGGTTTTTCGAGACAGGGTTTCTCTGTAGCTTTGGTGCCTGTCCTGGAACTAGCTCTTGTAGACCAGGCTGGCCTCGAACTCCCAGAGATCTGCCTGCCTCTGCCTCCCGAGTGCTGGAATTAAAGGCGTGCACCACCGCCCGGCCTCCACGTCTTCTTGTTGCTTTTTTTTTAATCCTGCTGAGTCCAGTTAGTGTTGTACTTATGAGCATGCCTGTGGGCCATCCACCAGTGCTCACACACCAAGGAAACTGATTCCCCTCTTTCAGCAACCACGAGTTTCCAAAAGCTCCTTAGTTTTTTCCATGCTAGAGTATTGACTTATTTGGTCTTTTGCTGGTTGTCTAAACTTATTTTTAAACAGTCCATTCTGGAGTATCAGTGGATGTGGAGTATCATTTGGATGTGGCCAAACTAGCATCAGTTGTGTACTTAAATGTTTAAAGATGGCCTCTGGGTCTTGGGGATCCTTTTACTATTCTCTGAAATGAGGGTTTTTTTGATAACGAATTAAGATGCACATTAGTAATACAGGGAAATTTCCATAATGGAGATTTCTTGGTTAGGGCCTGTGATAGGCAGGGCTTTAGGATACTTGACCATCTCCAAAACAAGGGGTGGAGAAAAAAAAAAAAACAAAACAGTTTGCAGGAGATTTGACCTGTATCTGCATCTGTGAAGTGGGGGTAGCAGCTCTGAGAATAAGGCACAGAATCACAGTTCACGTCTTCTCCTGCTGTGTTTCCAGGGGTCCAAACCCTAGAACAAACAACTACATGCATCTTATGTGACATCCTGTGGTAGTGTTGTTGATTCAGATATGAAGATAGGGGAAACTCGGAAGCCAGGTCTCTGTCTAACAGGGAGCAACAGAAAGAGAGAGAAGTAAGGAATTTCAGCCTATTGTTTAAATGAAAATTCCCCTAGTGTGGTCGCACAGCTCAAAATGAGAATGCATTCAGGCAAGGAAGAACACGGAAGGGCAAGGCTCGGGCATGCTAAAGCAAGTCTCTCCTTTGGCTGTATATTTTCTTTTCACATTATAAACATTCATTCAGGCTATGACAGTCATAGAAACTGTGAGGGTTTGAAGTCAAGTTTCCAACATGTTTACTCAATAGTATTCATTTGAATGTTTACAGCGTGAAAATTAGAATTAAAATTCTGAGCATGGATTTGACCTACTGTTAAGGTGGGAAAGAGAGAGGTTAAAGAGCAGGGAGAACACACAAGAGTCTTCTTGTGCTGCCTTTGCCGAAGGTCTTCAGGAATTGAAAGGAGATTAAAAAAACAAAACAAAACAACCCAAGAATGGATAAGAAAGGACATCAGTAGGCCAGGGAACTCCACAGAAATAAAACTGATGGTGCAATGAGAGGATAAGAGGAAAAGAAAATTCTTTTTCATAATTGCTTTTATTGAACTATAGATTTTTCTCTGCTCCCCCTTCTTTCCCCTCCCCTTCTAACCTCTTCCATGATCCCCACAGTCCCAATTTACTCAGGAGATCTTGTCTTTTTCTACTTCCCATGTAGATTAGAAACATGTGTGTCTCTCTTAGGGTCCTCTTTGTTGTCTGTGTTCTCTGGTTTTGTGAATTGGGGCCTGGTTTTTCTTTGCTTTATGTCTTAAAGCCACTTATGAGTGAGTACATATGATATTTGTCTTTCTGGGTCTGGGATACCTCACTCAATATGACGTTTTCTAGATCCATCTATTTGCCTGAAAATTTCATTTTCATCTTGAATGTCATTATATTTTTTTTCTGCTGTGTACTACTCCATTGTGTAAATTACCACATTTCCTTATCCATTCTTCAGTCACGGGGAATTTAGGTTGTTTCCAGATTCTAGCTATGACAAATAGTGCTTCTATAATCACAATTGAGCAGATATGCTTGTGGTATGATTGAGCATTCTTTGGGGTTATACCCAAAAGTGGTATTGCTGGGTCTTGAGGGAGGTTGTTTCCTAATTTTCTGAGAAATTGCCACACTAATTTCCAAAGAGACTGCACCAGTTTGCATTCCCACTAGCAATGGAGGAGTGTTCCCCTTACCCCACATCCTCTCCAGAACAAGTTGACATCAGTGTTTTTGATCTTGGGCATTCTTACAGGTGTAAGATGGAATCTCAGAGTTGTTTTGATTTGCATTTCTCTGATGACTAAGGATGTTGAACATTCCTTAAGTATCTTTCAGCCATTTTGGATTCATCTGCTGAGAGTTCTCTGTTTAGGTCTGTACCACATTTTTTTTTTTGGATATTTGTTCTTTTGATGACCAATTTCTTGAGTTCTTTGTATATTTTGGAGATCAGCCTTCTGTCTGATGTGGGGTTGGTGAAGGATTTTCCCATTCTATAGGCTGTTGTTTTGTCTTATTGACTTTGTCCTTTGCTTCATAGAAGATTCTGTTTCAAGAGGTTCATTTATTAATTGTTTCTCTCAGTGTCTGTGCTTCTGGGGTTATATTTAGGAAGTGGTCTCCCATGCCAATGTGTCCAAGTGTACATAATCTTTGAAGAAAGAAATTGAAGAAGACACCAGAAAATGGAAAGATCTCCCATGCTCTTGGATAGGTAGAATTAACATAGTAAAAATTACAATCTTACCAAAAACAATCTATAGATTCAATGCAATACCTATCAGAATCTTAGCAAAGTTCTTCACAGACCTTAAAAAGAACAATACTCAACTTCATATGTATAAACAAAAAACCCAGGATAGCTAAAACAATCCTGTACAATAAAGGAACTTCCAGAGGCATCACCATCCCTGACTTCAAACTCTACTACAAAGCTACTGTACTGAAAACAGCCTGGTACTGTCATAAAAAAGACAGGAGGACCAATGTAACTGAATTGAAGACCCAGATATCAATCCACACACCTACAAATACCTGATTTTTGACAAAGAAGCAAAAAATATAAAATGGAAAGAAGAAAGCATATTCAACAAATGGTGCTGGCATTACTGAATATCAACATGTAGAAGAATGAAAATAGATCCATATCTATTGCCATGCACAAAACTCAAGTTCAAGTGGATCAACAACCTCAACTTAAAACCAACAGCATTGAATCTCATAGAAGAAGAAAATTCTAAGTTGTGATCTTGGCCATGAAAGTAGAACAGATAAGGTCACTGTAGATGGGTGAGTCATGTGAGGTCATATACCTGTGATGGGATTTACTGCTTGATGTTCATGATCCAATGCTGATGCCAAAGCTTGGGGTGTAGAGGAACCCTTTGCATTGGAGGTAAGACTCATGTGCACATGAAAAGTCACAAGTTGATAGTCGTCAATTTAAGAAGGAGGTAAACTAGTGGAGTAGAAAAGCCCCAAATAACAGATTTTTTTTTAAATATTTGAGCTCCAATGTTTTGAAATGAACAAGAGTGTAAAGTAGGGTGCCCATGATTGTCTCAAAGGCAATAAAGAACATGGACCAGCTCAGTGATGATAAAGACACAGGTAACTTTAATAACAATGAAAAGAAGGTTTACTCCTAAATGCCTCTGTAGCAATGAAGAGGCAGATGGCCATGAAGCAGCTTAAGTCCAATCTTGAATAAGGTAAACACTGAATGCTTTAAGAGACAATGAAGAACATGATGCCCAAGGACCAGATCATCAACAGTGAAAGCCCAGGTGACTATCAACATCCTTAATAACAATAAACAAATGGGCCACCAGCAACTGCCTCAATTATAATGAAGAACATGGTGAAGAACCAACTTAGCAATAATGAAACCTAAGGTTATGGTATTAATTTCATTTCTGTTATTGTAAAAAGATAACCTGACAAAAAGCAAATTTGGGGAGAAAGCTTTGCCCAGCTTACAGTTCCATGTTATAGTCTATCACTGCAGGGAAGTCAAGACCAAACTTGAAGCAGGTAGTCAGTCACATCCATAAACCAGAGCACGGGGAAATAAATGCATGCATGTTAATGCTCAGTTGGTTTTCTCTACTCTTATATAATTCATCACCCAAGTCTTGAGAATGGTGTTGTTCACTTTTATTTGGGTAATGTCACATACATTAATACAAGTAAGATAATCCTTAATAGACATACCCACAGGCCACACTGATCTAGATAATCCTTTATATATACCCTCTATTTAAATGATCCTACACTATGTCAAGTAGACAATTAAAAATGACCATCATATTGATTATCAACTACCTCTACTTCAAAAAATGGAAGTGGCCCTTAACTTCCTCAACAGCAATAGAAATCAAAGCCAACCATTGACTGTCTCAATGGCAACAGGGAGCCACCTGACCACCAACAACTTCAGTAGCCTCAATTAAATAAGATTCATGGATGTCCTCCAGACCTCCAACTGTGCTCTTAGTGGTTAGACAGATCTGGAAGGGTCCTGCCACACTGTTGGTAACTAGTTGTGTAACCTGGCTCAAGTATGCTGACTCTCAGCTTACGTGTTCAAAAGGAAGTGTGGCCATTGTATCCATAGTATTTCTGATAACTGCAGAGGGGATCAGATGAGACAATAAGGTCATATGCTTTGAAAATTTCTCCTGCACAGAGGTCTGTTCACCTCCAGGTTGGACTTTGCTGCAAGAGAAGGACTACACTTTGAAATAGGGACTGCATCCAATATCTGTTGCTCATGTGGTGATGTAGGCATGCACCAACTTTAAAGAAAAGTAGGTGTGTGTGTGGGGGGTGTTGTGTGTGTGCTTGTATGTTGGATAGGTTGGCTTTACCCAGACACTGATAGTTGGAACAGTGTGTGTGTGTGTGGCTGGAACAGCCCAGCTTCTCATTCTTTCATTCTCCTGGATCAAAGATAATTGCTAGGCCTAGTTTAACTGAGTATACCAGGGATAGAACCACTTAAAGATAAAACCTAAACACAGAACAGTGGCCTCATCCTACTGGACAAAGAAGTCTCCTGGCTGAAGCCAAAGTCTATGGCTGAGGAAAGAACTCCATGCCCTGAAAGAAATTTCAATATTACATAATAGAGGTGGATAGAGTGGTCCAGAGAAGTAAGGCCCACTGTGTAACATCCCCAGATGAGGAGCAGGATTTTTTCATTTGTTTGTCTTCCACAAAATGTCTGTGGGCTGGGAGCCAAGGTATACCATGAGCACAATCCCTAGCTGCAGGAACCTGAGACTCTCAGAGAAAGGTTCTAGCTGCCATTCCAATGATGGTGAACAAATGTGTGTTGCAGAGGATTTAGGACCACACTTAGAGGGAGCTGGTGCCCAATGCCTCCTCTGTGGGAGGACTCCTGAGAGGACACAGTGTATGGCTGATGCTAAGCAAAGAGGTAGGGTTGTGTGACAGCATGCTAAGGCAGCGGATGGTGTCTGTGGCCTCATTGCTTACGAGTCACCATTCCCACTGAAGGATGACTTCTCTGGATCTTATTCCCTTCTCTAGGAATGATGAGCACTTAGACCTGAGTCCTCTCTTACATATTCAGGGAACCCAGCCTCCAAGGCAGGGCTACCACACACCCCAGACAGGGTCCAGTTCAGGCCCTGCTCAGCTTTCCAAACACAGACAAGCTTCCTGGGCTGTTGGAGCAGCTCATATGCGGCCCTGGGACTCAGGATCAGAGACCAGCCTGAGATAAGTGTCCCCTCCTTGCTGTATCAGTCCATAGTATCTTGGGTTCTCTGAGCCTAGTGCCCACCTGCAGAGAGGTATCATATTGTTCCTTGGCATGTCATTGAGTGGGGAAGGAAAACTTAAGCTGACCCTATCTTGGTCCCGAGCTGTGGGAGATCTCTCTCTTTAGGAGATTCTTTATCTGGGTTCTACCACATCAGGGAAGGATAGGTACATTTAGTGCTCTTTTCCTCTGTGGTTCTGGAGAAACAGTAGCCCTCATCTCAAACCTGCAGAGAGCGATGCTCCATGAGGAGGGCTGTGCCGTCCCAGCATCTCTCATCAGAACCATTTCCTGCTGCACGGTGGTAAATGAAGCATGTGACGGTGTGTTGTTGGTTGTTTTTACTCTTTGGTCTCTTGGGGGGCCTGCTACCCAGCTCCCAAATAAATACACACAGAGACTTGTTCTTACTTATGGATGCCTGGTCTTAGCTTGCCTTATTTCTTACCAGCTTTTCTTAAGTAAAATTATCCCATCAATCTTTTGCCTCTGGGATTTTATCTTTCTCTATTTCTGTATGCCTTTCTTTACTTCTTACTCTGAGGTTTGCTGGCCCCTGGAGTACTGCTCCATCTTTGGCTCCTCGATCTTCCTTTTTTCTCTCTTTTTCCCCCTTCTACTTATTATCTCTGCCTGCCAACCCCGCCCATCCTTTCTCCTGCCTTGCTATTGGTCATACAGTTCTTTATTAGGCCAATCAGGTGTTTTAGACAGGCAAAGTAACACAACTTCACAGAGTTAAATGGATGTAACATAAAAGAATACAGCACATCCTTGCATCATTAAACAAATGTTCCACAGCATAAACAAATGCAACACATCTTTAACTAATATTCTACAACAACAGTGCCATCCCTAGTATTTCCCTGGTTCACAGGCACTTCAGGTTCAACAGCAATAGTGTCTATAGCCCATCTCTCATTGTTTGCTTTCTCTGCCCTTCTGGTAACATCTGTTTGATCAGTGGTGCTTTGAGCACTTGTCTAAGAACTGGGCCTTGAGAGAGACACTCACCAAGACTAGATGCCTTACCCTCCCAACATCTGCCTTGCTGGATCATCATGACTGCAGGAGTCCCAGGGCCAAGGCTGGCATCCTTAATCATAAAGGAATTTCACATTTGCAAATCTCGAGGTCCATGGACTGATTTCCAGGGGCTACTGGCCATTACTGGGTCTATGGGGCTGAAAACTTGAGGTCCTAATCTAGGGTTGGAAGCTGTGGAGAGAATTCTCTGCCCCTTTCAGTTCTATGGGTGGAGTGTGTCTCCCATGTGCTTGAGTCTTCAAGGACAGCATTTCACTGCATAGAATTCACTCTGGGGCCTGTGACTGCCTCATACTTTATACTTTCTAGACGCAGATGAGTTAAAACTTGGAGTATATATGGAGTGCTCCACCCTATTCTCAAACTATCTCAATATGAAATTCCAGTTGAACATAAATGTCTATCCTGGGGTGTTGTTGGGGTTTCTGTCCTGCCTGGTTCTCGCAATTGTTAAGTCCCAAAGAAATCACATAAAGGTCTACATTAACTATAAACTGATTGGCCCATTATCTCAGGCTTCTCATTAACTCTTATAACTTATATAGCCCATTATTCTTATCTGTGTTAGCCATGTGGCTTAGTACATTATTCAGCAGGGCAGTCACATCTTGTTTCTTCTGTGGTCGGGTCAGAACTGCAAAGGAGTGGGCTTCCTTCTTCCCAGAATTCTTCTGTTCTCCTTGACCCACCTCTACTTCCTATCTGGTTGTCCTGCCTATACTTCCTGCCTGGCTACTGGCCAATCAGCGTTTATTTAAAATATAATTGACAGAATACAGACCATTCTTCCATACCTCTGGGGTCAGTTATAGGAAACTTTCTCACAGTAATGCTGTGTAGGAGGCTGAAAGCTCTGGGAAGGCAAGCATGTATGGAGTGGAGGGATTAGACTCAAGCATTGGGTGCAGATTTCTCCACATCTACCCGTAAGCATATATCAAAGGATCTATGACTCCCTAAGCCTTACTCCTCGCTCTCTGCAAGACACCGTGCTTGCTTTAGCAAAAGTAACTTTAAAATGAATAATAATTTTAGAAAGGGAGGGAAGATATGTTCCAGACACTAGAAAGCCAAATGCAGCCTTTACCCAAAGACCTATATCACCAATATGCTCCAAAATGTCCTTTGAGAACAAGGAAAATAACAAAAGATTGGAAAGACAATCTGTGCAAAGAAATGGAGGTGAGGCAGAAATGGAGCCATGAGGTGTATTAACAATCTCCTTTCTACTACCTCAGTGTTTCATCATGTAAGCAAAATGTGCAGCTGCGCTTCATTGCACCTATAGCTGAAGTACTAACGGGAGCAGGCAGAAGAGAGAAGTGGTCACCTGCCTTAAAGTTTGCTGCACAGTGCATGACTGACCTGGTCATTGGGACACTGAGTGATGGGTTGTTAACCATATGTGAATCATATGGTTATTTGAAGCATAAACTGTAAGTAACTATTTACCTGGTAGCCCACAGTTCCCAGTGGCAAGAAGATAACCTGGGTAAACACTCACCTCAAACCACAGAAAGGTAGAAAATCATTTTGAAATGTGAAACAAAGAGGATGTGGGAAAATTTAAACCCAACAGTAGCATGATAAACTCAGCCTTGTGACGTTCAATGGTCACCCTAACACTGGCACTGACTAGTGGAGAGTCTTCATTGAAAGGCACTGGTCTGTAAGATGGAATCTCAGATTTGCTTTGATTTGCATTTCTCTGATGACTAAAGATGTTGAGCATTTCCTTAAGTGTCTTTCAACCATTTTAGTTTCCTCTGTTGAGAGTTCTCTGTTTAGGTCTGTACTCCATTTTTTAATTGGATTATTTGTTCTTTTGATGACCAATTTCTTGAGTTCTTTGTATATTTTGAAGGTAATGCAGACCCAGAAAGATAATTATAATATGTACTCACTCATAAGTGGTTTTCAAACATAAAGCAAAGAAAACCAATCTACAAATCACAATCCCAGAGAACCTAAACAACAAAGAGGACCCTAAGAAAGACATACATGGATCTAATCTACATGGGAAGTAGAAAAAGACAAGATCTCCTGAGTAAATTGGGAGCATGGGGATCTTGGGATGGGGGGTTGAAGAGGAGGGGAGAGGCAGGAAGGGGAGCAGAGAAAAATGTAGAGCTCAATAAAAATCAATAAAATTAAAAGAAAGAAAGAAAGAAAGAAAGAAAGACAGACAGACAGACACTGGTCTGGGCTGTAGAGATGATTCCTTGGCTAAAGGTCTTGGGATGGAAATGTGAGGACCTGAGTTTACACACACACACACACACACACACACACACACACACACACCACACAAATGCAAATCAAAGGCCCAGGTCATCAAATTCATATACAAATAACTAAAACACATGCTGGTTACAAGACATAAATTTTATTTACCTATTTATTTTTAATCATGCAATAATAAATTGAGTTTTATACTTACTCAATGCACAGTATCTTGCTTTTGAGTGTTTCCTTCAGCCTCCACCATTTCACAACTCATTATGTGTTAGTTACTTTTCTCTTCTTTAATTTTTATATTCTTTTTTAAATTTTTTATTCATTTTACATACCAACCAAGAAACATATTTTAAATATCTTTTCATTTAAACATAATTAAAAGGGAAAGAAGAAAACAAGATGTCCTGCTTTCATATGTCAGACTGGGCAGCCACAACAAAATACCAGAGGCGGGCAGCTTAAACAACACTTACTTCACAGCCCAGAAGTTGAGCACCAGGGTGCTGGGTGATTTGGCTTCTGACAAAAGCTCCTTCATGGTTTTCTTCCTGTGTCCTTGCATGGTCTTCCTGCCAGCATTGTTCTTCCTCTTCTTTTAGGGTCACTCATTGTCCCTGTGGGAGTGCCACCCACCCTGAGGTCACCACTCAACCATTGTCTTCTCACTGCCACCAAGTCTTAAACATTACCACACAGACCATTAGGAAAAACAAGAGTAATATTAGACAAAGTACTTTAGATCAAAGACTAGCTTCAGGGCAAAGAAGGTTATTGTGTGGCGGTGACCCTTGGCACAAGAGACACAAGATCCTTCAACATTTATGGTTTAAGAGCCCTGGGACTGAATCCCTACTAGCCTGTCTATATGAGCTCATCCTAGGATTAATCTTCAGACATAGCCAGAACCCCAGAAACCACTCATTACTCAGTAGTGTCACCAACAGGGGACTAGCCCTTGGACACATGAGCCTGTGCCACATATGCCACATCCAAACCACAACACTCATGACCTGTGATAGATGGCCAATCAGTAGACAAACACAGATAGAGAGATGATAAATGGATAGGTAGATAGATGATAAACATATGATAGATGGTCAATCAATACAGAGAGAAATGATATATTTATAGATAGATAATAGATGATTTATTGATATATAAAATAGGTACTAGATGGTCAATTGATAAAAACATGATATATAATCAATCAATAGACAGGGAGATGATTGATATATAGATACGTAGATATATGATATCTACTAATGAGTAGATAGACTAAGATACATAACACATGATTGCTTGATCAATTGATTGATAGCTAGATCATACAAACAGATGATAGAAGATCCATTGATAGATGATAAATAGATGGGTCTCCTTCCTGTCCTCACTACAGGCCTTTCGTCAACCCTCTCTGTGATCCCTTCATTGGTATATCCCACCCTTGTGTATGTTTGTGCTTTGTGACACAGCACAGAAAAGCAGAGAGACACTTGATGAACTGTCTCAGGCAGGTGATCAAGGCCATCCTTAACAGGGACACATCCTGCTGCTTGAATGTACCCTAGACACAAGATGGTAATACTGTCCTTGTTCCCTGCAATGTTCCCAGCCAGAACCAAAGATGCTGTGTGACCCTGGGAGAGACTCAGATTGAAGGCATCTTCAATTTGAAACTGCTGCACACTCTTCAAGCCATCTAGGTCACTAGGCGAGGAGATTAGAAACTGCCGTAGCTGGGGCTGTCTAAGCAGATGGAAGACGATGCTATTCTGGCTGGGATCCAGGACAGGAAAAGGACATTTGGAAAAGGCTAGTGGCTTCCTGAGTTTGAGCTGCGGTCATTAATAGCATGTGAACACGGGTTCATTTCTCGTGACAAACACATTGTCATTTTTGAAGGTGTTAACAACGGCGGACTTGGGTATAGGTGTGTGGGAACTTGGTATAATGTCTTTGCAACTTTCTGTAAATACAAAATGTTCTAAGATGAAATAAATCTATTTAGGGACTTGTTTTTCAGCCTCCAAATGCAAAAAAAAAATGTACAGGAGTTGTCACTTCCAATTTACAACAAGAAAAGAAAATCGTGCATCAGAACTTTAACAACTTTTCTTGTCCCATCATGGGGACAGGACAAACTGTCACATAGAAGAGAGCCACACATACACGTCTCTATTGAGGCTGGTGCACCTGGTGTAGACCCGTGGCAGCTGTGATGAGACTATGTGACCACCGACCATGACAATTTCTTAAATTGAATATGGATTGGCAGAGCTGTGCGAAACGTGGGTTGCAGGCTTCAGAGTCCCTATTTCTTTCTGTTTTGCATTAGGAACTCTGGGATGTCTTGATGATAAAGAGACAGGTGCCATCTGCAGACCATCATGAAGCTCCATGCCAGTCACCTAGAACACTTTCCACAATAAGTCTCTAAGGCCTCAGCTGCCTGACTGAGGGGAAGGAAGTTACCTGATCTTGCTTCTTATGTCTTCCCATCTCTCTCATGTCATTCAAAGACAGTAAGAAAGTGAGGTATTTAGGAAGGATGCAGTCTGTCAATCACCTCTAAGTTGCAAAGTAATCTGAAAGCTGAGATAACACAGCCACAAGGAACAAGTAAATTAAACAGGTTTTTATTTATGGGCAGGTGAGAGGGGATGCCAGAAGCCTGGATTCGCTGGAGGACCAGTCTCCTAAGATTCATGGAAGCTGCCTGGGGGAGAAGAAGCTTGTGCTCAAGGCCAGACTTGTCCTGTAGCCTGAACTGGGTAAGAATCCTGTGTCATGTGACTCCCTAGACTAGAGCACTAGAGGAAACACCATCTCCAATCTTGTTTCCATGGGTCATGGGAGGGGAGCCTGTGCTGTTCAGCTAGTCCTTTCCTGCTACAGCAGTCCACAGTCCTGAGAGGGTCAGTCAGTCTTTCTGGTTAAAGTGAGCATAGCAAGAAACTCTGGGGTCAGTGAAATGTATGTGTGCCTGGGAGAGTGTTTTCAGGGGAGATTAACTAAGGGTGGGAGATATGTTGTGAGCATGGGCTTCACCCTCCAGCAGGCTGTGTCCAGACAGAACAGTGTAAAACAGCTGGGTCTGGTGGAGCAGGCTGCCACCCCAGCTACTCAGTAAGCTATGATAGGAGGACCACAAGCTCAAGGCCAGCCTGGGCTACAGAGGGAGTTTAGGGTTAGCCTAGAAAACCTACCAAGACTTTGTCTTAGGATAAAAAGCAAATGAGGGTTGGGATGCACCTCTGTGGTAGGATGCTTGCCAGGCATGCATGAGGTTAGAGATTTCATCCCCAGCACCACAAAATCAAATCAAAACAAATAAAACAAACTTAATAAAGCAAAGGCCTGCAGCTAAAAGAGATGAAGCATGTGGATCCTAAGAAGGTGAATCTAGGAAATGCCAAAGACAAGAGTGGGGGACAAATGAGGGATCAGAGGAAGTGGAAGGATTAGGTTTCCTACAATAGTGACCACATTCTACAACCCTCAGCCATGTTGTAGAAAGCACTAGAAATATTCAGCTTCATGTTCAAAGTACAGAGAATTAAAGGTGAAGGAAACTTTCCTGATGGAATCCAGGGGACAGAGCTTCATTCTCAGAGGAAAGTGCATAAGAATCACGGTGGCCTTGTTAAAATAGTAGAGACGGGAACTGGTGTGCAATATTCAGAATTGAGAAAACAAAACAAAAACAGAACAAAATTCCCTGGCTTAAAATTCTCTGTCAAGTGAAGCCATCCTTTGAATGAAGCAGCATTAAAAATATTCTCAAACAAACAGGGCCAGCCTGCAGGTAAAGTTCCAACCAACTCCACACAGGAAGGAAAGTGGGGGGTGCAGGAGACTTGGGTCTGCAGAGGAAGGAGGTCACCAGAGAGGAAGAGAGAAGGAGAAGTAGTAATTACGGTCCCTCATTATTAATTGAGCTAATAGAAATGAAAAGTCATTTGCAGACCACCAGAGGGGTGAGTGGGGACTAGGGAGAGCTGACAGGAAGGAGGCCATGTTTGAAGAGTGTGAGGGCAGGATGTGATTACTGTAAGGACTGTCCATCTCACGGCAAGGTGTCGAGATGGACTTGGGTAATCTGTGGGTGTGTACTAAAGACCTCAGGGCATTCATCATGGCTCAGGAGAGTGGGGTGCGCTCTGAGTGCATGCGATAAACTTTAGGGAACCTGCCAAAGCTGAGAAAGGGGCTGAGGACTTTGTTAAGAAGGAAGAGAATGCAGAGTGCTTCAAAATGCTCCGCTGAACCCAGAGAGGCAGACAGAGAGTGGGAGGGGGGAATGACAGTAATAGCCAACAAATGACAATCACAAGCATGTCAGCTATGAATCCAGCCATATAAACAGTCATGCTAAAGAGGAATGGCCTAATATACCAGTGAGAATACAAACTGTCAGAGAGAATTGACAAACATGAGCTGCACTCTGTACAAGAGAACAATTCCACTTGTAAAGAAGACAGGCTAGAGCAGAAAGGATGGGGAAATGCATACCATGGTAGCACTAATCAAGAGGAAGCCAAAGCCTGCACATTCATATTAGAAAAAAGGCTTCGAAGCGAGGCTAGCCGGGATAACAGAGCATCGTACAATGACGAACTGTCCATTGTTTAAAACTACAGCACTAAGACAATAGCAGACTCCAGACACTGGCCCGATATCATCGTTAACATCATTAAAGCCAGTTGAATTCTATACACCAGCTCTGAATATTTAGAACCTGAAATTAACACGGAGCGATGTCTTCAACAATACTACACCCAACCATCTCCTTGTGAGATTTTATTCCTTGTGGGTTCGGATATCCAGGGGCCACTGCCATCCAAAATATTTACATCCGTCTTGGCTCTTTGGAGAAAACAACTGCACAGCTTCTACTACAGTGTGATGTGATGATGCTTAGATTCCTTATTAGTTATGGTAGCTAATCTTGCTTGGCTCTCATCATGCCTAGCTTACAAATTACAATTTACCCTAGGTGTGCACACACAGCAAAGGCCATAGCAGACATAGGGGTTCAAAGTGACTGGAAATCTCAAGCTCTCACGGAGGGTCTTGTATCTCCAAGGGTAGGCGGAGTACTATACATTAAGACTCCTATACACTTAGCTATGTCTCATGGAACATACAGAACCCAGGTACATGGCATTATGGAACAAATTTAAACAAATGGAGAGGCTTTCTGGTTCTTTATATTCTATCAAAGAGACTACAAAGTTGATGCAGAAGGCAAAAATCCAAACTTATCCAACAGGATGTTAGAGAAAAACTGGAGACTTGTGTTTCCCAATGCCCAGACTGAAAGGAAGCAGTGAAAATCAGGCCAGGGTGACATGGATGTAAGAACAGACAGAGATACCCAGGGAACAAGACAGACAGCCCAGAAATAGAGCATTGCAGGGTCAGTCAGCTGGTCTCTGAGAAGACAACAAAGGATTCCATGAGAAAGGCAGAGTCAGTCATCATAGGGAACTGGAAAAGGTGCAAGAAAAAAGAGAATCTCGACCCAAGAGTTAACTAAATGTGTATCACCGTCCTAAATACAAAACTCGAAACCCTCAGCCTTCCCGAAGCAAATGGGAATTCCAGGGAGCTGGGCTTAAAGAGATTTCCCTCTGAAACGGTGGAAGAAACATGCAAAGAAACTGGTAACCTGGTCCCTGATTAATTTATTGTTCTGCATAAGATAATGTCAAAGCAATAAAAAGATAAGCTGTGGACCAGGCAAAAGTATTTATCACACACAACTCTGATGGGACTCCTATCCCAAGCACACAAAGAAAGATTAGAATCCAGTGACAGGAATACAGCGTGGTTAACAAAACAGACAATAAGTCTAAACAGCTATCTTGCCAAGAGAAGATACGCAGGTGTCAACCATTGTCTGTCGTTGGACAATTGCAAATTAAATTAACAAGTCTGCTTTAAACACAAGCCTGTGAGAATGGTTAAAATGCAGAAACAGAAAGCCCCCAAAGGAAATATCAGATGCTGGTGAGGACACGGAAGAAATGTGAGGTGCATGGGCATTTGAGAGACTAGCTGGCTGCTTCTTTGGCTTTTGTCTTTATTTAATGCCAGAGAGAGCTTCATCGTGCAATTCAAAAGCTCCACTTGGAGGAATTTGCACAGCTGCTGTGGAAACTTATTGATGTGTGTATCTGATGCGTCAGGGCCAGCAAAGGCTAAGAGCAGCTAGGTGTTCTTGATTAGAACAGGTGCACGAAGTGTGGTGTAGTGAGACGGTGGGGCATGCCATGCCTGTGCAGTGAGAACAAACTAAGGGGAAGAGTCAGAAAAGCACGCAGATTAATAGAGAATGCGTGTGCCAAAGAATAGGGGAGTGAAGAAAGTGTGAAGAAGAAAAAGATAAGGGAGAAGGGGGAAGAAAAATCAGGCTGAGAAGCCTGTATCTGGCATGATTCAAATGAGAGGACTGTGTGGAAAAGATAAGAGTAAATAGGGATGGTGGGAGGAAATTCATGCCTAGTACCATTGCTAGATAAAGTTCAAATCCGTGGCTAGAGAAGTCATAGGCCCAAGCGTAGGGACCTATTGATGCTGTTTTCCCAAATGGTTATGTTGTCACACTGCCTTCTAAATAGTTAGGTCTATATCCATAAATTTATGCTGCTCCCAACCTTGGCCATAGAAGCTCCGAGTGCAGTGGGCTAATGAAGCCTCATAACTGTCCTTAGGGACTGAAAATAAAGAACTGTGGGTGATCAACCATGGGCAGGGCATCTATATCAATACCTCTCACCAAGGACCAAGTAGAATTATAGATGAGTCAGCAAGGACCACCCTCTGGACATGATTTGGCTACAGCTACCTACACAAGATCAAGTCAGTAAAAAAGCTCAGCGTGGAGTGCGGAGGGATTCCTGAGGCCCCACCCCAGGTTAAGGAGTCAATGGAAGTTGAGGGGGCTGAAATAGGAGGAGTCACTTTTCTTGAGATATGTGGCCACTAAAAGCTTGTGCAGGCTCCAGTGCCCCCCATGCATACAGGCAGCACCGAGTAGACTCAGCGAGTTATATAAGTAATTATGAAAGGGAAAAGTATCAGCACCTGCTGGGGCTTCGGAGTGAAGACGACAGGGCTGAAGGGGTAAAGTGCAGCTGGCCACACTTCTCTGCACAGTTGGCGTGTTGATATATTCCATGAATTATCCGTAGGTGCACACGTGACAGAGGCATACTCATTGAGGAAGTGTCACCTTGTACTCTCAGGTCCAATGTCTTATAGAAGTAGATCTTCATGTACAGATTTAAAAAAAAAAATTGTGGAGAGATGGAGGGATCCCCGATGGACCAGGCTGTGTCAAGAGGCTCTGACTGGGTCACATGTGCTAAGAGCCTCATAGCAGGCCTGGACCTCAGTGGTCTCAGATCTCAGTGGAAAGGGCCCATTAGTTTTCACTCTTATAGGTCAACTCTTAAGCTGGAACAAAGGCAGCCTCCCCGTGTGTTATGTGACAGATAAGGGACATGTAGGTAGGGGCATGAGAACATTTTGTGCTTATTTTTTTATGTTTCTGTATCTGTAAAGCTTTTCTAAAGTAAAATATATCTTATTAAAACGGCTTATTCTCATCATTCTACAATTCTATACAATGGTTTCATACATGTTTATAACTCATTTTGGTTAGATTTGGTCTCTGTTACTTTCTCTTGTCCCCTGTCTCTCCATTCTTCTTTCCATTTAGGCTCTTTCCACCTGTGACCTACATAGTTTAATCATGAGCCACAGCAGCCACGATTACTTACGTTCACAAGGTTAGGCTCATCAACGTTCAGTCATGAGTGGGTTGAGATTCCTAAGTTCCCACTTAGCCTTAAAGAGCTATTGGCAGTTAGTGGTTGTTAGAGGAGATGAGCCCATTTTCCTCAGCGGTGTAGACACCAGTAAGTTTCCAAGAGTCCAACAAACAGCCCTTCGCCTTTGTTCTCATTTACATTAGCAGTGTGTGTGTGTGTGTGTGTGTGTGTGTTTGTGTGTGTGTTTAGACAGATTTTTTTTCTTTTGGCCACCAGCTCAAAAAAAAAAAAAAAGCACAGAAAACTACTAATTATGAAAAAGCTCAGCCTATAACTTAGGCTTGTTCCTCTAGCTCTTATAACTCAAGTCAACCCATTTCTACCCATCTGTGTGCTGCCATGTGACTCCTGGCCTTTAGGGCTCCTCCTGCACATCTTGCTCCCTCTGCATCCACCTGGCAACTCTGCCTTTCTTCTTTCCAGAGCTCTCTCTGGCCAGAAGTCTGTGCTATAGCTCCTGCTTTGGTACTGCCTACTTAGCTTTTTATTAAACCCAGTCACAGTGACATATCTTTGCACAGTGTAATCAAATCCCTCTCTCTCTCGTGTGTGTGTGTGTGTGAGGGTCTGTCTGTCTGCCAGTCTGTCTGTGATGTCAAGAGGAGGATAGCAGATGTTCTACTCTACCACCCTCCTACTATCCCCTGGAGACAACGTCTCTCACTGAACCCATAGCTAACCTTGCTAGTCGTGTGCCCCACCGACGCTCTTACCCCCAAAGTGCTGGGATTATAGGCACAGGTTGATGTGGGAGTGACATATATCAATCTGTTGATTTCATTGGTTAAGCAATAAAGAAACTGCTTGGCCCTCATAGGTTAAAACATAGGTGGGAGGAGTAAACAGAACAGAAAGCTGGGAGGAAGAGGAAGTGAGCTCAGAGACGCCATGCTCCCAGCTCCCAGGCAGACGCACGCGATGAAGCTCCAACCCAGGATGGACATAGGCTAGAATCTTCCCAGTAAGACCGGTGCTACACAGATGATTAGAAATGGACTAAATTAATATGCGAGAATTAGCCTAGAAGAGGCTAGATAGAAATGGGCCAAGCAGTGTTTAAATGAATACAGTTTGTGTGTTGTTATTTCGGGCATAAGCTAGCAGGCGGCCGGGGAGCAGCCCCACCGCTCCTATTACTACAACAGGTGGCCCGCCTGGGTTTTTATGTGGATTCTGGGGTCCAAACTTAGGTTCTCACGCATGTGCAGCAAATGTATGTAAATGCGTATGTAAATGTAGCCTGGCGTTTTCCTCTTTATTAGCATGTACTCTGGGGTACTTATGCTCTGGGGTACTTAAGCTCAAGGCCCTTATGCTAGCGAATTTGTCTCCCCAGCCTAGTCCCCGTCCTCGTGTAATTCCCTCTGGGTCATGGCACTTTCTCATTGGCCCATCACTCACTTGCCTATGATTGGACAGCCTTGTGTCCCCATTGGCCTTTCCTCCTCTTTGGCTCATTAGGTGCAGCACGCAGCATGTGGAGACATTGCTGTGGCAGTGGGGTTGGGTCGAGTCGGCTTCTAAGGACGGTCTTCCGAGGGAAGCACGCTCCTGTTTCTTCTTTCACGGTGACTCATCCTCATTAGGCCTAATCACTGCAATTAGGGCTCTGTGACACACGGTAAGTGATTTTAATATCCTGAAATATTTTTTAAAATGACTGTTTCTACAACAATGGAAATGCCACATTGTCCCGGAGACTAATTTGGGGAACGTTGGAGCTATGCTCTCTTCAAGGGGTTCATTCTTTTTAAACTTCCGGAGACTCCTCCTTTGCTGACTTTCACCTTCCTTATTGCAGGAGTCTTCAAAGCAGAGCTGGGTAGGTGTGTGGCAAACTTCTTCACACCCCTGCCTGCCTGCAGAGAGGAGCATGAGGCAGCGACTCCTGAGCCTCTGGGGAACCCCCTCCCCCGGGTTCTTGCCAGCTCCCAGGTCTGGGTGTAAGGTGTGTATCACTTCAATACAGTCCTAGCTCCTTGATGGTCACGGGGACAGGAAGCTCCTCCCCACGTCTCAGTGCTCCAGGCTTTATGTTCCTCATGGCCAACCCCTCCCTCCCATCAGGAGCTGAGACCTCAGATCGAGGTCAGATCCAGGGCAGGCAGGCAGTTTCCTTGGCTGTGTCACAAAACCTCAGGGTTCTTGGCCCTTTCTCAGTGAGCTGCTGAAGGGTCTCTACCACATGAGCACATGCCTCCATCAAGCCCTCTTAATGCTGTGAGGAAGAGACATTTGTGGTGAGCCGATGAGAAAGGGCGGAGGCTAGAAGGAAGCCACAGCTGCCCCTACACAGGATGCATGCCCAGGTTTAAAAGCTATTCTGAGCCATATGTTCCATTAGGGGAACAGCTCCATGAGCTGCCAGACACCCCCACTCATCCTTCAGGTCAGCAGCTCATCTCCAGGGCACTCTCTCATGAATCCCCAGAGGTCTGTGGCTTCCCTCTTTGCCCACTCCGAAGCAGTTGCCAGGGTTGGCCAGTGTTCTGAGCAGATGAGTCTGACTAAATTTTGTGCCCTGCTGTAATGAGAAGTTACTCCCAAAGCAGGCGAGGGGTGGGAAGCTCAGGGAGGTTAAATGCTTAGCCCCAAGCCACACAGCTTTCCAGGAGCAGACAGGGATGGCTGCAAAGTCACATGGCCGAGACCCATTCATACTAGACCCCCATTGCTGCATTCCTATGAAGCCTTGGTTTTCATACCTGCCCCAGTCAATGACAGTACGGCAGGGAACCTGAGGCTGGCTTTTCCTGGGACCCAGAGACTCCTCATATTTCCCATATAAGAGAGGTAGGCATTATAGGTGTGATGGCTTCTGAACCTTCTCTCGTAGTGATGATTCCCAGGCTTTAAGCACACCAACCGGACTCTCACAAATGGCAAATATTTTGCCTCCCCAACTGACATGTTATATCTGTGACTCTTCCCTGGCTGGGATGGCATAGCAACTTTGCCTTGCTTCACCCTATCAGTACTGAGCCACTGTGTGTGGACGGAGACAAGCTCTGAGCTGATGTTGCTGAGGCCAGGTTTAGGAATGTCCCTTTGGGTGAGGAAGTTGCCCCCCACACTCTTACTGCCCTGCAGCTGTGCTCCTAAGCACTTTTGCTGGGGATGCTGGAGAGTACATCAAACTGAGACTTGTTCCTTCAGTGTCCAGCTTATCTGTGTCTGCTCCAGTTCAGGGCTCTAGAAGTTCATTCATAAGATGAACTCCTTCATCTACGTGCGGAACAGGGCTAGGACTGGGGAAAATAAGCGCTGGAAAGTTACACTGCAAGAAAAATGGCATTTAGGTGGCTGAGCCTGGACTTCTGCACTGATATGAAGGTTGAGCTTCCTGGCCAGCCAAGTAAAAGAAGAAACTAGACGAGGCATGGCATGCTGTCTCCTGGAGTCAGGAACACTAAGCCTAATTCTGTTTCTATTCCTGCCCTTGCTGACTCCCAAGAGGAATGTGATGCCACTGAAGAACAGAGAGGCAATTTATTTGGGCCAGCTCTGCTGGGTGTCAGAACATTGCCTTAAGAAGCATTTGGGATAAACACAGTAAGCAATGGGGAACAGGAGTAGGGGAACAGCCCGGGGCCAAGGCTGTCTTTTGCTAGTCTGATTTCCCCTTTAATATTAAGTCACTTTGATGAGATCACAGTGCCTTCTTGAGCCCTGGCATTTTTAAAGAATAGACTAAGGTTGTCTACTTTAAAGGTTGCTTTTTTTAATGAATTATTATATTTGAAAGTGCTCCTTAAATTGTCAAGTACTGGAAAAAATGAGGGTAAGAACAATTATATTATTTTTTTCACTGAAGTTAGGTACGTGTATGAGGTGGAGGTTGAGAGGAGGGAGAATGGGGGATGATGGGAACACATGCAAGGAGGTCTGCGTGGTTGGCTGGACACCACAGCTCCAGAATGTTTTCTCGCTGATGCCGGAGGGGCATCTCACTCCCCCTGAACCCTAAAGATGAGGTTCTGCAGAGGCAAGGGCAGGAGAGGAGCCCGGCTAGGACCCTGGCCGATCTATTACTGCAGAACCAGTGTGACACTCGTGAGAATCCAGGTGGAGTCGCTGTGTCAAATCCTCACAACAGGGGATGACATTAAGCCAGGCACCTCACACGTGTGCGGTAATAAGAGCTTTCAGAGGAGACTCTGCCAGAGCCACATTCTTATACACAGGGTCGTCCCACAGAAAATACTTGGGCAAAGCCATCCATTCCTGAAACCACCTGGGGCAGAGACACCATTGTAACAGAAAGTGGAGTCCGGAGTCTCTGTGGTATGGTAAGCTGTGTGGTGCACTTTATTTTGGCTTTCAGTTTGCCCCTTCATCCCTCCTCCTGCGCCCGTGAATATTTCGCCTGTGTGGTGAAGATTGCACCAGATCCTCACTGCTATGCTTTGGGAGCCTTGGTTCATTGCAGGTCCATATCACATTCTGCTCTGCGAGGGTGAACAGCGTGGTCAGGTTTCTGAGCTGTAGACTTGCTCTCCGTGAAGCAGAGTCAGGAGGCAGGGCCTCTTTCTCAGGTGCCCTGTCTTTGGATAAATAGGAGAAGATGAGGAGTGAAGAAACCCAGCTGGGACCTGTAACCGCGCACTCTATAGTCAGCTGATGGCAACCTGGTTCTACATAGCCTTACCAGACAGCTCAGTGATGAAGCCCAACCCAGAAGCTAGTGTCCGATCATTTCCGTCGGTAGCCTCAGTGATAAGTCAGCCCCAACTTGAACCCAGCACTCCCCTACCCTAGCACTCGATTCTCTCCCAGAAGCTGAACTGTCCTAGGGCCTCTGGTTAAAGTGCCAGTTTGACCCCATGTCCTTCCTGTGACTTTCCCTTCCAGCTGCTTGGACTCCCCAAGCAGGAATCCAGGAATCACCTCAGAAGGAAATGGATCCTACACAAGTGGTGGATTCTTGACTCCTCCTCCATGGGATGCCAGGGCCAAGTGTATTCAGTAGAGTAACGCTTGCTCCTGTGTGGAGGGTGAGGGGCTACTGCACCGTGACCCACAGAGTCAGCCCAGCCAGGTGGGGTGGCTTTGGCAGGGTGTGCAGGAGGGACTGACTAGTGGGCTTTCTGGGCTTTGGGGCCTAGTCCCACTGATATGCTCCCAGCTTCTTACGATTGGTACTTCCTGTATCCAGAGATGTTCAGGCCTGAAAGGCAGCTGGAGGCTTCCTGACGTGTTCATTGGTTATGCAGAAGACACATGACCCACTGATGACAACTTGAACCAGCAGCGTGCGAGCCAGGCTAAGTGCTGTTCACCAGCCTGTAGTCCAGCTAACTGGGCAGCAGTTGACTTCACGTTACTGCCGAGGGCCTGGCAAGGGATTCTAGGGGTCCCCACATTGTTTCCTCAGGTCCTGGCTTCAGTGAGCTGCCCTTGTTCAATATGACTTATCTTAGTGGCCTGTTTCGCCCTGATCATGGGTTTGCAACCTCCAGACCTTTGAGAAATAACGGCCTGTTGTTTGTAATCCACTGAGTCTGTGATGTTTTGTTATAGCAGCCCAGATGAATGAAGACACCAATGAAAAGCTACTATTTCTGTGCCTAATGTGCCGTGGGGCAATAGTCAAGTGGAGGGAATGGACTGGGATGGAAAAAGAGAGAAAGGATCAGCAGAGCCCTGGCTTCCTCTCCTTATCTCAAGCTTTTCTCCACTGAGCTCCCCACGCTAGGATCATGTGAGGATGATAGAGTGGGGGATACAGTTAGAATATGGTGTACCCACAGAGTCATAGAGATACTTGTATGGGACTGAGGATATCCAGCAGTCATGGATGTTGGATAGCAGAGATCTTCAACTGAAGGCCAGGGAGCAGAACTCCAGACAGGTCTTAAGACTTCAGGTCTCTAAGCCCCTTTGTGGTGGCAGATGCAGGACCTGCAGGCTGAACCAGAATCATGGTGCATGCAATAGACATGAGGGTCCCCGGGGTCCCAGGGTGTTCTCACTGGGTGCCTGGGCAGGGCTTTGCACACACGGTGTGGGGCTGCATCACACCAGGGGCTTTGGATCAACTTGAACATCTTCCCTAGTCTTCCTATCCCTGACTGTGATCTCTGGTCCTCTAAGGAAGCCTCCCATTGTGCTCAACTCCCTGTGGGGCCAGGTGGAAGGGGCTTCCCTTGTAGGGCAGAGAAAGGGCCTCCATGACTTGGGAGTTCAGCAAATCCAACACTAGAGCAATTTAGAACAGCAGTCCCCCATTGCCTATCCCAGTACCTGTTACCGGGTGACTTCGACACACCTCTTCATCGGTATTACACACTCTTCTCACTGTGACTGGTAAGGCACTGTGGACAGGGGAGCAGGTGACACTTCTTCCAGCCTGAGGGACCCAGCTGGTTGTTACTACTGAAACAAAAGCTTCCCGACCTGCACAGGCACGTCAAGAGCACTTTCTCCTTTCCAATGCCCATGGACGGACAGACAAACAAGAAATTTGCTTAGCAGGGCACTGAGCATAATCAAGGCCTGGTTAAGACTCAGCGATGATACCAGGCTGGGCATCAGACTCCTATGTCCTCAATCACAGGGATCAATGAGTCTTGGAGTTTACAGAGTTTGAAACCCCATTGCAAACATGTTCTTCTAGTTACTCCAGAGTGCAGAAATCCCTGCAATCTCTAGATGAAAGTTCAAGGTCAAGAGTGGTCCAGAGGTCACCCAGAAGGCAGACTCTCTCCTGGGCCATCTAACTGAAGTTTGAGCTCAGTTGATCCCTTGCCACCCCGCGTCCCGCACCCTTTCAGACCACAATGGCACCTTGGATTCTACATCACCATCCCCAACCCAAGCATTTCTCTCCTTGGCCCATGGATGGCCTCCCACGGTCCCACTAGTTAAAGGCCCAATTTCTCTGTCTCCTTCATTATCTCTCCTCCGAAATTAAACTGTCATTTAATCGTGGGCTGATTTTATGGTTTAATTTCCAAGGGCAGTTATTTCCAGGTTCAGTCCGTGTCATTGTCGTCTCTGTGAGCTTCAGTGGTATTGATTCCGTAACTGAGACGGCTTTGAATGTGTTCTCTTCCACCCTCCCCACCAGGTATCAGAACCAAAGTCACCCTGGGATAAAAAGTCTAAGGACTTTTTCAAAGATTTGGAGCACACTTGCCATCGTACCATTCAGGAAGCTGAGGCAGGAGGATAGGGAGTTTGAAGGCAGCTTGGGCTACGTAATGAGACTATTTCAAAATTAAAACAAAAAAGAAATTATAAAACCACCACTCTTGGGAAAAGTGTGACGTTGTTTGTGTCCCCACATTCTAAAGAGTCCACAGGCTACAGGAGTCTGGAGACACTTTGCCCCTTCAGAGGCAGAGAAACTCCGTCTGAAATCAGCCTAATCTTTAAAGTGTTTCTCTAAAAATTTTAGTCTGAATTTTTGCATGTGTGTATGTGTGATGCGAATGTTTGTGTTCCTGTGTATGCATGTTTCATGTATGTGGGTGCACACTCCTGAGGGCATCTGTATGTGGAGCACAGAGATTGATCTCCATATTCTTTCAAGGGTCATCAACCTCAGTTTTAGAAACAGGGTCTCCCATTGACTTGGGTGGGGGTCTCTGTTTCAACCATACTGGTTAGCCAAGGATTCCAGGTTTGAGTCTCCCCTGTTCTGGGATTCTAAGCACAGCCCCATCCTGCCATGCAGCGGTTCTGGGGTAACACTCATGTCCTCAAGCTTACAAGGCAAAAACTTTCCCAAGAACCCCTGAAAATGTCCATCCCAGTGGGCCAGCTCTGTCAGAGCCTAGTCTCTCAGTTGTCTGTGGTCAATGTCTGGTGAAGCACTTCAAAGGGGAAAATCTTTGGCCCGTGGTTTTAGAGATTTCAGTAGACCATCCTAGATCCACTGAGGTGGAGCCTTGTGGTTGTGGGAGCCATGTTACTATGGCTACTCCCCTCATGTCTGACAGGAAATAGAGAGAAAGGGACCTGGGACCATCTATAACCTCCTAAAGCTCACAGAACCAACTAAAACGGCACCAGCAGCTGGGACCAAGCCCTCAACATGAGAGCCATCTGGGGACACTTCCTGCTGGCCTCTTTCAGTTCCTTCCTTCCTAAAGGCATGGGGCTGACTGGCACGTCCGCCGGGCTCTTTGTCAGGGACATGTTAAATCCACATGGCATCCACACCGTATCCCTTCTATATTTCAAAATATGTGTGAGCACAGGCCCTCCTCTTCCTTCTTGTGCTTAGGTTTTAGTATCTTAGAGCAGACAGAAGCTTGTCTGCCTTATCCGCTGCTTTTTTTAATGTCTTAGGAAACATGTCTTCAATGATTTATTAAACTCTTGTTTTTAATGATTCTAAACTATTAGCTTATGCATTTAGATCTTAGTGTGGTAGATATAATTCTTTGAGCACTTAACCTGTACAGGTGGCTATGCTCTAAATGGGATGGCGATCACAGATAAAGTGGGGCTAGGTCTTCAGTGGTTATTCCAGCTTTAGAGCAGGCTGGGTACCACACTAGGCTATGTGGTGTGCTATGGCTAGGTCTGTAGATGGGAACAGCTAATACACTGTGATCAGAGTGCCTCAAAGAGGGCCTCAAAGACACCAAGCGTGTACATTTTAGAAGTCTCGGGGGTCTACAGAGATGCTGACCCCAACTGGACCAGCAAAAGGTGCTAACTTCTCATATGTAAAGGGGCGCATGACACTTTGAAGAGGGATGGCAGGAGTCCAGAAAAGGGTCCAGCATGGAAGTGGACCGCATGTGACTACACTTCCTCTGTCATCTCTTCAAAGTGGCCCAGAGATAGGAACTGAGTCCTCTCTCCCTTCTATTATCTTCTCTCTGGTCCTCTCTTCCTCCCTCTCAATCTCCCTCCTTTCCCCTTCTTTGTTTCTCCTTTTCTTCCCCATCCCTCCCCTTCTTCTTCATTCTTTTATTCCTTTCCCTTCTCTCTTTCTTCTTCCTCTCCTTTCTCTCTTCTTTTATGTCCCTCTTTCCTCTTCTCTTCTCTTCCCCTTCCTTTCCTTCTACATGGGGGAAATTAAGAATGTGCCTCTATAGGCAGAGGGCAGACTCTGGCTCAGTGCTGGGCAGAAGACAGTGTCTTCCAGTGTGGGAACATGTTCTATGCAAGGCTACTTTAGCTCTTCAGAATGTGCTGGAATTGATGTTCCACAGAGGAATGTACATTTTTGTGGTGTTCACAACTTACTAGAGTTGATACAATATCTTTCTCTTTCTCTTATATGGCTTGCTTTGTGAGTGCATCATCCCAATGGACTCAAGATGTGGTCTTGCTCTTGTCCTCCCATTAAAGATTGAGGAGGATTCAGGAAACACAGCAGGAATTTTGCAATACCTAACTCACCTCTTTCATGTTCTCTCTAGGACTTTCCTATAACTGTAGATTCTGGTCAGACCTGCAGGCCTGCGGGGTGGTTGGAGTTGAGATGTTAGTCACTTGTTGTTAACCTTATTCTACTTAAGCTACTAGTTGGGAAATATGTTGTCTGCAGCTAAGTCACTTAGCTCATTCTTGTCCAACATTTTATTTGCAACAGTTGTACATTATGTTGTATTGTTTGTATGTACAAATTTAATTGAAATTACCTGTGTAGGGCCACACTTCAGGGATTAGGGTACCATCCTCTTACAAATATCAGGCACCAAATACTCATTCAGAAGTTTCTATACAATCCTACTTTGACCAGATGGATTTTGGGGGGCATGGACTCCCTCACTTCTGTTTTCCATAAATTGCCTTGGCAAAACTCAAGAGAGCTGCCCTTTGTCTCAGTTGCCTTACAGCCAAAGGGCACAGAGACACACGAGGCAGTCATTATCCCAGAGCCCAACCCGTCACATCTAGGAGCTTCTATGTCTGTGGTTTCAGGGCTCACCACATGGCCAGATAAACTGAAGAAATGGACAGAGGGTGGAACTGGGTCTCTGCCAGCATCTCCTTGCTGGACGTGGGACATCGGTCATACCCACAGCTTATTGCATGCCTGGTGTTAGAGCTGACCCAGAATCAGCTGCTTAGCATATAGGAATCACCCCATTGTTCAACCTCAGTTGGGATCCACCCCTCTCAGTGATGGACAGATCAAACACCCTGAGAAAGTCGAAGGACTGAGAGATCCCCTCACTCCCAGGAAAGGTGGAGACAGGGATGCCATTCTTCTCTGTTTTCCTGACAGACTTTGGGAATGCTATGAAGAAGAGTCCAGGTATCACCCGCACCTGTCTCATGTGTCCCTTTGCAGGGGTAAGTCTGTCCAGCAGGCAGCAGATGTGAATTCCTTGGTTGTCTCGCTGACAGAGATGGGGAAGGAGTATCTCCTGCTCAGATACTCAGAGCATCAAAAACTCCCACCCAACACCCTGTTCCCAGACCTTGACTCCTAGGTCAGACTATGCTCAGTTTGTTGACTATTCTGGAACGTTCCATCTTTATTGATACACATAGCTGCAGCCTGTGGTGGACAATGTGAATTCTGACCATCAGTGCCAAGTACTGTATGTGTGTGGGTGTGGGTGTGTGCCTAGGTGTGTGCACGTGTGCATGCCTTAGCTAGGGCAAAGTGCAGTCATTTTGCATTTCCAGTTGGCTCTGGATTTCCCACCAGGAAGGCATTGTGTTGACTAGAGTGTGCATAGTTACTCAGTTCTGGGTTCCCATGGAATTCCTGCTCCCTCCCAGCTTCCTACAGAGTGGGTCTCGGTACAACCCCACACACCAGTGGACCTGCTGGGTTTCTGAAGTTTGTGCCCAGAATGCTCAGGGGAAGGCATGTGAACAACCCATCCAATCTCCCCCCAGGGCTTCTAGATTCCTCCCCCAAAGGAAGTCTTTCTCCTAGCTGCCTCCCTCTCACTCCTGGCGTTCTCAAAACCAGGTGCCTTTTAGTGGAAGCCCACCCTTCTCTCCTCTCAGTATGGCTGAGCCACGCTGGAATTTTCCAAAAGAGCATCGCTGAGATCTGAGGGAAAATAAGAAAGGAAAAACCACAGAGGCACGGCAGTGCATAGCCCAGAAATAGAACCACTCCCGACAGGCAGAGTCTGCTCTCAGCCTGCCAGGGAGAGCACAGGGCGACCTTGGAGACTCTGTGTGCTGATCTGCCACATCCCCACCCCCAGCCTGGGGCAGGTGGCCTGGCTTCACTTGGTCGCTTGTCTTCCTGTTCCAGAGACTGGCTATGGGTGAAACAGTGGCCACCACTTTGAAGGAAAAGGGGCTCAGTTCCCTTCATGTGATAGTTGCCAAGCTACAAGTCCCCTCCCTGGCTGTCAAACGTCTGCTCTGGCCACTTTCCCATATTCCACTCCAGTTTTTTCTTTCTTTCTTTCTTTCTTTCTTTCTTTCTTTTTTTTTTTTCTTTCCAAATGCTTGAAGCTGTCACGGGCAAAGACCTCCAAAGCCCCTTCCCAGGTGATTCCGAGAGTGAGAAGGGTGCCAAGCTGGGCGCCCGGGGCCTTTGCATGGGAAGCATAGGGTGCTAGGGCTCGCCTGCCCTTGTGGGTGTATGTGAGCCCAAACAGGCAGTATTATTCTGAGATGCTTTAGCCTTTAGGCCTTCTGTGTGAGCCATCTAACCTGACACCTGCCAAGGAGATGATGAAGGGTTGGTTAAAACCCTGTGACAAGTGAAGGGTCCTCATTGGTGGAGTCAAAGGAAGTGCAAGTGCGCAGAAAAGGCCATTCCAGAGATCACTGCTGTCCACCCACCTGCTTAGCATGACAAAGAAACAAGCTCTCTGCCTGCCCGCACTCCCCCACTGGGAGCTGTGCACAGATAACCCTGGATTAGATCAAGACAGACTGTGAGCACTGACTGTTGCCATTCTGGTGGGCTGGCTTTTCAGACCCACTGGAATTCGGAAAAACCGCAAGCATTTTTATAAAGGATTGTCCTAAAATAGCTTGCCTTTATTTTCCTGCCCACCTCCCTATCCACTTATCCATCTACCCATCCTTCCATCCACCTACTGGCTCACGCATTCATCCATCCATTCACCCACACACCTACTTGTCTATCTATCTATCCATCCATCCATCATCTGTTCATTTATACATTTATCTACTCACCCACCTCCGTATCCACTTACCCATCCACCCATCCTTCCACCCACCCACCCATTCACCCATTTGTTCATCTACCTGCCCTATCCATCTGTCCATATATCCATGTATACATTCATCTACTCACTCATCTTTCTAGCCATCTGTCCATCTATGTAACCATCATTTGTCCATCCATCTTCCTATACAGCTACTCATGCAACCTTCTATCCATCCATCCATCCATCCATCCATCCATCCATCCATCCCACAAATCTGTGCATTCATTATCTATGACTCCATGAAACCTTTCTTCTGTGTCCCCCATGTACTCAATTATTCCTACTGTTTAGTGGATACCCTTTGGATCTCATGCCCTTAACTACCCTGCTATGGATCACCATGGCCTCCTGTTTTGTGACACCTGACATTTCAGTATTTTGTTGTTATATTTGTTAATTGTGGGCATGTGTGTGGTGTATATATTTGTGGGCACATGTGTACACAGATGAGTCTTCCACGCATGCATATCTGGAGCCTAGAGGTCAATATCAGATATTTTCCTCTATTGCTCTGTACTTTATTTTTTTTAGATAAGGCCTTTTGTTGGGCCTGGAAATCACCATTTCAACTACAATGGCTGCCCAATAAGGCCTAAGGATGTGCCTGGACCCCTAGTACTGGGGGTGAAGACATGTGTTACTATGCTTGGCTTTGAGTGGGTCCTCGTGATCTTGACTCACATCTTCATATTTGCACAGAAAACACTTAACCCAATGAATCACCTCCCCATCTAACATGTACTAAAACTTTTGATCCTTTTTACAATAAAATTCTCCTAACAAATCTGTAGGCCCTGTTGTCTCAGAATGATTACATTTTAGACTGAGCCAACAGCTCCTTGGTTCCTGAATGGTTAGTGTATACACACATACTTTGCCTCTTGGGAGTCTCAAGGTAGCTGCTGGGCTGTGCAGTCCAGGTAAGATCCTGCCCCTTTCCCTTGGAGACACGGTTGGTCTCAGTCAGCCGCATTCTGTTCCTATGTTCTGAGTGGGAGTCCGTCTGCAGAGGGGCATGTGGCGTGGCCCTGCTGAGAGGTGGGAGGACTGCACACCAGTGACTCTCATGTGGCATCTGAAGATCCAGCAGCCTTTGGCAAGGCCCCTGCCTCTCCCCATGCTTCCTGAGGGTCATCATGCTGGAGGTGAGTCAGCCATGGTACAGGCAACAGGCCCTCTGACTAAAGATAGTAGGGTACAGGGATGAAAAGAGCCTGGGTTCTAGATGGTGGTTTCTGGGCTCTGCACCAGTCCTGGACCACTCATTCTGGGTCTACAATAACCCTGTTGAGGATGCTGCTATCAGATCTCTGCCATGTGACTTGGATACATTCCTAGTGGGTATAGAGTGGAAATGGGAGGCTCACCTGAGACAGATGTGAGAGGTGCCTTTGAGACTGGGGCTAATGGGACAGAATTGTAAAACTGGACCGAAGATGGAAGCCACTTGAAAGCATTGAAGCTGTGGTCCTGCAGAACTTGGAGACAAGGCAGCCTTTAGAACCAAGTGAACAGCTTTTTGTTGTTGTTTATTTCTTTTAGTGTATGTGCGTGTGTGTACATGTGTGTATGTGTACATGTGTGTGTGTGTTCTATGCATGCTTCTTGGAGTGCCTAAATTCAGAGCCGTTGTTCCTTTATCTCCAAATAGTCACCTTGGATCTCGACTAATGACAATGCTTGCCTTCTTCACCCTGCCCAGGCAGCTCCTCTCCCCTCCTGTGGTAAAGGCATACATGGTGAATAGGCAGAAGGAAATGGGGGCTATTTTTAAATGTCAAGGGTAGGTCTACTTTCCTGAGGACGAAGAAGCAGATTTGTTCTGTGTTACTATCTGAAGGGGAAAGACACAGGGATGGCAGATGGAATTTGAGGACAACGGGTTCTTAGTGTGTAAGACAGAGTGCAGAGTGCTGTCATTTGGGGGTGTAGCTCACAGACAAAAGACTGGGAGTCCTGAGGAGGCTGGGAATCCACAGGTTTGTGGGAAGATTTGGAGGTGGGACTGGGAGTCCATGAGAGGCTTTGAAGTGGTTGAGAGTGCTGGGGAGACTGGGAATTCATGGGACTATGGGAAGCCTTGATTGAAGATGCTACCTATGTTTTTGGCTGAGTAGCATAGCCTTGATGACTTGATGGTGTTTTCAACCTTGAGACCCATGATGCCTAGAAAAGAGGCCATCAACTATAGCTATACCTCACTGCTGTTCTTAGGGGTGCTGTGAATGACGCTGGAGACTAGACCTTGCTCCTTTAGCTGTTCCAGGAGCTGTATTGAGACCATGTGGTAGTAGGTCGGACCCCTACCTTCATTCCCTGAAATGTGGAGAGATGTCCAGGACCCACCTGGGTGCCTGGGTTTACATTTGACAGGGAGCCAAACACTGGGGACTGGGACTCCTAGGGAGCCTGGAAGCAAGCAGTTGAGTTCTATTTTCCACCTTGGGGTTTTGTTTTAAGGAAGCTGTTTAGCTGCACTGAATCCACAGCACGCTATCTTGGTGTCTTCTTATTTTTAACAGTTCACTTAGGTTTCATAGAGGGTGGATATTCAGGGCATCAGCGGTATTGGGAGAAAACTGCTGCTGCTGCTTGGATTTGGAGGTTTCCTGAAGGATTTTTTTTTTCCACTGGGAGCCCTGTTGTCGGGGCATGAGGTGCAGAGGACAGAGAAGTGGTGACTGGGGTCAGGCCCTCATCCTGGCTGCTCTGAATCTTCCTACTAGAGACTGATGACAAAATCCCACCATGGGGAGGGGAAAGAGATCAAAGAACTGGCCAGAGAAAGCCAGCTGGTGTCTGGTTTTTGGACTTCAGAAGCAAGAAAGGTTGGGTGGGGCACCTGTCTTGTCTGATGGATCTGCAGGGATGATGACTGGCCTCCTTGGGGTAACCTGAAGCTTCAGGAACAGTGTTCCAGACAAGGGTTTGGGGTTAAGTCTTCAGTCTTGAGCAGTTTGTCTGTCTCACAGTGATTTTTGAGATTCATTTGGCCTTAGAGGAAAGGAAATCTGGATTATCAGACTTGGGTCTGCACTTGGGAGCAATGTTGACCACCCAAGGGGATGTTATGAGCAAGGTTACGTGGCAGTATGTTATTGGCTCGCCACAAGATCAGAGGACAGCCCCTGTCAAGGGCTGGCTGTGGAAACATCCCTTTCTGCAGCACCCTTACAGTCCTGGGCTTCTACTCTAATACTGTATCTGCCAAGCAGATGGGAGCATGAAGCTCAAAGTTTGGAACAGACCATGGCCTCGGGGCGAGGATTAGAGCCCTGGTGGCTGTGCCTGCTGGGCACAAAAAAATAAGCCCATCCGGTTGGTCAGGCAACCTTTTCTTTCCTCCAATCATTTTAAGGCTTGGCAACAGCAGGGGAAGGGCAGGCTAGATTCAGAGCATTCACAGTGTGTGGTGACTCAGGGCTGAGGAACAACATGGGCTCTTTGGGTGGTAATGGTCAGGGATGTGTAGTTGTTGCCAAGTCAACTCAGCAGTATGCTTGTCAAAGGGAGCCAGGGGCTCAGAGCCACCTTCATGTGGTAAGAGAAGATGAAGGCTCCGTATAATGAGGGTGATCAGAGACCCCTCCTAGTAAGAGTCTTGCTGAAAGTGAGGTCCCCCAGGACAGAAACCAGGATCCAAGCACCATGGCTGAAGTTTGAGAGCCTTGGTTGCCAAATCCCAGCTTTTATAAAGAGTCCTCATTTCTATCTGCAGGCCATCCTGCAATGAGAGGAATGGTCATCTCTAAGCAGAGGCGTCTGTGAGGACCCATCCTTTCCTTAGACATGGGAGTTTGAGACCCCTGCCTAGATTAGCAGGTAGGTCCCCTTCTGGTCTCCATACAGGTAAGTATCCCTTCATATCTGCTCATGACAGTCCCAAGGGCTTGTAAGGGTTCTCTTGCCACATTTTTCTGAGACCAATAAAAAATATTCTTCTCTCTTCACCCCTCTTTCTGTCATCCCTAGCCTCCCCCTCCATCAACCCAGATATAACTTTTTCACCATCATCCATTACCCAATGCCTTCTACTTAGTACTGATTCTAATATCTTTCAGCCTCTTTGTAGTCTTCTTAATTAACATTTAATGGTTGCAAAAGTATTCACAAGGCCACCAAAACACAAAAATGCGAATGTAGATTCCGACCTTACACCTTCCATAAAAATTAACTCAAAGTGGATGACAGACCTGAATGTACCATGCAGAACCGTCAACCTCCTAGCAGGCGACACAGAGGAAGATGTAAGTGACCTTGGACTTAGCCTCAAGGATTTAGAGAGACTACAAAAAGCATGGCTCATGAAAGGAGAAAGAAAAAAAGCAGAATGATAAGCCAGGCTCCATTAAAATTAAAAGTTGCTCCTTGGAACTCTGCTCAGAGAAGGAAAAAAAAAAAGACAAGAGAAAGACTTGAGAAATTCTTGCAAGACACATATCTGATAAGTGGCTCATAACCATAACCCTCAAGACACAGCAGTAAGGAAAGAACCTGGTTAAGAAGTGGACACTTCCTAAATAGGGCTTATATACTACACCCATCCATTCATGACTCAGAGATAGTCAAGAAAGAAGGGACAGAAATATTGCAAAAGTCAGAGGTGTAGATGACTACAAGGAAACTGGACACAGCAGAGAAGCTGCCCATGAACTCACAATGATTGCAGCCCCATGACCTGTTCAAGATCCAGCCAAAATCCCAGTATGGAAAAGGGGATGTAGAGACAGAATCCCACCACTAGCCAAGGAGCTGTTTGCATTTGATACACACTGGGGAAGAAATAGTCAGTTTGTTTTATAATGACCTGTGGTAAGTAGACCTCATGCCAGAAGCAGACCCCACTCCTAGACTAGTTGAAACACAAGCCAGACTTGAGAAGGAGAGGAGAGAAAGAAAGAGCAAAGAGAAAACTCAAAGTTGGGTAGGTAGGAAAGAGGGAGTGGGTATGGGAGAAGTTAGAAGGGTGAATGTAATAAAAATTCATAAAAATCTTCATTGAATTGATAAAATATTATTTAAAAAAAAAAGAACCTGGCAGGTTTTTGGGTACATCTCACCAAAGGAGATATGTGGGTGTAGAAAAGTGAGGACACACTGCACTTGCAAACACTAGGACTAACCTCTCACCAGGCAGTTACTAGAGTGGCTGAACCCCACATCCTGGCTACACAAGTGCTAGTGGGGATGTGGGTGAGCTTGTGCACACTGTTGCACGGACTATAACGTGGCAAGGCCGGTGTGGAAGGGGCTTGGTTGGGGTTATTAGAAAGGAGCGTCAGCAATAGCATTCCTCTTTATCCTCATGAATGGACTCCTCAGTCTCCTCAGCAGCCTGTCTGAGAAGGTTTAGAGTAGCTTTTTCTAGCATTGCTGAAATCTGGAAGCAGACAAGATGTCCTGCAGTTGGTGAGGATCTGAAAATGGTGGTCCACCCAGAAGGTGGAATACAATTCAACAATGAAAAGAAGTCACAGCCAGCCAGGTGGTCCAGTCAGGAAACCCCTTGCCATACAAAGGCAGGGAACTGAATTTAGATTCCCAGCACTCACTTACAAAGCCAGGTTATGGTGGCACGTGTCTGTAATATGACCCTGGGGTGGTAGAGACAGGCACCTGGAGCTTGTCTTCCATCCAGCCTCAATGAGTTGGTAAGCTTCTGAGAAGGTGAGAGGCTTTGTCTCAAGAAACGGGGTGAGGACTGATTGAAAAAGACACCCAGTGTTGTCACAATCATGTAAACACATGTACACATGTATGTAGAGGCACCTGCATATATACACAGAGAAAGAGAGACAGAGAGAGACAGAGACAGAGAGAGAGATCAGGGGCAGGGAAGTCCCTTGTGTGGCATTGGCATGGTGGATACATATCACATGGTTGGTCAAACCCATGGAATGTGTAACATATTAACATGAGGAGTAACATGACTAGGCCAATCATTGACTGTCACAGATACCCCATACAAATATGTAATGCTGACATTGGGGTGGTGCTGTCAAACTTTGTGCTTTCTCATCAAGTTTTCTACAAACTTGAAAATTTAAGGACTGAAATCTATCCAACACTATCCCCCAAAGGACACGCTACTGACTGTAGTACCTGTGAAATCTACTGACTGGATTTGTGACTTGTAAAGGGACTATAGATGACTCAGCCCCATTCTTTCTGTCCTCTCTCTTCACAGGATAGGCAATCTTTGTCACTAACTTCCCACCCTGACCCTGAATTATCTGTTGCATCCCCTACAGAAAAGAGAGTACTCAAGATTCCCTGGGTTTTGTGGTCTTCAATTGTTTTTGCTGAGTTGGCCTGCCTATCTGAGCTCCACTGTAAAGGAGGCATGCTGGCCCTGTTGACACCAAATTAGAATTGCTTTGCAATGATGGCTGCATTGTGCCCAACAAAAGGACCAAGATCCCTATGCCTCCCCACCCGAGGTAGTCTGTCTGCTTCTTATAGGTTGTCCAGGGCAGGCTTTCATGGCCTGTTCTTCCCTGAGCCTCTTCTGCCTCCCCTGACCCAAGACATTCGCATATCACTGCATTGTGCAGCCTGGAATGCATTCATTCATTTCATTTGCTCAATCCCAGCTCCAGCACCACGGACAGCCACCAGGAGCTCCCCTCCCCGCCCCAGGCAAGCATGATAGCCTTTGCACAAGAGCCCCAGGGCTTGTGCTCCCCAGGGATGCTTTAGCGGTATCTAGTACCCAAAGCTGTCCAGCGTCCAGCCAGCTATTCTTACCCTGCTCTCTGTGGATGCATTCAGATTCCGGAACCCAATCTTTTCGGTGGCTTTGTTTATTTCCCACCAGATTCCAATTCCCCCAGAAGCTTGACCACTGTGATGCTTTGTCCTGGAAGAAAGCCTTGTACAGGGGGCACCCATGCATAGAACTAGTCCTGCTCAGAGTATGGTGTGGAGGCCCCAGCACATGGGCTTGGGGGTTCTTCAGTTGTTTTGGAGGTGTGTGCTCCCTCTGCCTGGTGTTGTTCCAGCAGGGCAGAGAGATGATGTCAGAGTGTGTATGGTAGACACTAGACAAGCTCCAGGAACTGCGGCAGACCCCCTTCCATCCTTGACCCTGTCTTGCCCTGGACATTGACCCTGTTGTTCACTGCCGGTCTTTGTGTGGTCACTCTTAATTTGATGTCTGTGTCCAGAATAGGAACCTGGTAGGACAGCTTTCCTAGGTGTTCATATCTGCCACTTTCTCCTTTTCTTAAGGATGTTAAGAACTCTCATTTCTTCCCTTCCTTTCTTTATTCTGTGTCCATTTCCTTTTTCTCTAACCTGTGTGGTAGTCTCCCCCCGGATCCTGGGAGATGGGATTATTCCTGAAGCCAGGACTTGGAAAATAGCCTGAACATAAGATTCAGGAGGGGTAACTAGGACATCCCCTTTCTAGGGTTCCATATGTGGGGGTCTCTGCATAACTGGGTCCTTACCTTAAAAGCTAGCATTTCATCCTGTTGCTCCCAAGAGTCCCCTGCTGCAGTGTGAGAGGCCATATGGACAGAAGGGTTATTTTTGGAAAATAGGACTGTGTTTAATACGTTCTCTATGTTAGCACGTTGGAATGCCAGACTGCCTAAAAATACCCCGGTGGAGACGTGCTCTCAATAAATAGAGGAATTAGCTTGCTTGCCATCAAGTTGCTTTCTCCTGGCTACCGGGCTCTCGAGTGTTCTTTAACTTGCAAGGATACAACTGAACCTTGAGACGCCTAGCAGGCCATCTAAGACCTGGAGCCACATTGACAAAGTGTCAGGGTTCAAGCCCCGGCCTTGACGTTGAGCTTTGAACTCAGGAAGGTTCTGGTGCCTCAGTCTTTTCTCTTCTTATTACTTGAATTGAAGGTGTGTGGGTGATACTTGGATGTTCTTATTTACGTGTTCTTTACAGATTTACCATAGAGGCCAATGTCCTCAGCCACATTTTATGCAGGTGTGTGTGCTTGCCTGTGCCTAGTGAGAACATCTAAAATTCCATACCCTTGGAAATTCCATCCTACAGTGAGATGCTAGTCACTGCAGTCTCTTGTTGTGCATTAAGTCTCTGCACCCGTTCCCCTTACTGACAAGTCACTTTGTGATGGTGAACACTTGCCCTCACCTACCCTAGCTCACACTGCTCGCCTCATTTCTAAGACTGGTCCTCTGCCTTTGGTCTTTGTCCTTCAGAGTCTATGTAAAGACAGCTCACACAGTGCTTCACTTTGACACCTGGCCTCTCTCACTTAACATGTTCGCTGGGTTGGTCCATGCTGTCACGGACGGCGGGATCTCATTTAAGAGCTGACTAACAACAGTACCCACATCACATTTCCTTTACCTGTTGACGGACACCTTGGGATTTGTGTGTGTCTTTATTCTTGCTGCAGCGAGCTTGGAAAGGTGGGCGTCTCCATGAGAGGCTGGCAAAATTTCTGTTGGGGGTACCCAGAGAATAGGATTGTGGGGGTATATGATGGTTCTACAGTTGACTTTTTGAGGAGCCTCCAGGCCCTCTTTCCTGACAGTGGTGCCAATCTCATCCTCTTTATCTGTAATGTGAAGCTGATTCCATTGCTGCCGGAGGGACCATTTGTCCAGCATCTGAACAAAGCTAGTGTGCACAGTGCTTGTGTTCAGATATTAAAAATAATCAGCTTTGTGACCAGGGATTTCTGTGTTTCTTCATGGCTATGCTAACTGCTTGGGGGAAGTCTAGCTACCACCACCCCAAACACACACACCTAAACCAGCCCCATAATGGATTATCAAGGAAGTTCTCACCATTATTTATTATTTATTGCATTCCTGTATGTTTGGCAAATGGTACAGGCATTGTCCCGCCTTCCTGTCCAACCCAGGTACGTACATGCTGATGGAGTCATTCCCATATTAAACATCTGGTCCTCGGGTATGCCTGAGGTCACATGAATAATAGGTGGCCAAGCTTGAATGAATGATCTTTTTGGTGTAACTAAAGTCTGGTGTGTAGAAGCCTGGCCTGCTCAGGGGGGCTGGAGTCCTAGGGAGTGTGGAAGAGTGCATGCTTGCTTACCACACGCCACCTGCTATAGGAGATTAAGACACAGCCACACACTGCAAAGACAGTGAGTGAACAGCAAGGGGTTGGGGGTGCACAGCAGAAAGGTAGTGGGGCAAGGGATGTGAAAACATCTGGGAGGAATGAGTGACTATTCAGCTGCCTCAATCCTCACTGGAGATGGGGATCTCTAAAAGACATAGAGAGAGCCCTCAAGATTGTTCCCAGCAAAAACAGGGGGCCAAGGGCCTGCTTGCCCTGAATCCCCATTGACTCAGTTGTCCTCCAGCTTAACAGATTTTGGAACTTCTGGACAGACCAGAGGCAGAGATGGTTCTGCACACACAGGATCACAGAGAGTGGGTGCTGCCTGCTGAGAACCAACCCAGTGAGTGCAATTCACTAGGCACCGGAGCAGGGAGATTTCAGACCAGTTCTACAGAGGTCAACAGGGAGGAAAACATTGCTAGACAGAGTAGTTCTGGGTACAGATGCCGAATCAGAGGACAGGAAGTGAGAATGTAGAGATGCCTGAGCCTCCTGGAGGTTGGCTTCATTAACAACCATTGACTCTTCTCATCAGCTTAGCCCGGAAGACTGCTGCCATTCTAGACAGTTCTGGAAACCACGCCCACTCAAGTTTATCATCTGCTTCTTGTTAACGTCCACCAGGGCAGATTATCATGGCAAAGGCTAGAGATGCCAACTGTGGGGTCGGAGAGGACTGGATTGCTTCCTCTGGAGTCCTGGGATGGCAGAAATGTCTCAGCTCTGAAGCTCTCACAGGCATGAGGTCAGCCTAATTAACAGCCCGGAACACAAGGCGTTGTTGTGGCTGGCTGGACACCTCTCCTTCTCTTTCTTCATGTCAATTTCTGTGGCCTTGGAGCCCTGGGTAGACAATAGGTGCTCAGCAGATGTCTAGCAAATTAAGTACTATGAATGTGCTTTCTGATAAAACTTGGGCCTTTGCCTTGTCTACAGCCATTGAATGCATGCATGTGCTGCACCTGGCGAGCATGCTCCCTTAAGATAGGCTGCATACCTGCCTCAGGGTCTCAGGGTCCAGAGATGGAGCTCAGGTTCCAGAACCGGGGATCATGGTCTAGGGTCAGGACTCAGAGATCTGAATATGTGCTCAGGTTCTGGTTGGGGCTCAAGGCCAGGGCCCTGTGCTTTGCGTGGGGCTCAGAGCCGTGGCTCAGACTCGCACTGAGCAAGTTGCCTCTTCCAAAGCCTGTGTCCTCCTCTCCCCTTGCAGGCTGCCTTTCTTGGCACTCAGCTGCTGCACTGTTCTCAGCTCCTGGGATTCTAGTCCTCTAAGACTCTACGATGTGAGCCAAAGCTTCCTTCCCAGCTGTCCCTCACCCAGCCCTCATGGCCCAACAGCTGTGTGCCCAAAGCTCTAAACCAGGCTGCCTCCACACCACAAGCACTTGTGGGGTGTGTGGCATTGCAGTGAGGACACTCTTGTATCTCTGGCCTTTGTAGTCTTCGGGACTGTGTGGCTCATTCAGGGGGTCTCAGTGTTGGCTGTTGTTTAGAAGGACTATGGAGTCAGGGGTGAGCCGGGACTGCCCCCTCTTCTCATGTGACCCCCCCCCAGGCTAGTTCCTCATTTCTGCAGCCCCTGCTGTGAAACTTTGAGAATGGGGACACAGTATGCATGGTGCTTGAGACACCGGGGATTCTAGAGCTTCTGAGAGGCTGTGACAACCTGGGTCAGAGTAGCACATAGCAGCTAACCCTGGGCATCTTTTGTCTCCCATCCTCTTACTTCCAGAGCTGGAGTCTCTATTCTTCATTGCTCTCTCTTGTTTCAATGTCTCTTAAGCACAGGTCTTTGGCCTGTAGCTACTATCACTCGGACTAACAGGAGAACATTAATCTCTGCTCCTTTCTCACTGAAGCAGCCACATCCTTTCAAGCACAGTTACGAGCCCGTCAGAGGCATCTGGAACATTTTCCTATTTTCTGGCCACAGGAAATGACCTCACTGGCAAGTCCTCCATTTCACCAGGTGATGTGACATATCCAGGGAATGCCATAGTGTTCTATGTGTCTAGTAGGTGTGTGTGTGTGTGTGTGTGTGTGTGTGTGTGTGTGTGTGTGTGTGCCGGGGCTCCAGTATTGAGTGGGGTCAGGGTAGTCTGAGCTATTCACTATTATTACGATTAGAGTGCCCATCCAGGACCCTCGCCTGCTTTCCCTCACATCCTCCACCTCCATGACTCTGCAGGATAAATCTGAAGCTAAGCCATCTCCCAATCTTCTTCCCGATACCACATTCAGGTTTTTAGGAAGAAAACTTGGCCCCGAACACAATCCTGTTTGCAGGCTTGCTATTTTTACCAAGTTCACCCTATTCTTAGTTACTTTTAAAAATAAAATTGTCAACGGCTTTTTCTTCCCCTGTAACATTTCCGCCACTACCAAGGATGTTAATGAACTGTGCATTCAATACAGGAAGGAGGAAGCAAGGGGAAAGCGAGGGGCCTGCCGCTCTCTCCAGGAGGAGAAAAGTTTTGAGATCTGTCTGTCCGTGGGAGGCACTGTCAGGGGAGAAGCTGCCTGTGACTTGGGAAGGCATGGAACACTTCCAGCTTGTTGTCAACTCTGAAGGCTTTGGTGAAAGTGGATTTGAAGGATAAAGACCCACTCCTGGGGGGAGGGGTGGCTGTTGGAAGAGTAGTGATTCTTATTGCAGGTTTCTGAAGACAATACTGGGGTTCTCTGTGTGTGAGGGAGGATGAACCCATTTAACCTGACTCCTTGGGAGTTCTGCTCACTTCCTCTGGAAAACAGTTTGGGAAGTCTAGCTCTGCCTCTGTTATAGATGCTCACCCAGCACCAGCACCCCACAATCCCCACCGTGGCCAATTTTTCATGGCGTATTCTGGAGTCATTCTGTAATTAGTTAGACAGCTCCTTAACGACTTCCTTTAATCGTTGAGGTGATTCCTTGACCGAATGAATTATCTTTTCCGAGTCTCATTTTTATTCCATTTAGTCAAATGGTAACAAGCCTCTCCTTGCCAACTCAATCCATTCACAAATTCTCTCATTCACCCATTTGCTCGTGCTTGCACGCCTTTGTGCAGGTTGCGTTCCCTAAACTTTGCAAAATGATTCAACACACGTGTAATGCAGGACCCTATGTGTCACTTGGGTGGGAGAGAAGGAAGGGACCTGTGTTCTGCAAGGGGGAAGAGCCAGGTGGGGCACAGGACTGAAGGTGAACAGGGTGGCCAGTAAGCCCTGGGGAACCACCTGTCCTCACTTCACCGGTGTTAGTATTGTAAGTGCATGCTATCATTGCTGGGTTTTGTTGTTTGTTTGTTTGTTTGTTGTTTATTGGGTTTTTTTTAGCTTTAAATAGGATCTGGGGATCAAACTTGGAAACTCATGTTTGCTTTCTCCAGCTCCAGCTCTACCTAAGTAAGTCTAAAGATAGTCACGGTGCTCTGGGTATCCTCCATGCCCAATCCCCAAAATAGGCCCAGGACACATGGCTCCCATGGTACTGCCCAAGGACATGGACCCAGGTAGGATTTCTAAGGCAGAGACAAAAACTGATAAACTTTAATGCCTCACTGCTCACCTTCCCTGTAGTCAGAGTTTCTCTGTGTCCCGGCAGCCACTCCCCAAATAACCACATAGACACTGATTATTAATTACAAATGCTCAGCCAATAGCTTAGGCTTGTCTCCAGTCAGCTCTTAAAACTTCAGTCAACCCATTTCTGTTCATCTGTGTGTTGTCCCCAGGATTATTTACCTCACCTATGAACTTCCCATGTTGCTTTTTAATTTTTCTGTGTCTGGCTCTCAACTCTTCTAACTTCACCCTGCTTCTTCCCAGTATTCTCTCTGCTCCACAAATCCTGCTTCACTATTGACCAACCAGCTTTTTGTTAACAATGAGAACAGCACATGTTCACAGTGTACAGAGGATCATTCCATAGCACCTCCCCTGTCAAACTGGCCTACAGTCCTGCCATGTGTGATTCAATCCACATGCAGGTACCTCAGACCACTCAACGAATGGGTACTTGTATCTAGTCTAAAAGAACTTCAAAGGCCAACTTAGGAGAACCAAACAGCTCAGACAGATTGTATGATGAGGGCACTGCCAAGAACTTGTCACCTCTCAAGGGTTCTCTGGAATATCGTTTGATGACTGAGAAAGAGGGGGTTTTGGTTGACAGTCAGATCACATGGGATCTACTTACGGTCAAGTACCCAGCCTGTTGGGGCAAAAGAGGCTGAGTGAAAGAAGGAACATGGCCAGCCAGCATCTTGGCCTCAGTTCCCTGGAGTAGGTGTCTCTGAGAAACTTCCTTGGACAATACAGATCTCAAGGCAATTGATATTCAGGGCTCTGAGGGCACAGTGAACCATGGAACTGTCCCCTGATATAGATGGCCATCCCTGTGGAAACTGCCGGACTCCTTTGGTGGTCAGGCCAGGTAATCTTTGACGACAACTGTAATCGAAGGTGGCACTTTCGCTTTTTGGCTGCCCAGACCCAAATAATCATACAGAAGCCTAATATTAATTACAAACTGTTTGGCCTATTTGCTCAGACTTATTGCTAACTAGTTCCTACTTTTAAATCAATCCATTTCTATTAATCTATATATTGCCATGTGTCTTATGGCTTTACCTGTGGTCTAGGACATCTTGCTGCTCTGGCGGCTGGCTGGCATCTCCCTGGACTCCACTCTTCTTCTCCCTGTAGCTCTGCTTGAATTTCCCACCTAGCAGTATTCTGCTTGCTATAGGCCAAAGCAGCTTTTAGTATCAACCAATGGGAGCAACACATATTCACAGCATACAGAAGGATTATCCCGCAGCTGCAGCTGGACTGGCCGAGGATGCCGGAGGTCTCACACTGGAGCTCTGACTATTGAAGATGTATAGTACTCTGTAGAGAGCTAAGGACTGCTGCAGAAATGCCATGGACCGCCGGGACTGAATTTGTTGTGCCTTTGCTCATGTCGGAACTGTGGGCTGCAGGGCCTGTCCAGAGATGGATCACCAGTGTCGTTTCTATGCACTCATCTGTCCCATTGCTACAAAGGGGCCTCAGACACTGGGGACTCCATCCTTAGGGCACTGAGATTAGGACAATTGGCCATAGAGCAATGAAAAGAGAGTCTGTGGGAGATGGTATAGCATGAAAGAGCCCAGGGAAGATCCCTGGATATGGCCAGAGAACATATGAGCACAGCAGGGGTCTGACCCCATGGGGTTCACTCTGTCCAGGGAGCTGTGGCCTAGGGAACAAGGTCTGCCCTTTCTGGCCTTGGTGCCTTGACTGTGCTGCTGACTCTTAATGACCTTCCTGGAATGGATGTGACATTGGAGGTCTGAGGGTGGGTTCCATCCCTGGGACAATAGTTAGCTTCTCTGCCAGCCCCCATAGGCACAGAACTCACCCAGGCCTGGGTCTCCAGGTCACTCATGGGACATGGAGATTGGTAGTAGCCAGTGCATTGCCGTGGTGCCTAAGAAATGATAGATGAAGGAAAGTAGGGTCTGTGCCAGATGCAAAGAGTCATTTCCAAGAAGACATATGTAGACAGCACCACCCCTGCCTGCCCCACAAGTTCATCTATTCTTTCACAGGATAGGAATCCTCTGAGACCCCGACCCTAGCCTAATGATTCTGATCCCTGGCCCTATTCTAGGCGCTGTCTTATGATTCCTGCTCTGGAATATTCTGACTCTCAGCCTCTGCTTTTTAACCCACCCACCACCAGTACTCCCTGTACCATCTCCACGGCAACCTCTCTCCAGTCAGCCTGGCTGTGATGGAAAGAGACAGGTAGAGGCCTCCTGGAGTTTTGCCCATAGGTGGGGGTCAGCTCTGGGACCCTGCTTTTTAGCCTTCCCCTTTCTCTCTTTGGAAGCCAGGCAGAGCTGGAGCCCTGCTGCTGGGAGGGATGGTCCAGGCATGCCAAGTATCACTGGTCACAGTGCTCCCGATCCAGGAGGCAGCTTTGTGACCAGTGTTTCTCTCTTCCTCCAAGGAAGAACAACAAAGCTTTTTTTTTTCTTTAGCAAGAAAAAGTCCCCAGATCTTTTCCCCTGCATGGGGAGCATGCTGAGCTACTTGGGTTGCTGCCTGCTTCTTGCTGGGACCCATGGCTGCAGAGCATAGATTGTCAGGCACATATGGAGATTCCTGGGGAAGCTCCTTTCAGCCTGCCTTCTGGGAGGGACTTTTGAGGGACAATCTCTGTGGTCATTGGCACCAGAGCTCCTCTGGACACTCTCTTCACCCCCAACCAGGGCAGACCTGGCAGAGAAGAGTCAGAGCTGCTGCTGCTTTGCCCAAGCCCAGGGCAGCTTTTGCTTGGTTCTAACCTTAACATCTTCCACAATTTTTGTCTTCATAATACCTGTGAGATTCTGGATGGTGGAGGTGTGGGGGCAGGGTCCTGGATAATGAAGGTGGGGTCCACAACAGTAAGGGCATGAGGGTGTGAGCCAGGGTGGTAGGGGTGAGGTCCTGGACCACTGGGACTAGAGGCCTTGCTGCTCTAGTCAAGAAGTTTGTCTTTGCCCTTTTGTTGCTGTGGAGAAGAATGACCCTTCAGGATGCTCTCTCCTCCCTCTTTACTCCCGTCCCTTCTTCCTGGTCTCTCTCAAGCATTTCTCCTGTCTCTCTTGATTCATCTTTGCTTTCTTCCTCCTCCCACATAGCGTGGACACGTATGCATACACACATGAAAATCTGCATACACTTCTTGTCCAACGTGACTGCTGCAGGGAGTTGAAACTGCCCCTAGGCTTAACTAAGTAACAGAAGCAACAGGGAATTTGAGGCATTTCTTTCCAACTTAATGGCTCAGCATGCTCGCACGCCTTCTGTGTGCCCTACACAGCACCGCTTTCTATAGCTCAGCAGCCTGGCCTCCAGGAGGGAGGAAGGTCAGGATGCCTCATGCAAGGAAGTGGAGTCCTAAAAATGCTAAGTGATGAGAAAGTGGTCCAAGTGCGCTGTAGGGAGGCATCACAGACCCAGGTGGGCTCTGAGGACATTTGGGTTTGTTTGACAGACAAGACCACTTAGTTGCCTATGCTATGGCAGCTGAGTTTTGGCTGTCCCTGCCTTGGTGGCCCAGTCACTTCACTCACCATAAAGAGTTTGGAGTATGGAAGTTCCACTTTCCCAACTGACATTTGCAGTTTGCAGACTTGGAGGGGACAGAGATCAAGCAGGAGACGAAACTCTTCTGCCCAACTAGAGGGGGAACCCATGCTCTAAGATGGCCAATGTTCAGTCAGGCTGCCCAAGGCTGCCAAGAGGCAGAGGGAATGGCACTGGATTGGAGGAGCTCCAGTCAGGACAGAGCCTGCATGCTGATGATCCAGTGAGACCATCCAGTCTGGGGAAATGGGTCCAACCCCTTCTGGGCCTCTTGGTTCAGTCTACGCCTCTGTCTCCTACCTAGGTTGAGTGTCATTGGCCTGAACTGGAGAAGGCTGATTAATAAAGATGTCATCTCCAGTGGCTTCTCTGATGGATTTGCCTAGGTCAAAACATGAGGTCATAATGACGGTTTCTACCCAGACCTGTGGAGTGACATCCTGTGCCTCCTGCTTCTCCAGGGCTGAAGGCTTATGCATTTTATTATTTTATGTTTGCCTCAACCATGAGAGAGAAAAATTCTGAGCAATGAGGGACCCGGTACCACTGCTGGATGTCTCGGGTGAAGAGAGGGTTGCAGGGCTTGTGGAAGGGCAAGAAGAAGGAGTTCGGAGCTAGGGCAATGCCCCTGAAATGTGAATGTGTGTGTGTGTGTGTGTGTGTGTGTGTGTGTGTGTGTGTGTTGTGCATGCTCAGGCATGTGTGCTTGTCTGTATTATGGGACGCAGAGACACACTTACTACAACATAGGGCTGGATTCTCAGCCATGGCTGCAACATTCAGTGATATTGCTCTGTGGCCTCCTAGTTTGGACCTAGGTCCTTTGGATCTCAGAATCCTTTGTAGATAAGAAAAACTGAGACCAACACAAGGGGCTAGACTTAGCGCATGTGTGCAGTTTGCATAGAGGACACTGATCCAGCCCCTGTTGGCCGAAGCCCTCTTCAGCTCTTCCTGAATCTTATGCTCTGAGTCCTGGGCTTAGCATGCACCTGGCACAGTGCCATTCACATACTCAGAACAAGAAACACCCGGGCCTTTGGCATGGTGGGGAGATGAGGGGTGCTTGATGCTGGTTTTAAAGGGGCACAGATTCTAGAGGACCCAAAGCATCACCGAGGCCCTCCTGCCAGCCTGGGCTTGCAGACTGAGTCAGTCGAGTCCTTACGGTGCAGGCATGGTCTCTCCTGTGGCACCATACTCACAGGCTGGCATTTCTCAGGCTCTGTGGCACAGCCTAAGGGCAGGGGTGAGGGCTGGAGAGAGAGAGAGAGAGAGAGAGAGAGAGAGAGAGAGAGAGAGAGAGAGAGAGGCAGGACGTCTTGGAGTCTTCAGGTTCTACAGGACCTTCCCTGAGGGCTTCAGGTACCCCACGTTGTCATATGGAAAGGAAAGTCTTGGCAAAAGCCAGTTCCACCAAGGAGCAAAGACAGAGCCTGGGGCTTTAGTTGCATTTCGGTATTCCTGAGCAACCTTTCATAAAGGAGGCCAGCCCACAGCGCTGCTCTCTCCTCCTACCCAGGTGAAAGAAAGCCTAGATTTTCTCTGTCCAAATCCATTCTGAGTCCCAAAGGACAGCAGGGTTCTTCCAGGACTCCTGAGCCCCTCCCTGATTGGCCAGCAGCTAAGAGAGCCAAGTGAAGGCTCCCCCTCCCCGCACAGAAGCCAACAATGCAAAGCGCAGACCCAGAAGGTGAGTCTGACTGAGAAGACAGCAGCTAGCACCCCTCAGGAAAGGTTTAAACAAGTGAATGGGTGGCAGATGCAAGACTGGTTACCAAGGGCAACCAGGATATTTTGGGGACATCTTTGCTTGGCAAGGGTGACTTCTGAGAGAGTGAGCGTGTTGTCAGGGCTCTGTACAAAAGCGCTGATGCTGATGATAGGATGGTAGGGATTGGTCCTCAGATTCCACCCTAGCTAAGTTCCACTCTGAGTCCTGGAAGAGCAGGCTCAGCAAGGGCTGGAGCTAGCCAGGAGGCAGATAGCTGGTACTTACTGGTCAGAAGGATGTGTTTGACAATCCTGACCTCAGACAAGGCCTGCCTTTGGCTCACTGCCTGCTCTGGGATACCAGGGCTCGCCATTTGCCCTAGAGGCCATGACTGGTACCACCTTGAGTGGGTGTTAGATCTACACACTGTGAGGATACAACTGTAGCCTCAAGCCTCACAACCTCTGTGGCCATCTCCTAATTCCTAGTCTATAAGGAACAAGGAGTGGTGCTTCACGTGTGAACATAGGCTGAGTGCAGACTGTCTGCCACATGCTTCCTGTGGGGGTCATGTGTCAAAGAAGAGCTTGACAAGCTAGCAACCTCAGAGGGACAACAAGGTCCCCAGGGGCCTAGAGTGAGAGGAATGAACATCTGAAGGGCAGAATCCTGCACCGACTGAGCCTTTTGGGGGTAAGGGCTCCCACTATTGACACATCCCCAACTTCGTCAGGCCTCTGGCCATCTGAGCCTCTTCCATGGCAATATTTAGCTTTGCCTGGCCCCCAGCCCTCTTCTTTGATAAAGGTCAAACCCAGGCCTTGAAGATGGTTAGACACAACAAACAACTCCTCCTGCCCCAAAGATGGGTCACACTGTGAGGTGTAAGCTCCAGCTCCATGAGACAGGGGACCTGAGGAGAGCTGTGGAGTCAGCCTGTGGAGAGCTTTGACGTAACGCCACAGTATCGAGGAGGAGGTGACCCATGACCCAGTCCTCCCTCTACTTGAGGAGCAGTGAGAGAAGGAGAGCCACCATGATGGGGGACCCAGTTACTTCTGTAGAAGGTCTGAAGTATTCTGTGATGGATCCTTGACTTTTCCTCGCCTGCCCCTGATTCAGGATTACTGGTCTACCTCGCCATGGGTTTCAGAACATTTTTCCATGGTGATTCTGTAGGTAGCCTGGGTCAAGGCAGCATGGTATGCCTGTGACTGGGAGCCAGATGTGGTAGGAGGAGTTTAGCAGATGCGCCCAGCTGCCAGCTGTGTCTACAACCTGAGAGCCACCTGCACTTTGGGTTCAACGATCCCAAAGTCAAGCTCATGATCTTCCCACAGGGTGACAACACCAGGATCAATGGCAAGCCCCCTTCTATGCTTCCACCACCTAGCGATTCTGCCATTGGCCACATCCCTTGCAGAGATCTCTGTAGAACTTGTCAAACAAAATCAGGCTCTCCCTTAACTGCTGAGCAGTCCCCTGTCCCTGGACTCCTGAGAGACTGAGCCAGGTCCTCAACAGGCACTTCATCCTGTCTTTTTCCTCCCTTCTCAGGTTGGCTGCCTCATTTGTGCTGGCTGATCTACCTGAGATGCCTCTGTTTTCCTGAGCAGCCAGTATGCATCAGCCTCCCAGGAACAAGAAAGAAAGTCCCTTGGAGGTGAAGACAGGAGGCTATGGGTGCCATGGATTTCCAGCCAGGGCCCTGGAGGTGGAAGGAGCAAAGTTGAGCTATGGCGTGTGACAGCAAGTTTGTCATACATAATCACCTGTCACCCTGAGCAGGCCTGGGCGTCTCCACATTAGCTGGAGGTGGAATGCAGAGAGTTGGGAAGGTACTGGAGGCAGGAGACCCCTTGAGGGAGGGAAGAGTCATTCAAAAACCGAGGACTGGGTGGGATTACAAGGTGGGGCACAGACACACCCTGACATGTGGGCAGGGGAAAGGCTGGGACGTCAGGAGGCTCACTGCTTCTGCCCTGGTGTTTGCAGTTTGCTAAGTCCTAGACAGACCATATATCCCTGTGTTGGCTCAGTCTCCCTGGACAGCAAAGGGCAGTCATGGCACAGATGTGAGCTGTCACCAGATGGATAGGTGGGCAGGAGGGAAAAGGCCTCAGTCACTTGCTTGGAGGCCACACATAATCTCCTGTAACTTACTAAGAAGGGTATGGACATTCTCCAGGACATGCCCCCACAGTCTGCCTCCCTTCCTCAGTCCTCCTGGTCCTGCTTTCCTTGTAAAAATCCCACATTCGCAGGATTTTTGTTTAGGTTCCCCTTGTCCACTGAAAGATAGCTGCAGAAAAAAGGAGTTCCATTTTTGTCACCAAACTGTAATGGGTAACTGTTTCAGTGAAGAGGAACACATATTGTCCTGGGGGACTGTAGGATGTCTTAGCCCCAAAGCTTACGCTGTGGGACATGTGTGATGGAGAAGCACCAGTTTGAAAAGCAAGGATGTTTACTTGCCTGTGGTGCAAGGTCCATTGCTCACTCTGCTACACCCTCTTGGTATTGGGACAATGGCAGTGTTTGGTCCATGTGCGATTTCTCCCTGCTCCTAGAGAATCTGGTCAGGCTTGTGGGGTTCCTCCCAGAGATGAGTTAGGGAGGCCTCTCCTCAGCAGAGGAAGCATCTCGGTGGCTTCACATTCCTCATCTTAGGCTAAGATTAAAGGGACAAGATGGTGTTGTGTGGAAGTCAGCCAAGATACCCTATACTCTGCTGCCTTGGGCCTCAGTCCTCTGTTCTACATACAGCTATCTTGTCAAGACTAAGAGCCTCTCTTGGACCTGGTCTCGAGTTGTATTAATCCCCTGTGAGACTGTGAGAGAAGGCTTCCCCGGGAAGGCAGATCCCTCACCTGGGAGAATCTCTTCAGTAAGGAGCTGAAGCCAGTCAGTGGGTCAATAGGGCCTGGGCTTCTGGGCTGCTTCAGGGGGTGTGTGAATTGAGACACCATATAAGGACTGTGCCAAGCCCCGCTGAGTGATTGGCACTCAGGAGAAGTCCATCTCAAGATGGACGCCCATCCAGTCTGTGATTCTGGTCATGGAGAGAGGACACACAGCACCTTTCCTTGGCTAGTGTCCCCAAAACCAAACAGGAGAGGGTTCCCCTTTGACCTTCCTTCTCTCATATCTAAAACATCAAGGGAGACTTCATCAACACTAAATTCTGGCTTCTGTCAAGTTCATTTTGTTGGACAGTCACTCAGGGGAGCCAAGTGTGGTTCGCCTTCAGAGCCTGGCGGGTTTTACAGCAACGCGGCCCATTAACACTTGGGAGTCTTCAGACATTAAGCTAATGAGACACTTGGCTGAGCTAATATCACTTCTGAGCGAGAAGCAGCCCCAGGCATGAGCTGGTGATGGACAGAGCCCAGACTCTACCCTGGCATCAAGGGCAGCCTGGTTAGGGATTAGTAAAAGGAACTCGGAGAGCAGGAGTCTTTGAATGTTTATTAACATGAGCGAAAGGACTTGGATCCCTTTGGGCTTTAATGCCTTTGAAATTTTCTTTGCAAGGAGATCTCGTCTTTAGAGCGAGTTCCTTGCTAGTATGTTCCATAATTGTGGAGGGTTTGGATCCCTGTGCTGTGGCTCCATAGGCCTGTAGCACTCTCTTATGGAATCCCCTGTAAATCTCTGCCACATTTGCTCTGGAAATATCTCCACACCCACTGTATTTTCTTGTGGGAGCCGGCATGGGTGGTAATGAATAACTCGTCAGGGCGCTTGAGAGTGGAGTGGAGTTACTGTTCCACAGCACAGGGGTTTAGCCCACATGGCCCTTCATGACCTCACGGTATCTGAGAGATGGAAGCAGATGGCTAGGATGTTCCCTCTGCTTCAAGATCCCCGAGGAAGCTGCTGATGATATTCTGCTGTAACTGCTGTCTCACACGGAGGCCAGAATGGGATATGTCTTGGCTTCCTGCTTACTCCTGCAGCTACCATGGGGGTGAGTGTCTTCAAGGCTGGTCAGTGGAAGACCTAAATTCCTCATTGGGTGTTTGAAGATGTACCCCTTACTTATACCACACACTTGTCTCTCCAGGTTTTGAGTGAGGCTCCTTAATGAACAAACAGGAGATCAACATGCACTCCAAGATGGCATATGTAATGTCTTTGAAGCCTGACTTCAGGAGAGTTGTCCTCTCACTTTCTTGGTACCCTAGTGGTCCAACTCACTGTCATGGGAGGTTATCACAGGACAACAGAAAATCATAAAGCAAAGTGTCATGACAACAGAAAACCATAACTGGAGAGCCACTGGGGGCACTTTGCTGTAATCTAATTTGGTTGAGTCCATCTTTGCCATTTCAGGCCTTCTTGCGGCAAAGCCCATACCATTTACTAGAATTTCTTGCTATATCAAGACATGACATCATGTTGCCTTGCATAAGTGATAGTAACAGTAGGAAAACCTCAAGGGTCACTCTGCTGGTAGAAGACTAACTTCCATCTGTGAGACTGACAGGAACTAGAAAGCTGCAATTCTGGATTCTTGTCTGTTGCTTTTCTGGATCTTTCTCTCCAAGCCTCCACTTGCTTCTCCTTGGAGGTATGCCTGTCTGGTTGGGGATTTGGAAGGAAACAATAGAGGTACTCTTATGGTGATCAGGGCAGGGAACCTCTCGTTCTGTGACCAGACACCTGACGAGATACAACTGAAGGAGCCAGTGTTGGTTTAGGCTCACGATTTGAGGATACAGCCAATCGTGATAGCAGAAACATCCTGAGACTCTGCAGCAGGAACCTGGTTATATTTCAGAAAATGAGGAAGCAGAGAAAAGGGTTTTGGCTGGCATTTCCCCCTTTCTCTTTTTATTCAGCCTGGTACAGTAACTGTTTGAACCATATACCCATTTTCAGAAATGACCCCTTTACACACACACACACACACACACACACACACACACTCACGCACACAAGTCTGTTCCACTAATGCCTTAGGTGTTTCAATCAAGTTGAAAATAAAAATTATCCTTTCTTTCTCACCATTCAGCTTAAACAGCTAACACCTATTCTCTTCCATGCTCTTTTCTTCCAGGGCTCGACTGAGCACATCTGTCCTGCACACTCAGGGATATGCCATTGGGAGTCAGTCAGAGTTGCTGATACCTGGCCTGGCGCTGGAGGGTTAACTTCCTAGCCTGTGCTGCCAGGTGAGGAACCTCTCAAAGACTTCTAGAACATAGTTCTAACATTGGGTGTGAGGTCTCAAGAGCATTGAAAGCGAGTTAGAACAGAGGGGATCTACCCATGGAGTCCACTGCTTCCTGGACAAGAGGTCACGTAACCCCAAAAGAATACAGTTATATTATAGCTAATAATAGTGCCTCAAAAGAGGAGTGGGCAATTTCACCACACCTGTGATTGGGTCTGTGTGTGCATGTGTGTCAGTAGGTTGTTTGCATACGTGTGCATGTGTATATGTACGTGAGAATGGGTGATCATATATACACACGTGTGTCTAAGAATTTGTGTGTCTACACACAACTCTATTTGTTTACACGGTAACCACAAAATGCTTTTTAACATAATGTGATACTGGGGGCTGGAAAAATAGCTTGGTGGTTAGAGCACCAGAGGCTGGAGAGATAGCTCAATGGTCAGAGCACCAGGGGCTGAAGAGATTGCTCAGGGGTTGGAACGCCGGGGGCTGGAGAGATGCTTAGGGGTTAGAGCGCTGGCTGTTTTGCATAGGACATAGACTCAATAACCAGAATTCAAACGGTGACTCAAGGCCACAGTAGAAAAGACACAAGACTGCTTTTGGAGATCTTATTGGGTCGGTCTTTGTGCCTGTAGAAGCTTCTGGTGTTTTTACACCTAGGGTGTCCATGTGTGCTGGTACAGTTCAGGGGCACATCCAACAAAGAGGGTCAAAATGAGGTCTTAGCACCCAGGGCCTGGATTGGCTCTATGTTTAGCCTCAAGAGGAGGGGCAGGAACTTGTATGGAGAGGAAGCCACCACCTGCACTGGGGGACACATTTTTCCAGCCTGGGTTTGGGGGTACTGTGTTCTACTGTGAATGACAACAGCCATCAGGATTCTAAGCCTCTCCGATGTTCAACCTTGACTCAATAGAAACGGGGAAAGCAGAGATTTTCCCCAATTAAAGATGACAGTAGTAAGTGAATGCTGCCTTTGACCTCTGAGGTCAGGTTGCTTAACTGGTTCTGCCTGACCCACACACAGGCTCAAGTTTCTCATAAAAATCTAAGTGTAAATATGAAAACATGGCTAGGCAAATAGAAAAACCAGGAGGCCATTATCTGCTTTTCAGTGGGGTCAAAGCATATGCTTCTAGAGTAGAGATCCTTCCTACAGCCCTCCCTTAGCTTTGCTTTCCAAGAATGCAAATATTAATACCCAGGGTCCTCTTCTCCAGCACTACCAACTAAGAGCCTTTGACCTTGAATGGAGTGAGTGTAGTCTCCTGTTAACAAAGACTGTGCTTTCATTTCCCAGCCTCCCAGACTCAAATAATCATACAGAAACTATATTAATAACAACACTGTTTGACCAATGGCTCAGGCATATTTCTTACTAGCTCTTACATCTTAAATTAACCCATTTCTATTAATCTATGTATTGCAATGAAGTTATGGCTTATGGGTGGCATGCTACTCCTTCAGTGATTACATGGCATCTCTTTGTCTCTGTATTTCCTACTTGGTTTTACTCTTCTAAGCCATTGACTGAAACAGCTTTATTCATCAACCAATAAAAGTTACACATATACAGAAGGATATCCTACATCAGTTTTCCTTCAAAGAATTCTCCCTAGAGACTTCCCACTCACATTTACACCCTGTCTGCTTGCACTTGTACCCAAGGGGAAACCTGTACTTGTGGCAAATGTGATCACAACATCAAGTTAAACCAAACTGTGGTTGCCCCACAGGTACATAGCAAAATATGGATAAAGGGAGATAAATCTGAAGTTCCAAACAGGAATCTCAAACTATTTCGTCTCCAGCAGAGAAGAAAAGGACAAGTCACCTAAGAGCTGGCTAGGGCCACCTGTATCCTGCCAAGGACCTGGGGAGTGTCAGGTCAGTGCTTGGTGTGTTTTGGATGCTGGGCCAGGCGAAGGCCAGGCTGGGGATGTTTATAGAAGATTCTCCACTCTAGAAAATGTGGGCTGTGGAAGGGGTTTGCTTTCCTTCTGAGGGCTTAGTTACTTTAGCTCTCTCCAACACCCACTCCGTTCTCTACAGGGAGAGCATTTGTGAGTTAAATGTGGCTGCTGGGAACAGCAAGATAGTGACAAACATCCATAGGCCAGAGGACTTTCGCACATGAAGGGATTCTCCTCCATCTCCAGAAGATACTAGACTGAGGTCACGGTGACAGCAAGGCTCTACTCCCTCTCAGGGTGGATTTCTAGGGGCAACTCCTTCCAAAATCTCCCCTCTCATGGCAGCTCCAAGAAGCCTCCTTGGCTTAAGGAACTGTCTTAGAGACTTTTCTGTTGCTGTGTAGAGATACTATGATCAAGGCAACTTAAAAAGAAAGTATTTCATTGGGGGTTTTCTTACAGCTTCAGGGAGTGAGCCCATGACTATCAAGGAGGGGAACACAGCAGCAGGCAGGAAGGCACAACACTGGAGCAGAGAGCAGAGAGCTTATAAAAATAACAACCATGGCAAGGACTTTTTAAACCTCAAAGCCCCCCCCCCCACCCAGTGACACAACTCTACTCCTCCAACAAGGGTATACCACTAAATCCTTCTCAAATAGTTCTGCCAACTGTGGGACAATCAACGAAACATGTGAGCCTATGGAGCCATTGTCATTCAGACTACCAATAGGCCCCGTCACTGCCTTCTTTGTTTCTGTATTTAAGAGGTTTGCCTATACTTTCTTTTTATCATTTTCTCTTCTCCGTGTGTTCCACACAGATGTGTGTCATTGTGTTTGAAGCCACTTGATTAACTAAGGATTATCTCATTTCAATACTTGTTTTACTTTTCAAAATTTTTATACAACTATATTGAGCATATTTCTCCTCTCATTCTCTCTATTTTCCATTTTCCTTTCTCCCCCTTCTGCTTGTCCCTTTGTCCCTCCAGACAGTTTTTTCTTTTGTGTCATATAGATGGAAAGATATAAATGATAGATGATAAATACATAGATACATAGATATGATTTTATTTAACTATTAAATCTAGTGTCTTATAACAAAGAGCACTCTAAGAGAAGCACACAGGGATCTAATCAACATGGGAAGTAGAAATAAATAAGATGTTCTGAGTAAATTGGGAGCTTGGGGATCATGGGAGAGAGAAGAAGGGGAGGGGGAAAGAAGGGAGGTGAGCAGAGAAAAATACATAGCTCAATAAAACAATAAAAAATAGATAAAAAATCTAGTGTCTTAGTCAATGTTATATTGCTCTAAAGAGCCACCATGACCAAGGCAAGTCTTATAAAAGGAAGCATTTAATTGGGGCTGGCTTACAGCTTCAGAGGTCTGCAAGTAGGCAGACATGGGAGCTGAGAGTTCTACGTCCAGATCCAACGGGAGAGACAGTGAGAGAGAGACAGAGAGAGAGAGAAAGAGACCCACTGGGCCTGGCTTGGGCTTCTGAAACTTCAAAGCCCACCCTCAGTGACATGCTTCCTCCAACAAGGCCACACATCCTAATCTTTTCAAATAGTATCCTTCCTGGTGACTAAGCACTCAAATATAGGTGACATTCTTACTCAGCCACAGCACTGAGAAACTGCTAATGAGAGACTGGCTCAATGTACTCCTCTCAGAGTCACGGACAAACTCTTTCTGGAATGACAGGACTTCATTTTTCCAATGTGTCTGTAACTGCATTTATTTTCCTAGTCCTCTGTTGATGGACCCATAGTTTAGCCATTGTGAGTAGAGCTGCAGTAGACACCAGTGCACAAGTGTCTTTGTAGGGTGCTGACCTTGAGGCCTGTTTGTTATACCATACCCAGATGTGGTACGGCTGGGTCATATGGTAGGTTTATTTTTAGTGAAGAGATATCCATACCAATTTTCATAGAGGTTGGAATAGTTCCCGTTTGTTTTGACATCCTTTTAAAGTATATATTGTATGTGTATGAGTGTCTCATCTGCTGTGTGTAAGTGCACAAAGTGTATGTGATAGAGTGCTGGATCCCATAACACTGGAGTTGTGGGTGGTTCTGAGCCATCATGTAGATGCTGGGAACTAGACTCAAGTCCTCTGAAAGAAGAGCAAGCACTCTTAGTTACTTAGTCATTGCTCTAGACTCCATTTTGTTATCTGTAACCTGATCGCAGTCTTAAAGACTTCTTCCAGGGAAGTGTATACTCACAGTTTGCAGAGTTGATGCCAGGACCCACCACTTGGGGTGGACACTATTCAGTTCATTCTCTGTGGGAACAACTATGGGCTGAAAGATGTCCTACAAAACAAACCCAGAGACCTGGGTACCAGGCACCTTGCCTCTTTCATTAAAATGGGATCAGAAATTTTTATGTGTCTGTGTCCACACATCTATGTGTTGCTTGCACATTTATGTGAGTATGTGTGTATGTGCGTACATTGGCATGTTTATGTGTGTGCAGGTATGCATTTTATATATATCTATGTATTTATGGTTTATGTATGAATTTGTGTAGGTATCTATGTTGTACATACATATATGGGAACTATTTGGGAAGGAATAGGAAGTATGGCCTTGTTGGAGAAGGTGCATCACTGGGAGTGGGCTTTAAGGCTTCAAAAGCCCATGCTAAGCCCCAATCTGTCTGTCTGTCTGTCTGTCTGTCTTGCCTGAGGAGCTCTCTACTGCTGTTCTAGTGCCATGCCTGCCCACTAGCTGTTGTACGCCCCACCATGACACTCATAGACTAACCCTCTGAATAGCAAGCAAAGCCCCAACTAAATGCTTTCTTTTATAAGTTGCCTTGGTCACAATCTTATCACAGCAACAGAACTGTAATTAAGACATTATGTATATATTTGTGCATTTATCTATGTGTATATGTGTGTATACATATCTGTGTACATACACTCATGAATGAATCTGTGAGTGTATCTATATGTATATAAGTATATGCATTTGTGTATTCTCTATGTGTATATGTGTGATGCATTCAGTTATATGTATATGTATATATGTGTGCATATGTATATATACAATTATGTAAATCTATATGTGTGAGTGTGTGTGTAGCATACATTCATCTGTGCATGCATCTGGAATTCCAGGGCTCAGCAGTCATTTTTCCAGCAAATTGCTACAGTGAAAAAGTACTCATTTATTGTAGTAAAATAGATTGGAGTTGCATGCGTTCATCACAGAATTTAGAGTCAGCAGCTTTGAAAGCTGCCACAACACAGAAAATATCCGGAGGCTTAGAAATAGAAATTAAATTTAAAAATCATCCCATTTGACTAAGAAAGGGCTATTTTCATATAAAGCTTCAGGTGATTCCATGATTAAGACCATTTGTATATTCCTTTTATTCTCCCAGATCAAGATGCTGCTCTGGGATGTAGACACGGGCACTGGAATTGTGGGAAAGCCACAAAGCCGGGTGGAGCTCTCATGGGATTCCACCCATTATAGGGGAAGCCAGGGGAGGCAGTGAGCCATTTTTATAAAATAAATGTTTGAAATGATCTGTGATTTCACAGTGGTCACCACACTGAGCTAAGCAAGCCAGACTCCAGAGAACTATGATGCACATTTCTCCTACATGTAGAATCCATGTTATACACATGTCCACACATGTCTTCATCACATATTTAGGCACACACATATAGAACCATGAACACGCATAGACACATGCACATATATATAGTAGTGCGTACATGTGAGAATACACATACATGCACACTCTCACAGGATCAGCATATGCCTCATATACAGATGCACACAAAGACACATGTGCACAGGCAAGTGTGTGCACATGAGCACATACATGGCACACAGTGGGAGGGTAACTATTTAGGAACAAAAAGGAGACCCATAGAAGATGGAGAACAGGAGATGGCTGGAAGAAACTGTGACGAAAATCCATTACACCACTGGCTAGCTGGAACCCAGTTTTGAACAATAATTACACACTGATACAAACATGATTTCAAAAAGATTAAGCATCCACAACAGTTGATGTGCTCAGACTGGGGATTAGAGATATGCTTCAGGCTTCGAATACAAGAGGAGGAGTGCTTGGCGACATCACCACATTGGTGGAAAGATCCTCTTCATAGCAAAAATGGGCAAGAAGGTGTTTGAAAATCTGAGTCTTCCAGGGGCAGCGGCACCGCTTTCAATTGAAGTGTGGCCCCTGAAAGTATGGATTTTATTGACTTAATGATAAATTTGCAGTCAGAAAATGTCATAGCAGCCAAGATGCAATTAATAAGGCCTTTCTTGTTATTACCTTACAGGAAATTAAATACCATTCCACAAACGCCATTGCAATGTGTAAATTGCTGCTGCCTGCCCCAGTCACTCTGGTTCCCATCACACAGAAGGAAACCCTTTCAAAGGGGCCTTCATGCTGAGAATAGTTAGCCCACCCTGCTTTTTGAATGAAGGGTTTTTCGTTTGTCTTTTTCCCTGGCCTGGTAAAATATGTATTGGAACTGACTGTGAGGTTCCTTCAAGATAAGATGCCTGGATACTCAAACTAGAAATAGAAAAACAGAAATTTAAAAGACAGAAACACAGTAAGAAGATACTCAGGGGGCTGGAGAGGTTGTTCAGTGGTTAAGAGTGTGCACCGCCAGGGAGTGCAAACTTGTCCAGCTGCTCTGGAAATCTGTATGGTGGTTTTTCAGAAAATTGGGAATCAATTTACCTCAAGACCCAGCAATATGACTCTTGGACATACCCAAGGGATGCTCAATAGTCAACTGTGTTTATAGCAGCATTGTTTGTAAAGCCAGAACCAAGAAACAACCTAGATGTCCCTCAACCAAAAAATGGATAAAGAAAATTTGGTACATTTACATGATGGAGAATTACTCAGCTATAAAAAACAACGGCATCATGAAATTTGCAGGCAAATGGATGGAACTAGAAAAAAAAAAAGATCATCTTGAGTGAGGTAACCCAGACCCAGAAAAATAAACATGGTATGTACTCACTCCTAAGTGAATATTAAATGTAAAGCAAAGGATAATCAGGCTATAATTCATAGTTCCAGAGAAGTTAAGTAATGAGGAAGACTCTAAGAGAGATGCATGGATCCCCCTAAGAAGGGGAAACAGATGAGATCTCCTGAATAAACTGAGTTGGAGGATGAGAACAAGAGGGAATGGGATGGTCAAGTAGTGGGAGGGATGGAGGGGGAGAGCAATGAAAGAGATATCTTGATAGAGGGAACCATTGTGGAGTTTGGGAGAAACTTGGTGCTAGGGAAATTCCTAGGAGCCAACAAGGATGACCCAGCAATAGTGGAGAGAAAACCTGAACTGGTCTTCTCTTCTAATCAGATTGGTGACTATCCTAATTACCATTATAGAACCTCCATCCAGTAACTGGTGGAAACAGATGCAAAGGTTCACAGCCAAACACTGGGCTGAGCTCTAGGAGTCCAGTCAAAGAGAGGGAGGAGAGATTACATGAGAAAGCGGGGAGGGATCAAGATTATGACAGGGAAACCCATAGAGATAGCTGGCCCCAAGTTCATGGGACTCAGGGACTCTGGATTGATAGCTAGGAAACCTGCATAGGACCACACTAGGCCCTCTGCATGTGGGTGACAGTTGGGTAGCTTGGTCTGTTTGAGAAACCCTTGGCGATGGGGCCAGGATGTATCCCTAGTGCATGAGCTGGCTTCTTGGAATCCATTCCCAATGGTGGGATGCCATGCTCAGCCTTAATTCAGGGATGGAGCTTGATCCTGTCTCAACTTGATGTGCCAGGCTTTGTTGATTTGTTCCTTTCTGGCGAGTGGATGGAGGTGGATAGGGAGCTGGAGGAGGGGAGGGAGGGGGAACTGTGGTTGGCATGTTAAATGAATAAAAAAAAAAAACAGATCTTGCAGAGGATCAACCTGGGTCTCCCCTCCTCTAACTCCAACACATTCTTCTTGCTTCTGTGGGCATCTGCGCTCAAATATACACACACACTCACATAATTAAAATTTTAAAAAATTCCACAAAAGGTTAGTGCCTGGCACCCACATTCTGGATACTTTGTTCATGAGCCTGGAGTCCTGGGCATCTGAGTGTCAGCTGACACCCTGAGTCAGGGTGCTTCCTTCATCCTTTGAAATAAGGATCAGGGGAGTCAGCTCCAAGCAGCCTCCATTTTGTCCTGGAAAACTTCATAGTCCCTGGCTCTTCAAAACCATGTGGGCTCAGGATGAGTGGGTTTGAAGGACGTGAAACCATTTCCACGCTTGAGGGTCTCAAACACCCTCACAAAGATAGAAAAAAGCCCAGCATGGTGAAGGTTCATCTGAGGATGCGCCGCTGCACGCATGGTGTGGGACCCACAGCTGGATGTAGTTTGCTCTACTCCTTATGTAAGTCCAGGGCAGATTTCAAGGGGGCAAAAGCCTTCTGGGCTCATCAAAGACCCAATTTTAATTCAGAGTGGGTTGGAGGAATAAAACTTACTTTTTTTTGAGAGAGAGAGAGAGAAATCTACGAGGAGGTTTTGGAAGGCGACCAGTTTAATAAACACAGCTCTAAGTAAATAGCATAAAGAATTCATGAAACTGGCGCTCGGTATTTATGGGCGCCTTGCTGTGTGGGGTCCAGGAAGAGAACCATTCACTACTTTGCATTCTTTCCAGGACCTGCAGATCGAGCCTTTCCCTGCATGGCCTGAAGTGGCCCAGCTGAGAGAAGCCACTGTGAGAAATTATGTTTGTTTAATGTAAAGTGTGGCCCAGTGCATCAAGCTGCTGGCAGCCTGAACCCCTGGGGAACAGGAGCAGGGAGAGCGCAAGGACTTGCTGGGCTGCCTGTTTTTGTTGTTGTTGTTGTTTTGTTTTTAGTTTTTTTATTGCTTGCTTATTTTGTTTTGTTTTGTGGACAGGGACACTTTCACACACGTTGTGGGCAGAACAGATTCACGTTCGGTCGGGACCTTGTGCAGATATTGTAGTTGAGCTATGGGATCTGCCTCATACTCTGGGGCATCCCAGCATAGGCCAGGTACACATCTTGGCCTGAAGCTGGCTAGCCCCACATAGCTCCTCCTGGATTTGCTTGAGGTATGAGTGTTAAAAGTCCAGGAGGTAGAGGAACAGAATGGTTCCTCAGGAGTGTTAATCTCTCTCTCCTCTGCTATGTCCCCAAGGGACTAAACACAAGTGAGCATGGACACAGCTCTGTGAAGGTCTTTTCTGATCCTCTCTGCAGCTAGTGATTGGAATCCAGGGATACACTGCAGGGCAAACATGGGAGCTAGGCTCTGAGCATCAGGTAGGTGTGAGGATATTTTGTTTGTGCTGTAACAAATAAAGCTTGCCTAAAGATCAGAGTGCAGAGTTAGCCACACTAGTTAGCGACAGAGGCCAGGTAGTGGTGACACACACTTTTAATCCCAGTATTCCAGAGACAGAGGCAGGTAGATCTCAAGGCTACCCTGGGCTATGTGAGATTGAATCAGTCTAAAAGAGAAACAGAGCTCACACCTTTGATGCCAGTACTCGGGAGGTGGAGACAGGAAGGGATATGGCTGGGAGGAGAGAGGAATATAAGGCGGGAGGAGCTAGCAGCTGGGAACATTCAGGCTGAGAATTCCTAGAGACAGGACTGCCCATTCTGTCTGAGGATTTGGTAGAGGGAAGAACTAGTGGCTGGCTGCTCTGCTTCTCTGATCTCTCAGCATTTACCCCTATATCTGACTCTGGACTTTTATCATTAAGACCGATTAGAATTGGCACTACAGATAGGGAGATCTCACATGCAAAGAATACAGGGAAAGGAACTTTGCGACAGCTGAAATGGACATCCCCAGAATGAGGGTTGCTCAGTGGGACAGCAGAAAGCATAGAATCAGGAGGCATTTGCAACTGTTACTCATTGTAGTGATGTGTCCAGAGAAAACCTTCACCATCTGAAAGGGGAGAGGCCAGTGACCAGACACAAGACGGGGTCTCTGGCCTTTCAGCAGCTGTCTCTCAGCCCTGGACACAGAAAACCAGTACTGTACACAGTGCCTATGAGCCACTGGGAGAACTGAAGGCTGGGCCTGTGCGCTTCTGAACCCGGGACATTTACCCTCAGAATGAGTCCATACCAACCTAGTATGATGGAGGACTGAGCCCATGTGTGCCTCTGCACAACAAAGTAACTCAGAGGCTCATGGCTACCATGGCTTTCCTTGCCTGAGTTCTCTGGTCTGGCTGCCCTGATGGCATCTATCAACCCCAGTCGGGCTATAATAGCTGGAGTAAGCAAGATGGACGGTCAGGAATGGTTCTGGTTCCCCAGGAGGCAGGGTGAAGGCTTCGGCCTAGGTTAGGCCTGGTTTCCCACTCAAGGTTTGACCCCAGAATCTCACCTAAGACATCTCTATCAAGAAAAACGGAGAGGACACAGGGACCCGGATTTAAAAGGAAGCTTGCCCTCATTCTTGTCTCCAGGTGAGATGTTTGTATCTGGAAAAGTCACAACCGTTTCATGGTTCCTGGTGAGGAATGAGAGGCTACGCAGGGGCCCAGCTTTGTACGCCACCTGCAGGATCAGTGGCTTAGTTGTCCTTTTTGCTAGGTCTGCACATAGAGTGGCTTTGTGGGGAATGCTCTTGGCAAGGAGGTCCTGTTCCACAGAGGCCAACCACTCAGCCAGTGCGGTCATACTACATCCTGACCTCGTTTGATAGGCTGCTGGACAGCTGGATGCCTATTGGAAGAAGGGGATTCTGGTGCCTGCCACAGTGTGGCTGAGTTTGCAGACACCATGCTGGGTAGCCAGGCAAGTCCCAGAAGGGCCACCCTGCTTGAGGCCAATAGGAGACTCCCAGAGGAGACGGGTATGAGATCCACAGAGACAGAAAGAATGGAGTTACCAGGCTGGGGATTGATGGATGTTTCAGGGTGATGTAATTTCAGTTATGGGGGATGAGCAGGGTTCTGTGAACGATGATGGTGATGGCTACACAGCATTCGGGGCATGCTTAAGGTACACATGAAATGGCCCTGAGACACAGTTTATGTGCTGTGTGTTTTATCAGTTTCCAAAGAAGACTCATGGAGTAACCCTTATCATGCCCTGAGAAGAAGAAGAGAAAGTCAGTATTCTGAGGGGGAAATGAATTTAGTAATGGAAAACAAGCCTAGAAAAGCCACAGAAGACCTGGAACACCACCCACATGGCTGGAAATCAAGTATTTTCATGTTGTGTAGCAATTTCCTCAAAACTGAACATCCATCATGAAAAGGGGCTCCTTTAAGACTCAGGAAGTTAATAACATGCAAGTCTCAGAAGTCCCTGAAACTTAGCAGATTCATAAGCCCTCCCAGGCTACACAAGGAGAGGAGTCTCTGAATTACTCATGTACAGCTCATGTAGAGATCTCCAAGGTTCCTGCTTTCATGAGGCTTCACTCAAACTCGAGGGGACTTTCTGTGATGCAGCTGCCTTTGAGACATTAATGTGACCTCTCTTCCATGTTACTAGTGTAACCTCAATAAATCCCAGTAAACTCATTGGTTCTCCAAGTTTAGCTTTGGTGCTGTTAGGACTTTGGTCTGATGTTGGTTTTCTATCTGGAAATAATGTTGCACAGCAGCCTGCAAGAGGCAGGGGGCAGACAGGGTCCCCAGGAGGGTGGTGTACACTGTGGTGTACTGGGTGGTGTACACTGTGGCTCTTTAGCCAGGACAGTCTATAGAGATTCTGCATTGGTCAGCACAGCAGATTGCTCCAGGTTGAGGCTTGGATAGGACAACAGTGACTCAGCTATCGTAAGGTCCCCTCCAGACCTAGAATCTACTATGGCGCCACATACAGGGAGCACTCTTGAGGAGATATAAGACTCACAGAGGGAAGGGGGAGAGTGGAGATAGAGAAGAACAAAAGGCACGTGCCAGCTACCTCCCATTGAATGTCAGCCCACCCAACTGGTCATTGATAAAATCCTCATTGTGGGGAGCCGTGTGTGGCTCCAGATTCTCCAAGTCACACAAGCAACAGCACACACAAGGATCAAGGTGTAATAGCACTTTGGGGGAAAAAAATCAATTTCCCAATATACCTTCTTGAAGCAGCGTCTTGAAGCTGATTCAAAAATAATATTGTCTGACATTCAGAGATGGCAGTTCAACATTTCCAAAGCTAAGCTCTTCATGTGACCACTTCTAAGCCTCATGATGCTCCTGGTGCCGAATGTCCTTGATCGGTAGAGGAAGAAATAAAACTAAGAGGTCAGGCACTCACTCGGGAGTCATGTCTTATAGAAGGGCCCAGAATTCTGGGTGGCTACTGTATAGCTTGTGCTTGTCTGGATATCTCTCCCTAGGCAGAGGGAGGTGAGCTTGCCCTGTTCTTTCCCCAGGTCTTCTATCCTGTCTTAACTCCCCAAATCCAGCCCCAGTACTGCTTTAGCACCCCCTAGGTGCTTGGAGGAATGCCAGAGGCAGCAGACAGGTTTGCAGTTGCATTGCTGCCTGCCGCGGAAGGCTGTGGGCACACAGGGAAGGCTGAGGCCTGTGTGTCCCTCTTTTTTATCCATTAGCTGTGCTCACTGCTCTCCTGAAGGTGCCTGAGCCCAGATCCCTCACACTGTTGTGACTTTCTCTCTCTGTGCCCTAGCTCTCTGGAGTTGCCTGTACCTTCCTTTTCCCTGTAGAGGGCTCGGTCTCTTTTAGACTCCGCTTCTTTCTTTCAATTATCTGCCTTGTCCTGCCTGTCTCTCATCCTTGGGGCCTGGCTCAGGACCGTTGTTTCTTCCAGAAGCTGGTCTGAGTTAGGGACTGGGTCGTCCTGTAGCTGCCATGCCCCAAGACCAGCTTGCATCTGGAATCTCTGAGACTTACATTCTATGGCTCTCCAGGTGATGTGGGAAGGCTGCTCCTTTCTGCATGAAGGAGAGGTGGCAGAAGTCCACCTTGGCCTTTGTAACTTCTGATTGATGCTTGATTCACACAGTCTGCTGTGGACCAAGTGTCCAGCCTGACCTCAGGCCTCACATGACCGTGTCCACCACCATCTCACTGACTAGTTCCATATCAGCCTGGTGCATTGATGGACAAAGAAGTCAGGCTTGCCAAGGACTCACCAGGACCACCTCCCTGTCTCTTCAGCATCCTGCCCCCACTGTCCAAGCCACCTGTTCAATGTTCCCTTCCAAGAGGAGCATGTCCACCCCTTGTCCTAAATATGCGGGGAGGAAAGCTGTCTGTTTGGCCATGTGGATGGAGCACAGACAATATGGAATATGCCTGAAAAATACCAGCTCTGCAGGGCTTGGCAGAAAGAGTAAAAGGTGGTGTTAGCAGGAACTGAGCCAGATTCTCACTTCGGGGGCTCCGTTACCCCAGCCCCGTCTGTTCTTGCCAATTAGTCAATGAACTTACAACCCACGGAATGCAGGATGCCTCGGGCCATGGGCACAGGGAGGCACGTAGTGGAGATGGCAAGGAAATCCCTGCCAGCTTGGAGGACCGAGTGCCTGCTTAGCTGTCAGCCCATGTGGGGACTCAGTAGCTTGTTCTCCATCCCAAGCCTCATGCCAGCAGCTCCAAATGGCCACGAGAGGCCAGGTAGCCTGTAGAGCTTGTGTTTGCTGGGCCCACGCTGCTGAGCTCAACTGAGGTGAGCAGTGCTGCCTGCGGACCACGGTCCCTGTGTAAGGGAAAGGGGTGGAGCTGGGAAGCTAGTCAAAAGGGAACCTGTAAGAAGGGAGCTCAGGGCAGGAGTTCTGAAGGATGTGCTGATTTGGAAGGCGAGACCTCTCTCCAGGTGGGTCCAGCAATGAGTAGGGTGTGCTGGTCAGGAGGACGTGGTTTCAGGAAGTGGGTTTGGGGAATGTGGGGCTCAACTTGACACCTTGCGTTATTATCACAGTTGGCACAGTACTGTGATATGGACGACAGCTTCTTACCTTCCCAGTTGCTTGGTGTCCCAAGTGGCTTTGTGGGAGTCTCAATGTGGGGCCCTTCCTGGTGTGTCTGCACTGAATGTGACTTTCTTGCCAGGGCTGTTTAACTTAGTCCTAAGATAATGCAAGCTGGAAAACTCAGAGGCTGTGCAGCCCCACTGGGAAGCAGAGTGGAGCAGCCTCTGTGGAGCATGGTATGGGGGAATTCTCCAGAAGTTCAACACTAGGCCTGGGGAGAGGTTCAGTTGATAAAAGGTTGCAGGCGTGAAAGAGCTGACTTTGATAGCAAGCACCCACATAAAAGGTGTCACATGTCTATAACTCTAGTGCTGGGGGGTCGGGGTGGGGAGGAGACAGACCAATTTCTGGAGCAAAGTTAGCCAGTTGGTAAGCTCCAGGTTCAATGGAAGACCTTGACTCCAAAAGAGGGTGGAGGGGAGGGTAAGACGCCTCTGCGGATCAAAGCCCTTGCTGCCAAACCCAAGGGCCTGAGACTGATCCCAGAACCCACGTGGTGGAGGGAGAGAAATGATTCCTGTCACATTCAAGCCATAGTACGTGTGTGCCACCACCACCCTGAGAAAGTAAGGTGGGAAGTGATGAAGACACCCAAGGTTGACCTCTGGTTTTCACATCCATGTACAACACGTGCATGCCCAGTTTTTGCACATATGTGAGCCCCCAAGCACATGTGTGTGAATGCACACATGCACACACATTCAACACTTTTCTTTTGGGGTGTATGGTGTTGAGATGAGGAACTCGGTTGGCCCTTGTTTACCACTTACATAATCAGCTAAATACATAGGAGCTACCCAAGAGCCCATCAGCAGAAGGACAGACAAACACCACGGCGGGTCCATGCAAAGAAACACTAGTCACCCTTACGAGGGAAGGGGATCCTGAAGCCTGCCAGAGCAGGGGTGGGCCTTGAGGGCATAAGCTTAATAGCACAGTCAGCCACACAAGGACAGCAGGATTTCCCTAGAGTGGTCAAACCCACAAAAGTGTAAAATTGGATGGAAGTTTCCAGGGTCTAGGGGAGGGAGGATGGGGAATTTAATGAAGATGGAGATTTGGTTCTGCTGGGTCAACGATTCTCTGGAAATGGATAGTAGCTGTCATGGCCTGAATCGCACAAAGCATTTGGTCTCCAGTTCTGACACCATTTTGATGACTGTGGATCCTTTAGGAGGCAGGTTCCACCTGGCAAAAGCTGTTGACTGGGGTCAGGCCATTGAAGGTTGCACAGCCCTGGCTCTGGGTGTGACCTCTGCCTGACTCACTGAGATGTGAGGAGACTCAGCCTCAGGTTCCCCCCACCCTGGATGGAGCCCCTATGACGCCATGTCTTCTCCGCTACAGGGGGCTAGAATTTCTGAGGTTGGAGCTGAAAGCAGAAGCTCAACTGGTACTTGTTCACCCATGCTGACACCAACATTACTCAGTAGCTAAAACAGGAGCTGCCCCAGGGCCCAACAACAACAAACAAACAAACACACCAAGGCAAGTCCCCGGTGAGTCAAAAGCCATCCCCCATCCCCATCATGTAGCTTCTGCCAGGTAATTTGTCATAGCACCACAAAAAGCTACTGGCCTGGTAGTGACGGCTTCGGGAAAACTGTGATGGTGCCCACTGCTACTGCAATATAGGCTTAAAAATGCCTAAAACGACCAGTTTCATATATATACAATGAAAAACATAGAGAAATGCATCTTGTGACACCCCAGCCCTATGTGCCATGCAGACATGATGGGTTCCAGGGCTGCTTCAAGCATCAGAGCTGGGTACCAGCCTTGAAACGCGGCCATCCATTGTTCAGTTTGTATTCATCCTCCGACTCAGAGCTGCTCCGCGGCACATCTAAACAGTAAAGTTAGGCAATGCGGAGGTATTTTACAGGTGTAGTCTCCACTGTCCAAATTATGTTTTCATCTACAGTTATGAGAAAATGTATTTAACATGTAGTTTTCTTACAAACAACGCATCCCTTTCCCTTGCTCATGGGAGTCCAGTGTTTGTGGCTTTTAAACAGATGGCTTGGCTCCTATCCTTCGTGCCCCCCTCCTTTGATACATGAGTTTCCTTTTTTAGGGGAGCCCCCTGTCGTGTAAACGGTTGACAAGAGCCAGAATAAAAGCCATGCCATTGGCCTGTCTGCCATCTCAGAGGCTAGTATCTGTAAGTGGGCTCTAATTTGTCCTCCCCCCTCCCTGATAAAATTTAAAATAAAAAGACGGGGATTGATTTTACAGAAGCCCTGTTAAACGTAGCATTGAAAGCGGAGTCCTTTGGAAATCCGCGGCGTTAAAAGTGACAAACGAGGGCCCACAGTGAGCAATCACTCCAGACACCTCACCCAAGGCTGCCGAGCCTGCGGCAGAAGGTAAGGATAATTAATCAGTGCTCCAAACTGGGCAGCGGGGCTCAGATAGACCTCAGGAACACACTGAGGGGAGACTGAGAGTGAATTACAGGTCACTGGGGATAAGAGGCATAACTCTCTGAGGGTCCCACGTGAACCCCAGAAACAGCGAAGGGAGGTAAATAATAGTCTCTAAAAAAGTTGGAAAGAAGAGATCGGAGCAGTCGGATGGGCCAGGGATTGTGACCAGATGGTGGTCAGAGTCTGAACACGCCTCCCTCTTTCATATGCGGGCACCATATCATCCACTGAGGCTGGTGCCAGGAAGGTGAATTTCCTCCAGAGTTGTTATTCGCATGTTGAGTTTGCTCAGTCTGATTCATGGGCCACTACCTGGCATGCTGTGAACGGCTTGTTCCTATGGCAGGCAGGGTGTCTGCTGTGCCACCAATTCAAAGGCACCTGTACGATGTGCAGGGACCGTGTTGCCTCTGCTCTCTAGCTCCAGAAAGCTTGAGGAGACTTGGGACATCCTTCCTGTACTGCTTCAGAGACTTGCTGCCTATACTCCTGGCCCCCCTCCCCTGATAGCTGGGCAGGTTCCACTTGGGGTGCACTGGAGAGCATCCACTCTAGCCAAGACTGCATCCTGGCTGCTGGAGGAGTTCTTTCCTGCTTTGTCTGTGAGGGAAACAGACTGCTCTTTCATTAATTTATTAATTCATTTCTTCATCTTTTCCAAAGCCTTCTATTCTGTGTGTAGGACAGTTCTTAACCCAACCAGACAATCTAAGGACTAGGTGTGGCAGGGCATCATGAAGGTCTCTCACAGATGTTGATCTTACAAACTGCCATTTATTTATTTATTTATTTATTTATTTATTTATTTATTATAGATTTCTGCCTCCTCCCCGCCACCACCTCCCATTTACCTCCCCCTCCCCCAATCAAGTCCCCCTCCCTCGTCAGCCCGAAGAGCAGTTAGGGTTCCCTGCCCTGTGGGAAGTACAAGGACCACCCACCTCCATCCAGGTCTCAAACTGCCCTTTCTTCTCCTGTGACAGGCTGATTGAAAATGGCCAGTACCCACCAGGTGTGAGTGTTTGCATCAGGAGCCCAGGAGATATTGAGAATCAATTTACACAAAGAGGGTGCTGCTGTGGAAAGAAAGGGGGTACAACATGGACCCCCAGTGAGCCAGGCTAATGAAGGACTCAGGACAAGCCCCATTCATAAACTTGGGACCTGGCTCTGGACCCAGGGTAGAAGAATGACTTATATAGGTTTCTCCAATCATAAGTGATAGACCTAAGATCCATACCCAACTCTAGCAGCGGTCATTTATCCACCAGGCTGCCTTTCTTTTCCACATAGAGACTGAACTGAGACACTGCCATAGAGGTCGTCACAGAAGGTCAACTTTCAGGTAGAAAACATGGCATGGTAAGGGTCAGTGGAAGGGCAGGATGTCGTGAAGGGGCCTGGGTTTCAGTACGTGAGGAACAGGAGCCAACTCGTATGATGGGTGCTCATAGAAGAGAGGAGAGAGTTGAAAGCATGGCCAGAATGGGAGGCCATTCACCTCTAAGTCCATCTCCATTGCGTGCATTCACGTGTGACTGGAATCTTGGGGGCTAGCCAAGGTGAAGATCTAAGAAGAGGCTGGACCTCAGCTGAGCCTACACAAAGCACACTGTCTGTCATGACAGACTCTGCCTAGTCACTGTTGTTCTCTGGGAAGTGGTTGGAGTTGCTGTGGCCCTTCTGGGGAGGTAACACACCATGGAATTCTACTTTGATGCCTCACCACCAACACACACATAACAACATTCAGCACAGGCTTGGCGATGCTCCAGTGCAAGACCCACACATCCAGCTCTTCGCCTGCCTGACTCCTCGGGCCAACTAATCCTTCCTGGCGCAGAAAGTAGCCTGGACCACCACTGTGGACTCTGTAAGAAGATTTGGGAGCTCCATCACCAGTCTCTTAGGACCTCAGGCTAGGGGATAGCTCTCTCAGCTGATGTGGGGATCCCCAGAAGACTCCAGTAAATACATAAAGAGAAGATGTAATTGTGAATGAATACATATTGTTTGATATGGACACAGCCATATCAAGGATCCAATGCCTCAGACTAATGGGAATGGCAAAGCCTTCCTCTGGACAGAGTGTGAATGAACAGCATGTAGAAGGATAAGGGTTCACAAATGACTCACCAGTGTATGCAGAAACTAGCGACTTCAGCTTCTCCCTGGATGTTTGCGGCCTGAGGCTGCCACCACCAAAACTAGCTAACCCTCCTTCCTGTGCTGTTTGCAATAAACATGAGGAGTTTCCAGGCTGTTGTGTGCCCAGAGTGTGCCCAGCCCTCCTGACCACGGCTTCTCTACTCGGATGTCTGTGTGTCTGTCTATTTTCATTCCCCTGCAGCCGCTAGTCAGGTTTCTGGGACCCAAGCTGTGCAGACACAGTAATGTACAAGACCACCAGGGAGGGGCTAGGGTTAGAACAGAGTTCAGGGGAGATGTGAACTTTGGCTCTGGGCAGAGGATGGATGCTGGAGGAGAGGTCCTTTCTCTTGAACCAGTCTTTCTATCAAATCTGCCAGATCTGGGGATGAGGGTACCAGAGGAGGAGGGACATATTTGTCATATGTATTCATAAAATATGAGATTCCATTGTTGTCTAAGCCCTCCAGGGGCTACCTTAAGCTTGGCCAGCATGCCAGGTCCCCCAAGGATCTGGGGTAAAAAGTTGTAAGGGTGTGGTGAGGGCATGGAGTGAGGTCAGCTCATCTTGTCCTTAGCATGGATCAGAGGTGGAAGGGTCTGGAAACTGTTGGATTTCTTCCCACTAACGTGACTGTTTCTGGGTCATGGCCCTTTTTGATAAAGAAAAATAGGATTCTGTGGAGACCTCTTCTCCTGGGGACTAGCTGCTTCTCTGCTGTGTCTATCTGGGCTGAAAGACTTTGCTCTTTCAGAATTGATTCACTGCCTGGAGGATGATAAGCAAATTGGCTTATTACATGGTCTTATCTAAGATGAACCCGAGCCCTGTGGGGCTATGGCTGGCCCCATCTCTGAGAGAGGCTCCCTTGGAAAAGAAGGTCTCTTCTCTTAGCAAGACTGTGGATAACATAGAAAGAGGGTTGGAGTGATCCAACATCCATAGGGGTATAGACCAGGCATGTCTGGATTTAAAGTGAGGGGTACAAATGCTTTGTGGTCTTAAGGAAAAAGCTTTGTATTCTGGTAAATGACTCTCTCAGCCTCATAAACGCTAATGCATTTAGGTCTTCAAATGGTAAGAGGCCTCATGGAGGGCAGAGAGTGTGGTCACATACATACCCTCATGGTCCAGGTATGGGACCATGCTGATCTTGGGGTGCCAAACTCTGAGAATCATAGTGGCTGGGCACAGGTTGTCCGTCTGTGACCTGTAAGCACATGGCTTCTTTAAGTCTCTGGGTGTTTAAAGTCTAGGTTCCTGCTGAGTGAAAACATGAAGGCTGTGGCGTCTGACCTGGGGCAATGGGCTTCTAGCCTGGCTCTATGGACTAGTGCAGGGCCTGGTGAAGCGAATGATGGACAGGAGTATCAACAGACTGATGGGGCAGTGAGACAAAAACCCCACATAGTAGAGCCCCTACCTGGAGAGGGCACTGTGCAGTCTCATTGGAAGGAAGTATCAGCTCATGGGCAGATAATTCAGGATGCACCCTATCCCTTGAGGGACATCTCCATCAGCCAATCCAAGGCATTTCCCTCAGGATGAGGCCTGGCTGCTTTCTGCCCATTGCAGCTCTGGATTCTCTGGGTGGCTCTGGGTCAGCCATGTGTTATGGGAACTATCTCTGCTTAATTCTATTTCCTGCTCCACCTCCCAGTCACTCATATAAGTTCCCTATGACCCATCTGGGAACTCCCTTTTAGAACAAAGTTGATCCTAGTTTCTCTTCTGGATGATCAACTGTCCAATAGGTATCCATGTTGGGCATGGACCATGGTGGCTCACCCACTGTCAAGAAGAACTAATGGGGAGAACGATTATCATGGCAGGAGGTGAGGAAAGGAAGGAGATGTGATGATCCACCTAACATAGAGCACTCAGAGTTAGGGTGTTGGCCACTAGGTGATGGAAAACAGAGAGAGGGTCATGGGGCATCTGGGAACTTCAGTCTGGCCTCAGTGGGTGCTGAAAAAGAAGACAAGTCTTGTGACATTAGGGGACATAGAAGAGCCTTAGATAGTTCAGGGTCCAGACCCAGGAAATGCTGCTGCTCACCGTGGGTGTGTCTGCCACCCCAGTTAATATAATCACCCAATCACCCACAGACATGCCCAAAGACCTAGTTAAACTAGACAAGCCTTCATTGAGACTCTTTTTTCCAGCTGAGTGAGTCTAGCATGTGTCAAGTTGACAGTTAGAATAAAATGGACCTCTCACAGGCAGTGGTATGAATGGCTGTCCTCACAGATAGACACACTAGCAGTTCCTGGCAGTGAAGAGGGATGTTTCTGCCTTGTGCTGTGACAGTATTGCAGCTCTCACCATTTCTTCCTAGATTTTTGAGTTTCATGCAATGCATTTCAACCCCACTCATTCCATTCCCCCAATTCTGCCCAGATGGGACCCCACTTCTTTCATAATTTTTTTTTTTTTAATATTTATTTATTTATTTGTTATGTATACAATATTCTGTCTGTATGCCTGAAGGCCAGAAGAGGGCGCCAGACCTCTTTACAGATGGTTGTGAGCCACCATGTGGTTGCTAGGAATTGAACTCAGGACCTTTGGAAGAGCAGGCAATGCTCTTAACCACTGAGCCATCTCTCCAGCCCCGGGACCCCACTTCTTTAGAACCCAACTTTGAGTGTTTTCAACTCATCAAGTCCAGTTTGTTGTATGCATACACTCTTGGATATGTGGTCCACTAGAGCATCAACCTAACTGGGACCACACCCTTAAAGAAAACTTATCCTCACTGTCCTGACAGTTATCAGTTGCCAATAGCTCCCCATCTAGGGGTGGGACTTTCTGCCCACCTTCCCTCTTTATGTTGGGGTTTTATCTGCCTTGAGTCTGCACAAGTCTTTGGCACGCTGTCTTGATCACTGTGAAATCACAGGGCAGCTGTTTTGCTGTGAGCAGAAAGCATTGCTTCCTTGTAGTCATCTATCTCCTCTCCTGTTCTCAGAACCTTGAAAGTTGTGTCTCTCTTTGTCAATCACCAACATCTGCAACGAGAAGCTTCTCTGAAGATATCACACACTCTACTCACAGAACACGAAGGATTCAAACGAGTGCTCATCTGGAAGCTTCATCTTTATTGGCTCATTGTCACCAGTTTGTCATGTGCTCCTTTTTATGGGCTGCTGAGCTCAGCCTGTGGACCCTGGCAGCAGCTTCACACCACCCAAGTTCACTGCATCTCTTGATTGCGTCCTTGTCTCTTTGTTTGACTCTATTTTCTGTCACTTTGTTCATCATGGCTCTGGGAACAATGGGTTGTGTCTTGTGTACCCCACATAGATTGAGTATACAGCGGACTCTGCCATGGAGACCTACATGGGCACACTCCACTAACAACCTTACACTGCTCTTCCCAGAAAATATTACACCAGCAGAGAGGGCCATGTGTCTCCACCTGAAAGGGTGAGAGACCAGAGAGGATGCGGACAGGCCACAGAGGAAGGGGTCTCCTTATTTTCCACTCTGGTGGGTCGTCATCAGATACAATGCCCAACACAAAATACATGAAGGAAAAATAATTTCAGGCAATTTTTTATTTTACAATTATTGTCAGAAAAGACTTTTTGGAAGATACTGCTTGTGGTCAAAACTAGGTTAACGGAATTGGAAAGGTAGCTCAGTGTTTGAGAGTACTGGCTGATCATGCAGAGGGTCTGGGTTCCACTCCTAACACCCACATGGCAGCTTACAGTCACCTTGTAACTCCTGTCCCAGAGGATCTTACATCAAAGGATTTGGTGTCCTCTTCTGGTCCCAGAAGTTACTACAGCCATGTGGTGCACACGCAGATGCACACACACACACACACACACACACACACACACTATAACAAGTTCTCCAATTTCACATCATTTCCTTTTTAAAGACTTTAAAAAGAATGAAACTCAATGCCACATGTAACATTTTTTATGTAGTTATTACAATTGTCTCTCTGTCTTATTCCTATATATCTCTCAAGAGAGAGATGGGGTTCTCTGTGCAATATTAAGTTTCTGAGTGGAAGGGTTTGGCTGCCTGTCACTCTTGTCTTTGCATCTTGGGATGGCCTTGCTTCTGTGTAATTCACATGTCATGACTACAGTAAGAAAAGAAACATATAAAGTCATTCTTTCTTTTAGGTTTGATGATCTAGAGAAGAGGCCTACACCTGGAATCCTGCTCAGCACTTGGACGGCATCCATGGAGTTTTTCATAAAGGAGAAGGAGGGTTTTGACATAGCCACAGATGACCGTGGCAAAGTTCCCCCCCCCCTTTCTTCACCCACCATAGCATTAAGGGTGAGCTGTGGTATTGGGTCTTGGGCACGTTGTCTGTGGAGCTCCCTATGGCTAATGTGCACCTGTCCATATGACAGTCCTGTTTGGGGGAGGCCCCCCTAGTTGTCCTGAGTGTGGTCAGTGAAGTGGGAGGTGAAAGATAGCCATGCAGTGTCCAGGGAGGCAGGGCCAAGAAGAAAGAGGCACCCCTTACCATGCAGCCCCTCACCCATCTTCCGGCTATCCATCATGCGGTCCTCTCTACCCCTACCCCTAGAGGTCTTGACATGGCTTTTATCACACAAGAATCTCTGATGGCTTCCCGGTGGCCCAAGACCAGAGGAAGATCTGTTGCTCGGCGCATGGTCCTGGCTTGTAGGAATGTATTTAATTGGGTGGCATTCATCAATATGGACCCCCAAGTCCCTTCTCCAACATGTAATGCCGCTGAGCCCCGGCACTTGTCGGAGACCCTGACTCCTTGCAGGTAATTTGCTTCCGTCTCTCCTTTATGAACTGCAGCATCTTTAAGTAGCCTAAATTGCCGTGTATTTAAAGGCAGGGTTGATTTTATTTTTCTTTGGGGGGGGGTCAGGGGATTTTTCTCCACATTTTTCTTGGGCTGTGTTAAAGGAGACATCAGTCAATGAACACCTTCAGTCGTATTTACTGCTCAGAGCAACTTGGGCTGCTTTGGAAAGGGGGAAAATGGGAGCGTCCAGAGATTTTGCTCCCAATAAAACTGCTGAAGCAAGGTCAAACAGTTCCAGGAGGAGATAAAATGTTAATAAACGGTGGCCATTGTCCCACATGCCCGAATTTATGCAGTACATCTCCATGGCATCGCTCTCTCCTTGGTTAAATTCAGTGAGTAATTTCTGACTGTATTCATTGCTGGAGGATATATTTCTTTAGCGTTAAATATCACTGGCTGTGCATTTTGATATGAGAAATGCAGGCTGCAATTTATAACCAACACGATCGTAAGTGAATCTCGGCTGCGTTGAGAAGCAGGGCACAGCGAATGCGTGCCAGCTCCGGAGTGTTTATTTTAGCATCCGTTTGCAGGGAAACATCATTTCCAATTCCATTGTCGGGTTTTCATCCAGGACTGCTCATTCCTCCTGCAGACATCCTCGGCCTTCAGGTGCCCACATGGCCCTTGGGGAATCCGTCCTGCCTCCTAGCTACCCGCCAACCCTCCCTGCCCAAGGGCCTCTAGGGAGGGAAGAGACCACGGGATACTCCTAGACAAAGACAAAGACAACACACAGCTATTGATGAGCCATCTCATCCCAGAGTTGCCCATGGGTGGAAGATTTGGGTTGCTGCGAGGCTCAAGACCTGCCCAGCTGCAGCCCACTGCCTCACGGTGCCTGTCCTGCCCAGCATTAGCCCTTAAAGCGACAGAATGTTTGAGTGACAGAAAGTGTTGGAGAGGCAAAATCCTGAGGGATGATTTCCACATTTTTCTTCCTCTCTTGGCTACAGCAGCAGCAGCAGTGTTGTTTATGGCTATTAACTGTCCCAGGCTCCAATGGGCTTCACCATGGGTCCTGCAACCAGAAACAACCAAGGACTTTTAGGCTTCCTAGTACCTCATGTCTGGAGTCATAAGAGTGACGAGATCTGGAGGATGAGAAAACGCAATAGGGTGAGAGGGAACGTCATTAGCGCTGCCCTGCCATGGGGGACGCTAGACCATGGAAGGAGCACCAAGTAGGGGAACTGGATCTGTGGGATGATGCCCTCACAAAAAGCCCCTACCACTTCCCTCCCTCCACCTCACCTCTCCGCAAGGATGGCAAGAGACCTCAGAATGCTCTAGGTCACATGCTGGATGGATGGCTAGTGCACGGTAGTCTTTGGTCAGGTCTCTGTGCTCAAGAACAGAGTAACCTACACAGTCACCTTCCTTTTGAACCATGTTCTTTTCCTCTACCTATGTTTTTCCTGCCTTGGGATACAATAAAAATAAAATGTAGCCATCAACAGAAAGCTGGTCCCCTATGAGGCAGGCACACAAGGCCCCACAGTGAAGTTAAGCATCTGTGTAGCAGAACTAGGATGGCCTTTAGTGGTTCTGGAGGCACTGGGTGCCTGCTGTGTGTTCCTGGACCCGTGTCCCAACCTCTCTCAGCCTCTACACTCTAGCAATGCAGCAAGAATTAAGCCTCCCGGCCTCAGATTTTGCCCTTGAAATCGGCCTCTGTCAGAAAGACAAGTGTCAACCAACACCACCTCCTGACTGTCCGTGTCTTAGTCTACTCACTCTTAAAACGAGTTTGGATTACCCACCTGTGCCATGATGGCTATGAGAAGCTCTCAGGCCACCCCTGCTAGTGGCCCACTCTGTGTTGGTGTGAGAGAAAACATGGCAGGAGCCCTGACCTTTTTGGGGTTGCCCACCTTGATTTTTAAGTTTATCTGACCAGAGAGGCAATGCCCAGGGTAACGGGGCTGTAACTCCCACCGACTGCTGCAGTTTCCTCTGTAGTGGGTAGATTGCTTAGACATAGGGCCTAGGTTGGAGTTCCTCAGCCTCCCAGTGTCTCATTTCCCCTTCCTATGTTAGCTTACCAGTGCCTGGCGGGGGGCGGGGGCATGCTATCTGCCTGGTTATTTTAATTTTCTCATCAGGGCAGGGAGACTGTAATAGCCCTGGGGATCCTAGTCAGACGTGCAACATCTGACCTTGTTCCTGTGTGACTATGCCTTTGAGACTGGGAATCTGTGTTCACAACACGGAGACAGCGTGGGTTTGGATCAGACGTCAGTGGGAGCCATTTTCAAAGAGCACTATTCTGAGGCATGTTGACAAAGAGTCTGTGTGTTTTCTCTATTGATAACTTAGGGAAAATAGTTCTTAATCACTGTCCACTAAAGGACCACCTGAGCCCTGGAGATCACAATGTCCTCTGGCAGAGTGCTTTCTACACAAAAGATGGAGTCTCCAAACCGAAGACACCTAGCACTACGGCATCCTGTTAGGAAACTTCTCTGAGCCTCTCCCAGTGGTGCTAAGTCCCTGCAGGCTGAGCAGAGGTGAGACTCATTCACCTGCTTCTGAGCATGCTCCCATGATTCCTCACCCAAGTATTCTGTCTCCTCTGGTGTTAATGGCATCCATCTAGAGTGTCATCACCATGGATAACAACTTCCAGTGTCCATGCCACCCATATCCTTCATGGGTGAACGTGGAGGGATGCTGGCTTCAAAACCAAGTGTCCCAGCAGCGACGGGCACCTAGAATGAGCCAGAAGGGAGTATCTCCCCTCAAGGTGGTCCAGCTCCAGTCTCACTATAGCTTCCTTTTGGATGGCATCTCTCCTTTTGAATGACACATAATATAGCTGTGGGTACCCCGAGGTATTGAATTTACCCACAGCATTTAATAAAATAAATGATCTCAATGGATATCTCCACGCCTACTGCAAGACACAGCGAAGTCCCCCAAGCTTATATGTCTTTACCTTTCAGCCTTTGTATAATGGGAACAAGTGCAGCAGAGGGAACTGGGCAGCACTGAGAGGGGCCTGGGAAGCACTAGAGGGGAGACAACTGAATGGTGCCTGGAGAAGACTTGATGAGAACCTGAAGAGACAGCACTGGAAACAGACAAGACTAGATCTACATTGGAGTGACCTGGACAGGGGCCTATTGGGTAGTGGCTGGTGCCCAGCAGGGACTGGACTATACCTAGAGACTAGGCAGTCAGAAGCACTCAGAGGCCAGGCAGAAGATGCAGGACACCCCAGCAAGCAAGCCAGGGGAAGGCACCAGGAGCAATTCTTGCCATCTGGAGCTGTTGGCTGAGACTAGCGCTGCATTGCCTTCCCCAGAATACAGGTGGGAGGATCGCAAGGCTGAACCTGGAACTGGATTCTCCAGGTTTGTGCCAAGGCTGCAGGGTATTGAGATGTGAAATGAGAGGGATGGAGAAGCAAGTTCCTGGCTGTTTCCTAGGAGGACACCTTGCAAAGTTGATACTGTCAAATCGGCAGGCTCTCGCATCGTCTGGGAGACAAGCACCTGGAAACTCCTAGGATGGGTTAACTGAGAAGGAAAAATAGCCTTGGATGGCACCATCCCATGAGCCGGGGTCCTGGGACTAATAAAAGGGAGAAACTGAGCTCTGCACCAGCATTCATTCTGACTGGTACACAATGGCAGGCTGTCCCACGCTCCCGCTGCCAAGCTTTCCCTGACATGATGGGCTGTACCCTCAAATGGGAGCCATGACAATTTTTTTTTCTTGAGACTGCTTTTGGTGGATATTTCAGCCCAGCAAGAAGAAAAGTAACAACACCCACCCCACCCCATTCTGCATTAATTTTTCCGTCTTTGCTGTTCCAATCGAGATCAGGACTATTTGTCAGAGCTCAAACTTGATTTGTGACATCAGTGTGCGCCCTAAGTCACATGCACACAATACTAGTGATGAACAAATTATTTTTAAAAGACTAAGCTGGTGGGGAGAACTCTATGTTCTGTGTGAACCCCACACAGTTCTGCAGAAAGGACTTGAGTGTTACCATGTTTCCACATTCTCAGAGACTCTGAAGCCAGTCCCTGGTTGTCACCGAGGAATAATTGTGTCTGATTGTCAGGCTACCATCAGCAAGCAGATGACCAGGAGAAGCTAAACTGTAGGTGTTCTGAGAAGGAGATCGTGTGCTAACCAAGGCAGAGCCACAAGAACTGTGGAAAGTAGTGACCAGAGTGCGTGCTGCAGAAAGCAATCTTGTTAGGCTTAATAAAAAAAGAAAAAAGGAGCCACAGACATCAGGAGGGCAAGCCCGTCAGTCAAGCGGCTCTTGGAGCCAAACCAAGGTGTACTCTAAAAGGTGTTGGAGGGGCTGGTAAGTGCGTGGAGATCCATCTGGCCTACAATCAGTTCTCAAGGACAAGGCTGGAGTGGCTTAGAGTGGATTTAACTGAAGATGGGGTATGCTTGCTCCTCTAGTTGACCACAGGCCTGCAGACTTCACCGAAGAAGGAAGGAAGGAGAACGCGGCCATATATACTGAGTGGATCTTCCTCCCTTGGGGGGCCAAGGCTGCATCCTGCCTGGGAGGCTCCAGCTAGCTCATCCTGGGGTAGAGTCTTCTATATTTCAGAGCACTTTTGTCTCTCACTGTAAGATCAGCACATGTACATCACGGCAAACAGAGAAAAGTTTAAAGTCAATCAGAAGGTATCAGAATGGAGCTTTCTACACATTCCTTTCCTTCTATAGCTTTTATTTCCTGTGAAAACTGGGACCAACTGACTGACCCTGCATAGGGTTTCTGTGGCTGCCAGCACCTTCCAAATGAAGGCTGCCAGGTGGGATCCAGCTGGGTACCTGCAATGAGGGGTCCTGGCTCATGTTAACCATGACACAGTACTGCCCAGACACTACAGAACACACGCAATGGGGCCCAGGGACAGCCCACTGCCTCTTGAAGACAGATTGCCTGGGAGCACTCAGGCCTCTTAGCTCTTGCTATTCTTCAGACACAGACGTCCTATAAATATTAGTCCTTCCGCAATCACTGCCCCTTAGAAAACTGATTACTCACGAACTCTTAAGTGCCTTAGACAGACTTTCTGTGAACACCAGGGTCTCTCAGAAATCACTGCTTCTCAGAAACTACCACCCATGAGCCCCTTAACTCCTATCATCCCTTGGAGATTGTGCACCCCTGAACATCAAGAATCCCTCAGCTGCTGCTAGATGCATAGACACGCCCAGTATGAGCCCATAGCCGTGACTGTAGGAAATGCTTCCTGAGACCCCTCCCCTAGGCACTCCTCTCCTCAGTTCCTTCCATGTGCAGTCCAGGAGGAGGCTTACGGGTAGGAGCCAGGCTGTCGCCACTATGTTCCAGAATCTTTTCAATGCCCATCTGGGCCATTCACCAGTTTTCAGTGTGGACTGTGTGGCGTGTGTTTGCCATGGCCCAGAGAGATTGTAGCCAGAATCTTCTCAGCTTGGCGCCCTTTCCTGATTGCTTGGCAGGTCTGGATGGCCATGTTAAAGAGAAAGGACCCCCACAAGACCACAGTGACCCTCTATGGGAACAGCTCTTCAGCACAAATGTGTCCTTGAGCATAGGGACCCCTAACTCAGAAGAACCTCACAGTTCTTGATCTCACTTTGTGGAAATCATGCCATCGACACCCGCTTTCTTTCTAGGCTCTACTGAGTTTCAGCCACCCACCACAGGTGGTCTCAGAATTTGGACTATGTGTCTGTCTCTCCACCTTCCCCTAGTGTCAGTCAGCCTCCAGTTCATGTGACTCCCCTCAGACCATCCACAACTGCAATTTCCAGCCCTCTACCTCTAATCCAGAACACCATCATTTCCTCTGGCTCCTGTAGAGGCCAGCCTTACCAATTCACCCTCTACCTAATCTCCAGTGGCTTCTCATTGTTAGGAGAAAATCCAGGGCGGCTAACATGGCCTGCCTGCCTCACCCACCTCCCTTGCTTGGCCAAGAAGTTGTTCCCTCTCATACTCCATCCTGTGGCTTCTCTGGTAACCTTATAGGCTAGAATCACTGCCCTGTGTGGTCTCGGCCTTGGGACATGTAGCTTCCTCTGAAGCATGCTTCTCTAAGGGCCTCTCAGAGCTCAGAGAGACCCCTTGCTCTTCCCTGCCCCCACCCAGCCTCCCTTTTGCTCCATCTCTCTATGTAGACTCAAAGTGACCTTTTAAACAACTCTTCAAGAGCAGCTTCCAACACACAATCAAAGATAAGTAGGTAGATGGAGCGGCAAGAGGACATGAGCGAAAACTCCGAGAGGAAACAGACACGAAAGTGGACCACTGGAGCGCCAGACAGGGAGCTTTGTAATTGTAAATCTTTTGATTATATGCTCCACCTTTGAAGATGGAGAAGTCAAGCTTAAAATCTCTACAGGGGACTTGAAGTAGTAAAATGGAATGGAGGACTTCGTAAAGCAGCAAAGAGAAACCCCCAAACATACAAATGCAGCAAGCGAGGAGCTCACTTGATGTGTTTCCCAGTGGCTTGTACAAAGAATAGAAGTGCACTGGAGGCTGGAGGAAGATCACCCAGGAAAGCCAGGAGGTGTGTATGCTGTAAAACACAGAAGCTGGCCTGAGAGACATTTGGTAAGAATCGGGCAATCAAAAAGGCTTTTATTCAGGGCTGCATAAATGGTTCGGCAGTTAAGAGAACAGGCTGCTCTTCCAAAGGACCCAAGTTTGTTCCTCAGCACCCACATGGTAGCTCACAACTATCCGTAAACCCCACTCCCAGAGAATCTAATGCCATCTCCTGGCCTCCAGAGGTACCTTATGCACACAGTGTTCAGATATATATGTAGGCAAACTACCCATACACATAAAATGAAAATAAGTTTTAAAAAGTCTTGTGTCCAAAATACTGAAGAAAATAATAAATAACATGAATGGTGCAGTAGCAAAAGGGGAGGAGCTACTGTGAGAAAAATCTCTCCAAAGCTGATGGATCCACATTCGAGAAGTCAGAATATACAACACAGACAATGAAAAGAGTTCACACTTCAATGCAGGAGCCTAAAATCCTTGTCTATCGGTCTCTCTGTCTCTCTGTCTCTCTCTGAGTATACCACTGTGCTCATGTAGAGGTCAGAAGACAATATGTGAGTCTGTCCTCCTCTTTCACCCTGGAACAAGGGAAGGAACTCGGGGCACAAGCCTTGGCAGCAAGTACCTTTCCCTCCCTGTTGAGCCATCTCTCTGGCTCAGATTTTGTAAATTCAAATAGTCACTGAAATAGTTGAAGAGCAGCAAGTGACATAAAAGCACCCAAACATCCCAGGCGTGTGAGGCTCTCATAGATGAATAAACACACTTTGCAAATTGAGGTGACCATGAACAACTTTAAATAAACTCAGCAGGCTGTATTTATATATACAAAATATAAATAATATGTACAATAATTTAAAAAAGAGGTAGTAAATTTGAGTGGGAGTTGGAGGGCATGGGGAGAGCAGCAGTCGGGAGAGCAAGTACACAAAATGATATAAATATGCTACTCAGATATGAAATTCTCAAAAATTTTGAATTAACTTTTAAAAAATGTAATGTGTTTGCGTATCAGGTTGGCAAGTGGTGGATTCATCATGACCCATATTCATTGTTGATTCGGTTGCAGCTGGAATGACGCAGGACAGATCTCTGGATGTGTCCACCCAGGTGTCTCTAGGGAGGTGTAACTGAGAAGGGAAAAGGCTGGCCTGAGAGTGAGCAGCACCATTCCTTGGGCTGAGACCCTGAACTAATAAAGGATGAGAAAGTGAGTGGACCAAAGCGTTGGCCTTGTTCTTCATGCTTCATCATGATGGACACAATGTAGCCATGGCTTCTGCTCCTGCTCCCATGCCTCCCCAGACACAGTGGATGCACCCTGCAATTTTAAACTCTGAGCCAAGAAAAAAACAAAACAAAACCTCGTTTGCTTGTGTTGCTTTATGTCAGGTATTTCATCACAGCAGTAAGAAAAGCAATAATACAGGGGTGACTGTGGCCAAAGATCATGATAGACTTATGTGAAAATACCTTTTCAAAACTAACTACTGTACATCACCGATACACAACAAAAACATCTTAAAGAAATGCAACTATGAGTGACAGGGGAAACTGAGTCACTGACACTGGAGTGAAATGCTCCATGACTGTTATTTCTCTGCTCTTTCCTGCAGTCTTTTGTTTTTACCATTCTTTGAATTTGTTTATGTACCAAGCAGCAACATCCTTTGCCCATCTTATCTCAACTGGCGGCTGAGCCTATCAGTCAGCATAGGTTTGGGTAGGCTGCAGTAACAAACACACCCACTTGTCAATGACTGAAACACTGCCCCACCCTCTCCCCCAGCATGTGATGCCCTGGGTTTTTCAGAGACCCTGGTTCACAGAAGATCCATCCCCACCTGTGGATTCACTCCCCAGGGGCTTTGAGCAGAGGACAAGGCTGTCCATAGGCTTTTCCGCCAATGACAAGACAACTCTTCTCATACTTCCCTGTTCAATGGTTGAGAAACTCTGACTTACAGACTCCCTTTCCATGCCAGATGTAGTCAGCACAGGCATGGTCTAACCCATGAATCTTTCGGTCTTTCTCTGGTTCACGTCTTTTCCCCTTTCATTCTCTACTAATTAATCTTTTTGCTTCAGTAAGATTGACTCCCTTTCTAAAGTCACCAAGTGGCCATATGTCTGAGTCCTGGCTTCTCAGAGACTTAGTGATGGGCACAGATCAAACCTGGTCAAGGAGAATAAGCTGAGGATCTCTGGTGGGAATGCACAGGAAGGGCGAATTCTTCTACCTGGGCTCAGACTCTGGAGGTATGGAATCTCGTCATCGTACAAGAACTCTGTCTTTAACCGTCTATAATTCGTTGTTTGTCATCCTTATTATTATTGGCCCCGGGAAGTGTTTTTTTAGAGATTTTCTGCCCTAATCACTCCCACACATCTCATTAAATGTGAATATAGCTAATGTAATTTTGTATCTGTCTGTATACTGCATTTCCTATGAGAGCCACAAATAATTACAATAGAAAGGCTTTGGCAAGTTGTTGGTTTGTTTTCATCCACTAAGAACCAATTTCATCTTCTTCAGGGAAATCGCCACTGTTAAAAATTTGCTGCGGGGCTGGGGTGCAGCTCAGTGCTTGGAGAGTGCTTGCTTAGCATGAACAAGGCTCTGGGTTCAATTCCCAGAACTGTAAAAAAAAATAAAAATAAAAAAGACAACATAGTACAAAAAATATCTACTGTATAAATGAAGTCAGTGAAAGGCAGAGCTGGAGACCCTGAGGGTACCATGGAACCCTTGGCTCTAGCAGAGCCAGAAAGTCAATACAGCCTGAAGGGACCTCAGTTATTGAAAGCAGTAAATTCTAAGCTTTGCTTTTTGTGCATGAGGGGATTTGTGTCTGTTAAGTAGAAAGAGTCCTCACAAATGACCTCCAGCAACTCAGCTTTGGCTTTGGCAATGGCATTTCCATGAGACTGGGTGACATTCTATGCATGGCATCAGTCACTTCCCTCAGTTTCCTTCCCTTATTGTGGCAGTGCCACCTCTGGGTAGTTCCAGGCTGCCTAAGAAAGATGACTGAGAAAGCCATAGCAAGAAGGACAATAAGCAGTGTTCTCTTTGCCTATTCTCCATACCTGCATCCATCCCTTTATTCATTAATCTGCACATCCCTCCCTTTCTTCCTCTTTTTTTCCTTTATCCACTTTACCCCTTTATCTACCTGTATATCTTCCCCTCTAAGTTTTGTGTGTGTGTGTGTGTGTGTGTGTGTGTGTGTGTGTGTTTGTGAAGTTGACACAAACTAGAGTCATTAGGGAAGAGGGACTCTTAACTGAGAAAATGCCTACCTCAGATTCGCCTATGTGGAAGTCTGAGAAAGTATTTTTTTTTTGATTGATGATTGATGTGGGAGGGCCCAATCCACTATGGGCTAATATTTCTATCCCTGAGAAGGTGGTCCAGGTTGTGTAAGGAAGTAGATTGAGCAAGTCACAGGGAGCAAGCCAGTAACTAGTGATCTTCCATGGCCTCTGTTTCAGCTCCTGCCTCCAAGTCCTTGCCTTAAGTTTCTGTCTTAGTGCCCTTAATGATGACTGTTATTAGAATGTGTGAGACAAATAAACCCTTTCCTTCTCAGTTTGCCTTTGGTCATAGTCTCTATCACAACAATAAAAAGAAAATGAGACCACTTTCCCTCCATCCACTCAGCCATCCATCTATCATTTCAGCCATCAATCTGCCTAATCATGCTGACAGAGGTTTCTGTGCCTCCCAGTCCTGTGGCCATTCAGCCCCAAAGAAACACACAAAGTCTTACATTAATTATAAACTGGTTGGCCTATTGGCGCAGGCTTCTTATTAACTCTTACATCCTACATTAGCCGATAATTCCTGTCTGTGTTAGCCACCTGGCTTGGTACCTATTATCAGTGAGGTATTCTCATCTTGCTTCTTCTGTGTCTGGGTGATGACTGCAGACTGAGCCATTCCTCTTCCTAGAATTCTCCTGGTTGCCCCGCCTATACTTCCTGCCTAGCTACTGGCTAATCAGCACCTTATTAAAGCAATACATCTGACAAATCTTCCTTTCATCTGATCATCCTTCTACTCATTTATTTGCCCACATATTCATCTATCCTTTTCTTGATGCATCTATCATCTATCTATCTATCTATCTATCTATCTATCTATCTATCTACTCATTCATCTACCTGCACATCCATTTACCCATCCCTCCAGTCATCCATCCCGTCCACTCCACTCCACATGCCTCCATTTTCCTTTCCGTATTCATTTCTTTTCCATTTTTCTCCCATCTGGGCCTATTGGTCCATTCCCAACATTGTTTTCTCCTCTGCTAATCTATCCATCTCAACTCCACATCAATACAGATCTTATGAAAATCACCAGTCTCTCATGGTCAAATGTATGACAGTTATCTGTCATCACACGGGTGAGGTGAACCTTACTGTTTAGACTTTGTCCTTGGACTTTGTGTCATGACTTCATGGATATCCTTAGGCCTTTACCTCTTTTTTCCATCCATTTTCTTCTTCCTTTTTCAAGTGTTATTTTAAAGATGAAATTCCTGCCTCTGACTCTCTAGTCTCATGCCAAGCACCTAAGGCAACATCATACATTTGTGAAAAAAGGTTGTTTTTTGTATACAATTTTCCCTCATGTTAGTCAATTTCCTGATTTCCTAATTATCCAAACTCCTCATCTAAGATCCCACTGATGCCTTTGTTCCTCAGAAGGAGAGATGGCTTCTCCTCCCAAATAATTCATTGTTTTGCCTTCCTTACTATAGCCCCAGTGAAAGTTATCCCCATCTCTTCACTTCCTAGCTGATCAGACTTTTTAAGGAGCTTCCATGGCCATCTTGCAATGCTCTGACAGCTTACAGCAGCCAGAATACTTTATTTCATTTTGTATTTTATTTTACTTGAGATATTGGAGGTTAAACCTAAGCTTTGCCATGGTAGTATCACCAGCCCCAGAATAACACATGAACAGTCCTGATTATAGTTACCCACACACTTGAAATAAAATCTAGATTCAGTGCTAGTCTGAGCTCCTGGAGAGTTGATAGATGGCAAAACTCCAAAACTGAGTAGCACAAATATTAAAATGTGGGTCAGGGATAACCAGATTGCTCAGGGGTAAAAGTACTTGACACCAGGCCTGAAGGCTTGGGTTCTATTCATGGAATCCACAGTGGAAGAATAGTACCAAGACAGTTGCCCTCTGTTTGCCACATGCATGCCTGGTTATATTCTTGTACATATATACACACACACACACATGCACACACAAATTCCTTTTTCAAATCTGGGTAAGCACAATGTCACAAAATAGGGAGAACTGTTTTGCATTTGTGTCAAATTCAGAGCCGCCGAAAGTCCTTCCTTGGTCTCCTCTCCTTGGAAACTATAGCTTTGTTCCTCTCCAGGCTCGCCCTAAGCCACTGGTCCCTTTTCATCTTGCTGACATTCCTCTCCTCCATCAATAAGGCATTGGGCAGTGGGCATGTCTATGAACTGTTCCATCGAGGTCAACCTGACACCATTTCAATGGTGTACCAACAGCTATTTTTTAATGAACACAGTATTTTAGATTTAAAGGAAGATGGGTAGATGGTGAGATTGGTTTCCCACATTGCTTTTCCCAGCATGCTCTGTTGCTGTCATGTTGCATGCTGTGGAACATAGCAATAGTTGATAGACACTGTTACTATAGTATTCCTAAACCGTTGAGAAACTAGCTATGGTGGATTACAGATATAAGTTGGATACAAAGTTATAAGCCTTCTAGAAGGAAGGACAGAAGTAAATCCAAGTGGGGCTGGGGTGACTTTTCATTACAAGACCAAAGAAAGGTAGGATCCCTGGAAGAAAGGCTGATACATCATATTTGGCTGAAATGTAAAACTTCTACCCTGAAAATGGCATTGTTAAAAAATAAAAAATATATAAACCAAAGCTGGAGAATGCATTTAGAAATCCATATCCCGTTGTCAATGAAAATCCATAGTTTCCATTAAGCCTCCCCTTGGAGTAGTAAAGTTCACTGGGTCTTAACAAACGCAGAGTGGCAGGTGCACCCTTGCAGCTCCATTCAGACCAGTTTTAACCTGCAAAATGCCCCCAGCTTCACCTATTTACCCTACTCTCCCTGCCTCAAACTCCAGGCTTCCATGACATTTTACTCTCTGTGGCTTCACTTTCCCCGCCATGTGTTATAATCAGAACCACCCAGAAACTTTTCTTTACAAAGTGACTTCATTTAGCAACCAGCACTGACCTTCCCTCCATTTCTTTTGATGCTTTTATATCTTAATTTATTTTTATTCACGGAATAAGGTTACAATGGATGACTAACCTATGGTCTGTGTATACACACATACATTGGAGAAAATTTTATCTCCTTCCAGTTTGGGAGTAGTGTGAACAAAACTGCTTTCTAAAGACACAATTAGTGACTTTTTAAGGAATTGCTAAACTGTCCCCTTTGGTGACAGTGCCATTTCATGTCTCAGCAGTAATGAGTCACAAGCCCGTCTTATGTCACATCCCCATAATTATATGATATTGTCAGCCTTTGGACTTTAGAATCTAATAGCTGTGAAGGGTGTCTCCTTGTAGAGCTTTACATTCCTGAATGACATAGGATACAAAACACCCCTCATTTGCTTGCGTGTCTGTTCAAATCTTTCATTCATTTTTAATTGTTGTTTATTAATGTGGATTTGCAAAAGTTTGATAAAGTCAACATAATGATTTCTTCCTATGTTGTAGATGTGAGTGTATTAGATATGTTTTCCCATCTTTGATTTATAGTTTGATGTTTTTAACAGTGCCATTTTCAGGGTAGAACTTATTTACTTCAATAAAATATAAGTTACTAACTTTTCTTTTGTGGATTGCACTTTTGGTTTTTACTGGAAACTCACCCCAGTTCCAACCCCAGAGTAACCTGGACTTGTCTCTACTCTTTCCAGCATGGGACTAGTGTGAACAAAACTGACTTTGTAAGGAATTGCCACACTGTCCCCTCCAGTGGCAATGTCTGTAGCAAGGGCTGTCGCTTTGCTGCTAGCTTCCATCTAAAATATGTTTGGGTTGTTCGGAGTGATCTCTCTTCTATGAATTCATTGGAGCATTCTGCGTGCAGATGTCTAACTACTCCGCACCATTTATATCCAAGATCATCCTTATTGATGTGTGTTCACTCTTTTTGCATAACCTAGTTGCCTATGTTGGTGTGAGTCTGTTGCTGAGATCTTGGTTCTGTTCCATTGATCTACTTGATTTTACCTAAATCACACTGTCATGAGTGACACTTTTTTAAGGTACAGTTTCCCCATATTTCTTATGTATATGCATCTATGTCTTGTAGGCCATATGTGTCGCATTGTCTGCAGAGGTGAAGAGGGCATTGGATTCCTATGGATCAGGAGTTACAGGCAGTTTTAAGGACATGATATGGATATGAGAAATACACGTGGATCCCCTGGACTAGCAACAAGTGACCTCAAGCACTGAGCAATATCTCCATCACTTTTGAAGTCACCTGGTGTCAGACTCCTCACTTAGACATTTAATAGTTAGTGTTTTGTTGACAATTTTGAGTCTTGCTTTATACAAAAGCTTTTTTTTAATTTTTAAAAATATATCTTCTCTCCTTCCCTTTCCTTTCTCTAACCCCTCCCATGTCCTCCTTCTCCAGTTCCCTCTCAATTCATAATTTCTACTTCTTTAGTTGTTATTATTACATACATCCTGTTCACGAAGATGGAACCTCTTTTAATTTATTATGAACTCTTTAATTTCTTTGGAGTATTGTATATTCTCTCTCTCTCTCTCTCTCTCTCTCTCTCTCTCTCTCTCTGTATGTGTTGAGCATATTTTTGTTAAAATCATACCTAAGTATTTCATTGTTTTCTTGCTAACATGAATGGTGTTGTTTTAGCTGAGAATTTCAATTGTTCATTGCTCGTGCACCATATCTGTTGGGGGGGGGTTGTCCTCCATGTTTCGGTCCTGTACCCTGTGAATCTGCTTTATCATTTGCTTGCTCATAATCTGTTTGCTTTCTCTTTTTTCTTGTCTTATTGCATTGTCTTTTTTTGTCACTGTGTTAATGAAGAGTAGCAAAAACAAAAACGAAAACCCTAGATCTAATAACTGGTGGCAAGCAGAGCTGTTTGTAAGATTCCTTAATTTGCTTTTAACAATTATAGGAGGATCACATTAATTCTCCTTTCCTTTAGGATGCTGGTAATTAGTTTTTCTCTCTTGATTGGCCTCCTAGAGCTGATGACTGTTAATGACAGTTTTTGGAGAACCAACTTTTTGTAACATTGGCTTCTAGCTGTTGCTGTCCTATTTCTCATTCATCTCTTCTCTTGTTTGTATCATCCTTTTCTTTTACTGGCTTTGGATTTAGTTCATTGCTTCCTTTTTAAACCTTCCCCTAAAAATTTTATTATTGAAAATTTTCCTTCTTTGTTGTAATAGGAGCGGCGGGGCTGCGTCCCCAGCACCCCAGCCGCCTGGCTAGCTTATGCCCGAAATAACAACACACAAACTGTATTCATTTAAACACTGCATGGCCCATTTCTATCTAGCCTCTTTCTTGGCTAATTCTCGCACCTGGACTAGCCCATTTCTAATAAGGTGTGTAGCATTCCAAGGTGCACTTACCGGGAAGATTCTAGCCTACGTCCATCCTGGGTTGGAGCTTCATCGCGTGTGTCTGCCCAGGAGCAGGGAGCATGGCGTCTCTGAGCTCACTTCCTCTTCCTCCCAGCATTCTGTTCTGTTTACTCCTCCCACCTATGTTTTAACCTATCAGGACCAAGCAGTTTCTTTATTGCTTAACCAATAAAATCAACAGATTGATATATGACACTCCCACATCACTTCTTAATGCATTCATTTAGTGCTTTAAATTTCTCTCTAAACATGGTTTTTATTCTATCCACAG